>NW_020799116.1:20610990-20637358 GCF_003259725.1 Athene cunicularia | reverse complement strand
CCAAAGAAAATCCTTAGTCATAAATGAGGGATTTAAAAGCAGATTTTCATTTTATTTGTGCTAGAACCTTTGGATAAGGTTTGACTCACATGAGGTGGTTAACATTACTCCCAGGTTTTGGTTTACTTGTCGGAAGAGCAGTGTGTACTCTTCAGATGAGGGTGCCTGGATAGACACCCCAGCTCAGCTATTCCCTCCTAGGAAGAAGCTAGGCCAATCTGTTTGGGATTTCCCTTGAAGTGTCCCAGCTAGCTGCCCAGACGGGCGTGGGATTTGTTGATGACCACAGGAGAGAATGAGGGGAAGAAGATGGGAAGAAGAATTGTGCCTTTGTCAAGTCCCACCTCCAGCTGCTGGAGTCTCAGTCTGTGCGAGGAGGGAGTACACCCCATGGCACAGCCTTTAGCTGCAGAAGACATTGCCTAGGACAAGTTGCCCTCAGAGATTAAAACTCAGAAACACTGCAGCTGGTTCCACAATGGGAAGGACACTGGTGAGCAGTGGACAGTGGATGGACTTCTTGGGACTGTCCCATGGATCTGGGTCACACAGAGTAACCAGATGAGCCACCCACCACTGTTGACCAAGTGCATTGAGCTGGGGATTCAGTTATTTCCACCCCATGTTTCTCCACCCAAACTAACTACCTCTCCCAGCATCCATCTCTGCAGCTTCTCCTTGATAAATGGCAAGACCCAGGTCAGGTTTTAGCTTGAAACCTTCCCTCGGATCCTGACTCTCAGTTGCAGCTGTGATCACCAGCGTTTTGCTCTGCAGCTACAGGAGATGCACTCTGGAACACTGCCTCTTAAATCCTGGATGACATTTAAGCGTGCTGGAGGCCGTTGTCCCAGACACCATGCTCTTCCATTGGATTCTTGCTTTCCAGCCCCATGGACTCTTCACACTGCCAGGAAACCTGTTATCCAGTGCTTACTGAAGACAATGGAAAGATGCCCATGGATAGATTTCATATTAACTTTAGCTGGCTTTGGAACCTAGAGCCCGATCATACCTGCGTATGCATGTAGCCTCAGTGTGTTTATGCATTGAAGCTCCTATTGTAATTAAAATTTTTAGAATTTTGCTTTTAAGTTATGCATGCCACAAGAGTGGGTGTTGGGGTCTCACCCTACATTCTCTGTCAACTATATATCACAGAAGCACTTGCACCTAACAGGTACAGGAGGGTGCCCTTTATTATTCATACCAACATATATAGCACTAGTCAGACTATACCGTGACATGAAAAACTTCCAGTGGTAGAACTATGATAAAACTGCAGAATTCTGATTTTTTTTCTTTTTAAAATAATTTTTAAAAAGTATCTTCCACACAGATATCATTACCAGAGCTGGGTTTGGGTGGTCTTTTTGTGGTTTGATTTGTTTTTAATGCAGCTGGTATTCATTAACAGAAGATGGAATAGATCCATTTTTCCCAACCTGCTTTGTACAAACCAAACTCAACTTTGAGGGGTTTTTGTTGTTTTATTTTTTTCCCCTTCTTCATCTAGTTTTCAGCAGGGATCAAAACAGGCATTGTTTTTCTGTATTCCAGCCAGGCTGAGCAGGCTCAACAGGACATACTTAAACATCAAAGCTGAAACTGAATTCTCATTTCATTCCTGAGAGCAGTTCTAAAAATGGAGGGAACCTAAGGGACAGTAAATATCTGACTGATGATTCAACACATGGGAGAGACCAGTCTTCTTCAGACTAATGATACCAAAATGAAGGGACCTGCTCTAAAGAACAGTCTATAGGGTGACTGGCAGATGCAAAAGATGTTTAAGCACTACTGATTTGTTCAGTATTTGAAATTATTAATTCCTGGTGACAGGTATTTTAGCCACTGCTATATCTTGTGCTGATTCCCATTCAGTCTCCTACCAGTTGAAGGGTTTATGGAAGTAATTACTAGCACTAATCTTTGTGAATAATTTACTGAAATGCAGCACAGCGTTTGCAACATAAAACTTCCCAAATTTTAAACCAGGTTGATAACTCTGGGGTTTTTTTAATCTGCTGGAGACTCCTGTATTGCAATGAAGAAAATTCTCTGGATTACAGGCTACATCTCAGGTCACTTACTAACCCAGTGTAACCTCATGCTGCTCACCATGAATTTATGCCTGCTTCTGTCTGTCTCTTGGGAGATCTGCACATGACATGCAATCAGGGCTCAACTCGGTGACTGGGATGAGAGCAAACCTTGCAACATGGCTGTACTGTAAGACAAGAAACTGGCACTTACCAATATAAGAAGGCTGTTACTAGTTAAACCTATAACTACCACTAAAACATTAGTTAACTAAAATATTAGTACATATTCTGCAGAAGGGCTAGCAGCATCACACATCAAGTAATCTAGACGTGTCCAAGTAGATGTCTTTGGCATGGTCTACTCCATGACCATAACGTAACATGAGTTCTAGAGAAGCATTTAGAATTGTTGCCTCCAACACAATCACTAGAAGTAGGTTTCCTGGCCATTCCTCTCAAGTCCTCATATTAAAATGACATAACCTAACGAAGCAATTCAAGTTCTGCCTTATTCAGGTCTATCTCCACATTTCCAAGGAAACCATTAAAACTCTGTATAGAAAGTAGACTGGGTTGGGAGTGGAAACCAGATGTTTCTGCTAGCCAAAGAAAGGTGCTGTAAATTACCAAATGTTCTAAGACTACATTTATAAACTAAAATTTATACAGAGGAAGAATTGATGTATAGAGTAACTTGAGGAAAAAAACCTCCAAGAAAAGGCCATATTCCCACAGGATTCTGCCAGGATGCTGAAATACATGGTCCAGATGCTCCGAGGAATACACACTGTACCCAAGCTTCTTTGGTTACTGACAGAACTCATATTCAGCCTATTTTTCCTTTTATTCTGTTCTAGAACTTCTGCCTGGTCCATACTTTCAAGACACATATACACAGAGTGTTAAGACACACCGACACCTATGGAGGATTAACTCTTTTACTTTTTTTCTCCATAGTTCCCAACCCCTACATAATTCAGAAGGCACGTAAAGAAAACTGTGTGATACAGTAGCACATTTTGCTTCTCATCCTTTGGATGCATAACATAACTTTCCTTGGAAATCAGGATGCTTTCCTTATCCTGCACTTTGGACCCTTGTTAAGATGTCTCATTTTCTGTAGCACGACAGTTGGACAAGAGTGAAGTCTCTGCTACACTGTGTAGTCTTTTGGCCCACATATGTGCCTCCAGATTTTTGCATTTTTCCTAAATAAAACAAACAAAAAAGAGGCAAATAAATAGCTGTCCAAAAATAATTCTCATTAGGATTAAAGCTACCGTGAAAAGAGCTAATTTCCTAATAGAGAGATCAATGCAGTATTCATGCAAGTGTTTAATGTGAGCAAAAGTCGTGTTATATAGCTTTGGAAATTAAGGGGCTTGGGCTTGCCTTCGTTTCTTCTCCTTATTAAACCACTGTAACTGATTTCTGTGTTGTTTCAACAATATAGAACCCTGTGTCAATATAATTGAAGGCAGGAGGGAACAGCAATCCTCTCCAGATTTAAAAGCTTTAGCTTAAATTTGATATAAGCAAACTCTGCACAAGCCTTATGTAAAGATTTCACTACGTTAGACTCCTCATGGGTAAATATCTACACAAAAGCAAAGAAACACAATAAGAATTTCATTAGTGATAGTGATCTGACACAATATTTTGGATCAAAAGCCCAAGATCATGAAGCAATTTGTGAACAAGACAGACACCTTTAGCTATGCTATTACAGACTGGACTTAAGTCAAAAAGCAATAGGCTGTCTGATTCGTGCCTAATCAGTTTTCTTCAATGGGAAAAAAAAAACTTTTTTTTTTTTTTTGCAGATAACAACTTTAAGTTAAGCAACAACTGGTTGTTTGGCTTCTATTTAGAAAGGCTTAACAGCTATCATTCTAGATCGATCTCTCTCAAATTTATTGCTCATGCTTCACAATGGCCGAGATGCTGAATTTAGAGTTTAAGAGGGATGTGAAAACCACTTTTTCATCTATTGATGTTGCCCTTTGGGGGCCTTCTCTTGTCCCTTGCTGAATCCATATTTTCTTTCTGTTACACACATTTTGTCTTCCAGACCATCTTATCTTCTAAACAAGAGTGGGTGGTATATGCCACAATATGCATTTTCTGCTACAGACTTGTGCTAACATGACTTCTTTGGATTACCTTCGAGGCATCTTGTTGTGAAAGGGTTAACCCTTACAGGGTTCCTCAGTGCCTTTTGTCAGACAGACTTTTCTGGCAGTTATCCAGTGACTGCTTGTATTTTCATATATGACAAAGGTGATCTAATGTCTCATGAAAAAGGCAGTACACATCATGGGTTCCTCATGTTGACACACACGAGTAAGCACCATTCCCATTGTGTTTTATGGAGACACCCCACTGCTAATGTGGCTAATTGCATCTTGAACTTCCTAAATATGAGCTTTACAGACAGGCAGCACTCAGAGGGAACCTCCAGTAGCGAGGTTTATACACAGCTTCCAAGAGTTAGCAGTCATCTGTCCGAATTGAACAGAGACCATTTCTATGTTGTGTCAGTCATGCCTGCTGACTTAGCTAACAAAACCATGTTTTAACTTTTTCTAGTACTCAGAGTAGAAAGAAAACAAACAATAAGCAAGTTATTTTTATGAAAAAGCATCCTCATGACTCTGACTATAAATCTTGAGGCATGTACTTCTGAATAAAACAACATATTGACAAAAAATAACTACCTTCCAGTAGTTTATGTATGTATAAATGTATTCAGCCAAGTGTCCAACAAGACAGAGGTAAAGAGTAAAATGCACTTTTTTTTTGTAAAGAGGAAAATACCTATCCATATCAGTGACAGTTAAAAGAGAAAATACCTATGGAATGATGTTTTGACTTACAAATGAGACCAAATAAAAGAATTAACAAATAGAGACCTTAGAAGAATTAGATACATAACACTACAACTGCCTTGACACTAGCAGTTACTCGTCAATCATTCTTCTGGATCAGAAACTGAACTTGCAGTCCTCTTGTAGTTATGTATATCATCAGTATGTCACTCATATGTACTGAAAGGTGCTACAACCTGGAAAAGGAGTGAACTCTGAGGAAAGTTGGTGCTCAGATCCTCTGGACATATTTTCAACTCTATTAAGGTTACAGAATTTCTATTATTAAAGGTACTCGGTGAATATTAAAATAAAGGCAGAAGTTCATTCAGATTATAAATACTCTCTGCGGGCACCTGAAGTCCTTTATCTTGCCTCAGAAATTCTTCCTTGCTGTAGAAGAAAGTAGGGTAAAGAGTTGCTTTGTGCACTGTACACTCCAGGTTAACATGGGGAGACAGGATTTACAAAGTTCAAATAACGTAACAACTCTACACCTCAGGTGGGGAAGAGTTAACCTAATAGGAAGAAGCATCTCCCCAACCCCTAGGTAGTGGTCTCATCGTACTTCTTTTGCATGAACAGTCCATACGGCCAGGCTTTGTGTTAATCCATGAATTTCATGCAACTTGGCTTCCAGGCTTTAGACTGAGTCTATAGAACAGTAATTCAGAAAACATTTTCCAGTTTATAAATGAAGCTAATCATCAATAGTCAAAGTAAATAAATTGAAATGAATAATAAAAAATAAATATGAAATATAATATTCATATATTATGAATAATAAAAATATAATATTCATATAAATGAATAATTAAAAATAAATATGAAATATAAAATTTAATTTCTCCTGATTCAACAGCTTGGTATGCTCATGTATATCACTTCCCTACTGTACTGGTTTTGGCTGAAATACAATTAATTTTCTTCATAGTAGGTGGTATGGAGCTATGTGTTGAATTTGTGACCAAAGCAGTGTTGATAACTTCATTGATACTTCAGCTACTACTGAACAGTGCCTACACAGCATCAAGGCCTTTTCCATTTTCCACCCCACCATTTCCCACATCGAGCAGGCTGGGAGCGCACAGGAATTTGGGAGGGGACACAGCTGGGACAACTGCCCCCGACTGACCCAAGGGACATTCCAGACCATATGATGTCCTGCTCAGCAATACAAGCTGGGGGGAAGAGGGAGGATGATGACGTGAGTTATGGCATTTGTCTTCTCACGTAACAGTCATGCAGAACAAAGCTCTGATTTCCTAGAAATGACTAAACATTTGCCTACTGATGACAAAGAGTGAATGAACTCCTCATTTTGCTTTGCTTGCACACGCAGCTTTCCTTTCCTATCAAACTGTCTTTATCTCAACTCATGAGTTTTCTCAATTTTACCTTTCCAATTCTCTACTCTCTCCTCCTGGGGGAGAGCGAGAGCATCTGTGTGGTGCTTAGCTGCCTACTGGGGTTAAACCACAACACCTACCCAGAAGCAAAAGACCACTGTTTAATCTTGAACATACTGTGAAGTGTCTAATTGTCCCTCACAAACATGGCCTTATGCAATACTCCCGCTGAGTGAAGGGTGGCAGCAACACTGCACACAGTCTGCCAAACGTAGTTTTAAAATACTTCAGAATGAACAACTGCAAGTTACTACAAGAAATGTAGTTATAAGACGTGAATGAGGGAGTGGTTTGGTTCAGTTCCAGGTCTGAAACAGGAGAAAAGCTCCAAAAGACACTTCAACCCATAAGGAAGACGAGTTACATTTCTCCATGATGCAAAAAAATAAGAAACACATATGACAAGCTACCTCAAAAATTCTGTTCAACTCAATCATGTTTTATTTTTGGTATTCCTTATCTTTGAAAATGCAGTGCAACATCAATATATTGCTTCAAATATTTTTTTCTTTAAAAAAAGAGGTGTCTCATTTTCAGATAATTACATTCTTTTGGGCTGAGGCTGCATGTTAGTAAAACTAAGTAATTGCCTGAAAAATTTTGATCAGCTCTTATCAAACACACCCTATCATATTCAGGATTTGTCTACATTTTAGCACTGTAAGCATTTAAGCACTAGAGCATCTAGAGTTTTAGAGGATGTAGTATATGTTAAGTTCTCTAAAGCAGACCTACTATATTCATACAGATACTATGCTACTGCAACTGCTCTATCACATAAATTACACATGACAACTTGGACTAACTCAGCAAACAACCCTTTCTTGAGCTGTCTGCTGGCACATTGCTAATTAACAATTAATTGCCTTCAACAAGATTCCTGCAGAGCAGATGATGTGATACTGCAGATGTTTCAGCCAAGTTGCATTTCTGTACACTGTTGAAAAGTACTGAAAGGCTTTTTACTGCTTTGCTTTTTGTCATTGCATTTTTAATCAGAAATATATTCCTTTTTTTAAAGATGTTGCAGTACTTGATTACTGAAGAAACTCCTCTCGCTAAAATACTTTCTTTACAGATGTGAAAAAATCAGCTGTTAATTGACATCAAGCCAACATCTGTAAATTTATATTCTGTGATTAGGGCAAAATGGAATTTAGCTGGTAGACCAGAAAGAAAAAAAAATCCCACCTCACTATGCCCAACTCTCTCAGTGTTTTAAGAGACAAAATATAGAATTCTCTCAAATTTTGTGATATTCACTTACTAAAAAGTACAGATGTGAGCTTGTCCTGGAGCATGGACTTCTCTATCTCTTGCAACTAAAACAGGGAGTAGCTGTTAATGTAGACTCTAATCTAATCCACTGGAAAGGCAAATGGAGAAGATATGAGAGTATCAAATTATACATAATTTCACATCTTCTGGACAATTATTTTCCCCAACGACTTCTTAAAAGTGATCAAAGAAAATCAATGGCAGAAGAACCTTACAGCAAGAAGGCACACATCACATTTGTGTACACAAAGCTCTGTGTCTAGAGAACAAAAACAAGTAGGTAGAGTCCTACTCTGCCGGCAGACATTTCAGAAGCCTGATAATGGGTATGGTGAGAGGGCAAGAGAGGACATGTATGAATTGCTGATGCACTCTTTCTGAAATGGATGGCATCTATTTGGGTGTTACAATTCAGGCACAGAACACAAAATGGGCAGATTCTTATAAGTGGGAAAAAGCTTTCCAGAAACTTCTGAGAAAGTCACAAGAGTGTTATCTTAACATGATGCTTAAAGCAGAGGCATGAAGAATATTCTTCAAATGATTCCAAATATTCCTAATAGTGGCTACTCCATCTCATCCTCTATTCCTATCCTATCTACATGAAAACTGATACTGATCCTACAATATTTGACTACATTGAAAAGAAAAGCTAAAAATACACTTGTCTCAAATTCTTTTCGAAATGTCTGGCACTGGATAGAATCATACTACCAGAAACATTGAGCCTAATCCATAGAAAACCAAGTGCATGACAGAAGAAGAAATTTGCAGAAGGTCATTTTATGAATAAATTGTGCCAAAGGCTTATGTTTGCTCAACACCCTTGTGTTTACAGGGCAAGTTATAGGCAATGTATCACGCAGAAAGGAGAAATTCCATATTCTGTGAGACTTGTAGTTTGTCTGGATTCAGAACAGGAGGAAGAATGAGAAGTTTGGCTCATTTATCTTTGCAATCTGCAATAAGAAAGATGGTAGTAGAAATGCTTAGTGGAAGGAAATAATCGGTATTATCTGTCCTCCCACCATTATGCTTTGGTTTAGGCATGTCTGGTGAATATAATCCTCACAGCAGTATCCTATTTCTTAAACTTCTCTAAACTGATTGCCATTGAAAATATGGAGCCAAATGGACCTTTATACATTGTTTTCCATGGCAGTTCTTACACTCTGAAAGACCATTTTTATGGTAGCTATGGTAGTAAAAAATAACTACCATTTTTATGGTAGTTATTTTTATGGCATGTTAGTATCACTATTAGCAAGGTGCCCAATCTACAAATATAATCATGATTTAACAAAAGGGGTTGAATCCTCACTGAAGTTATACACATGCTTTACTCAACAAGAAACAGTTATTAACATGTCATTGTCTAGTAGGTGATAATGTGATGAACATACTCAAAACTATGTTGAGCAGATCACTGCAGGAAATCTTTTGGGCTGTTGAAATGGAGAATAATGGGTCATTGATTTCTGGAGTAAGGGAGCAATGCAAATGTTAGAATGAAATAAAGTATTATTCTGATTTATTAAATCCAGGAATTCTCTGAGAATAAGAAAGTCGTAATGGATAGACTTTTAAAATACTTAATGTATAAAAGGTTAAAAGTTTGGAATTTCACCTGACACAGAAAGGAATAATGTCTTGCTAGTTTGTAATTCATCCTGGACTATAATATAATTCTATTAGTTTCAGTAAAACTATGCTCTGGATTAATTTGTTCCAATAAATTAAGAATAAAACCTGATTCTTCTTTATCTGTAGGAAAAACTCCTTATGCTGAGGTATTCTAGGCATCAAAAGACAATTTGTTAAAGGCTTAACTTTTTCTCAGTATTGCTTTAGTCATAATTTTCTGATGACTAGAAGTGTGTAGTTAACTAAAACAGGAAGAATACTAATAAAACTGTCACCAGTAACTTAAGGTCTCCTTACTAGATGTCACGTTCTCAACTTGTCCCACTGAAAAAGGAAGCCTTTCCTAATGGAGTCAAGGCAAGTAGATTAATATGTCCTAAAGTGTAAGAGCATGAGTGACATTCACAAATAACAGGTTTTCATTAGCCCTGGTATTCACAAGTGTACAATTTTTAAGAGTATCTTTCTGTGATTTGCAGTCAGCTTCTCCACCTGTTACCGAGATTAAATATAATTTAAGAGTAGAAAACTGCATACTGGGGAGGAAAACAATTTGATCTGCAGAGGTATCCATAATCACAACCATTTCAACTTTTTACCTACTAGAGAATATTTCAACTAGTGCATCAGTTGCAAGCCTTTTAGCATATTCAACATCTGTTGCCTGAAATTAATATCTTAATAGATGCTTTTCAGACTTGGAGCCTAAAGACAAAGTTTTCAGGAGTTAAATTTCCAAGGTGGTCTTTTTTGCTTGAAGAGGGCCAGAATATGGCACTTGGTTAGGTTTTTTTTGCAGTTTGAAAGGGTTTTGTGCATCTTAAACATTGACTGTTAGGATGATTAAAGTAGTTGAGGCTAAGGAGATATGGCTCTGTATCTCATGGCTCTGTATCTGTAGGTGAATTTCTCTTTCCAGACAGTGCAATAGCTTCCTCAATTCTTTACTAACATTACTTGCATAATAGAAAGAGAGGTTTTAAGTCAGAAAAAAGTTTCTTTTAAGGTTTGTTTTTAAAAGAATCAATAAGAGTTTAGAGCAGCTAGCTACTAACACAACTAATTTCAGATCCTTGTTAGTATTGATAAGAAAGTATTACATTTCAGATGCTTGTGTGAAATAGATTTTCAATTGTAAGTTTACTTCTATTTTAAGTCTATTATTAAGCTTAAAGAGTTTACCAGTTCAGTCCTGGGTTAGACAAGGAACACAGTATAGTGTCCCTCTTCTACAGCTGAGCTAGTCAACCCTTTGAGACACAGAGTGATGGTTCCACTTGCCTTTGATAGAGAAAACTTCGAGGTGCAATACATGTTTTTACACAGGCAGAGCTAGAGCTTCCATAGCACCTGCTTTCTAATGTGCTGCTGGCATATTTAACTCAAAGGAATAATAATGTATGTTCATTTGTTGTATGGCCAGTAAATCTGCAGCACAGACTGAACCTATTAAACACAGATTTTGTGATTAATCACCCTATACCAAATGTTACTATATACTGAAAAGCACATTGGGTTTTTTGCACTGACCTTTGCTGCAGGACTATGGCTCTGTCACAGCATACTGGCCAGCGAAAGTGGAATGACATCCTCCATCAAGACATGGATTTAATTTTGAGTTGATTGTTATAAGGGGGTGTTCATACTGTACACTTCACATATACACAATTTTTAAAACAGAGTAGCTCTACATGATGTCTTACTTGTTTCAGTGTTACTTTGCTAACAGCATCTTGAAGTTCTAAGTCCCCTTTTATGTTTGCAAATCAGAATCCTGGCCAAACACAGAAAACAAACCATCTATGAGTCCATTTGATTAAAACAAAATTTGGCTGCTGCCTAATGGCTTGCTCAGGAAGCATTTGGGTTGCATTAAAATGAAGAGGCCAAAGAAAGTTCCTGAGCTGCATTCAAAATCTGATGTTAAAGGTCAAAATATGATAATGAATGGCACCTAATCTGTGTAACGGCAGGGCAGAAGCTTTCAGGAGCTCCTTTTAGAACCTTCAAAATTCCCCACTCTGCTCTCTTCCTGGCTGAAGAATATATAAATTACAGTTTCATATTAACACAAATTAGACATCTGAAGAAATGGTAGTAGCTAAATGCAATAAACTTAACATACCCTTAAGTAACAGTACAAATACAAAACCCCACTGCCTGAGGATTCGGCCAGTCAGCTATCAACCCAGACGTGACAGCCGGTGAAGAGAGCATTCACTCATTCCACCTTCAAAAAACACACACACACTAATTTTCCCAAATAAGAACCCTGAAGCTTTTGATTAATTTCCCAGAAAACGTATTAGAGTGTGATCAGACCAAGTCAACAGTTACAAATATTATATTAAAACTCGCTAACATAGTATAATATTACATAGTATAATGGGTAAATGTTTTGGGCTGGATTTCTTTGTGTGGTTAGTTTGGTTTGTTATTTAAGCAGGCATGGTCATAAAAACTGCCACCATAATCAGCAGCAAGGATAAGTAATGATCACTAGATCAGCTTTCTCAGGCTGGATTGCCCTGTCAGCATTTTACTTTCATTTCAGTTTGTTCAATAATGCTTCTCAAAGCACAAATTTTAATATTTGTTTGCAAGGCATAATTACCTGAAAGTAATCAGATACATCTTTTTCATGAATTGATTTAGATATATCTCTGGGCTATAATTATTTCTGTATTATTTAACATTATCTTACACCATTATTTTTATTACTTAAAATATGAAAAAAATATTATTTAACATTAAAATAATTTTACTTCTAAATATAATCCTTAATTATTTTTTTTTCAATTTTAACTCTAGCATTATAATTATATCAACGAAATTAATTGCTCAAGTTGATTTTAAGATTAAGGACAAAACCCAGTTATTTTGTGTATTACTTTGCATAGTGGAATGAGGAGAATACCCTTCCTGTTAAGTGGTTTGTAGATGTTAGGCTATTAAGATTCAGAAAAATCTGAAATCTGCTCAAAACCTTGTATTTTTCGTTAGAAAAGCAGTACTTCTCTTTGTCAAATGGATGAGCAAGTTCCTACTACAAATAGGCCACAGCCAAATCCTGGCAAAATTAAATGAAAGCTTGGATGTAGATTTTGTGTTTCATTCCTTCACTTGAGATTAGCTCAAAATATATTCACAAATTAAAAAAAAACCCTCTACATTTTTTGGACATGGGAAAGGATGTCAGTATACAAGGTCTGCATCTAGATATGATTTATTTTGTAGCTCATGCCTTAAAATGGGTCTCCCTTTTACATTGTCTCTTTTTACGACTATTGACTGACTTACTACAACACATTCCAGATCAGGCTGCATATTTGCACCACTTTGCAAAAGTAATACGTAACTATTTGTATATGGAGTGTTTCTACGGTTTTCTACACTATTCCACACTATTTCTACAGGTGTTTTCTAAAAAATGTAAACATGCTATAAATATGAAATCCATTCCTCATCAACAAAATTTTGCTATGCTTAGTAATGTTGTTAGCTTGGGAGCACTATGCCTAATTGCTGTAAGGAGTGATTCATAGAGCTGGACAAAATCTTGGCAGTTAGAAAAGAAACCAAGCCAAACTTGACAGTTTTCATTACTAGCTATGAACTCTGACCAGGTGTGCTGTGATCTAATAAACCTTCCAAGGGAATCTGTGCAGACAGTAAATTCTGTGTCAAAACCAGTCACACCTCAGTAGCTGAAGCTGAGTTTTCACATCAGTGAGCATTTTCACATCCATGAGTTTGGATGCTATCAGATATCAAAATTAAAACAATTAAAAATCCTCACCTAGATAGAAAACAAATGTAGAAACAGAATTCTTACTTCATCAAGGACAAACAATGTGAAACAGTGCATAAGTGAGAGAGGTAGCAGCAAGGATGCTCAGGAAAGAGAACTTCCCCATCCACAAGCATTCTTTACCTGGGCAAACCAGAAGTGCTTCGACTTTACTTCCAAGTTACCTTTTCTGAAGAGTCTGGTTAAATCTCCCTCTGACTCTGGAAACAGTTTAGAAAATTTATTCTATGACAGCTCTCTCAAAAGGGTTGAGATCTAGAATTTATAGCTATATCTTTGTTACATAATTTATTTTTTAAAAGAAAAGCCTCCTATTTTCAAATTGTTGACAGAATGGAGCGGTACACTTGTTTTTAAGTATGTGGTTTGTAGTAGGTAGTTAATTAAAGTTAACAGTTATAAAAACAGGTCCTATCACTCCTGTTGCCTTGAAAACTGCTTGCTGCAAACGCTGATATCACAGAACGCTGGTAGTGCAGCAGAAGTTACTTGCTACATGCTGCTATTTAACACTGCTCCAGCGATAGACGTTTCTAAACAGTAGCCTTCCTCCATCCCCCCCTTCCACACTTGAGTAGTCACTCTATTACCTAGAAAATGGGTTTCTCAGCAGGAGGTGTATGACAACAAAATGGGCCCTTGGCTCAGCAGCCCAGTGTTGTCAGAGCTGAATATCTGCCTGGAACAGGACTTGATATTCCTTAAAATAAATTCATTAACTGTTTGACCTTTTCTACTTCCTAGGAAGATAAAAGTATCAATGCATCCCAAACAACGCTGGACCACCTAGGATGCCACTATATCCGTTTATAACTAGAAATGCATGTAAAAGTAGGAACCAGCCTCCTCCTGCACGCTGACCAGAAAGTACACCGCATGCAGTGAAACCAACTAAAAGTCATTAACATTCTCAAACACTTTTCTGGTAGGTACACTGCTACGGAAATACACTTTGTCTGCTGAGTTACGGTACAGACAGTCCCTTTGCTCAAACATCCCCACCTCCTGCTGAATTCCCAAGCTGACAAGTTGATTCTATGTTTATGACTTTTACGAGTAACAAAATTACCGGAAAACAGTAATAATTCTGTTTGTGCTCCAATACTGCACGTTTTGTTGCTGCTGTTAATCTTAGTAACAGTCTAAACTATGTATTTGTGAATTCCATTAACTAGAACGCAATACTGTCAGATTTCCAGTGCTTTATGTTCATTACAACATACTTCAACACATTTTTAGATCCAATTACATGACTGATCTACGAAAAACAAAAACAAAAAGCTTAAGAAGAAATATACTTTCACCATAACTTTCTTGAATTAGTTTCCAAGGACTTTTCATGAAGACCGTCGTGAATTTGTCAAGTACTCCAGAAACCAAATTACTCTGTGGCCTTGTTCTGTACAAATCCCATCTTGCCTTTGCATGTTCACTACCACTGTTCCCCAAGATACCACTAACTGCAGCCCCAGGCCTCCAAGGCTATAACACATGCCTAACTTCAAACGTTTAAGAAATCCAAATGACATCTAATAAAAAGACACTTTGGGGGTTTAGTTGTTAAATACTGATGGCTCACAAGATGTGACCTACTCTGAATGCCCACAGACAGCTATTCCTACTGTAGCCTCTGCAACCACCGTGCTAAAACAAACAGAAAATGGAAGGCTTACTGGTAGCAAATCTGTGCTATTCTGTTCTCGTTTCAAGTTAAGGAAGAGATTATTTGCTTCATCCTGTACCAGATATGAGTGACTAACCATTTATGTAACACCAGAAAGCCTTCAAAATAACTTATTCTGGCATAACCAGAAACAAATCAAATTTTTGAGTATGTGTCAGTTCAAACAACAAACAAAGGAATCCTTAAGTTAGTTTGCATACAAATACTAGAGTTGTAATACACACTGACTTTTTGGCACTTCTGAAGCCTAATGGTATCTACCTATTGCAAGTTTGTGTTGTGCAAATAACATTGAGAAAAAAAATAAACTTTTTTTTAAAATCCATATTATATTGAATTCAAATACAATTATACAGAGATAGAGCAGAAGTTAGGAATTCAGAGCGGGACTTTACATTGCAATACAACTTTGAAATGAACTGGGTAAATCGGTAGTTTCCTAAAGTGCTTTCATCTCCAGTGCAAGGGGATTTCTGCAACACATAACATCAACTGTCAGGTAACAGTTTACAACACTAATACAATAACAGGGAACAAAATAAGGAGAACATACTTACCTGTAAGAAAAAACTAGAGAGATTGTAACTCTTCTCCCAGACTGTGTGTATAAAAGTCCATAAAACAATTTAAAACTATCTTGAGAAGAATAGACAGTAATTTGGCTGTACTATCAAAGCTACAACTTTTGGTAGCGTCCCTGATGCTGCAAGTCTCGTTACAAGGAAAGCAAGTCAGAGCAGGTAACCAGCACACTCCTAGATTAACAGTTTACAGATTTAAATCATGTGTGGTGGGCTGACCCCAGCTGGCAGGTATGTCCCCACCCAGTCACATGCTCTCCTCCCCCAGCAAAATGGAGGAGGAAACTGGAAGGGCAAAACCAAGAAAAAAACACCCTTATAGCTCAAGATAAAGACAGTTTAATACCTGAAGGAAAACATAAAAAACAACCATAGCCAACCGAAAAGTCAGCACTACCACTCTGATGCGTAGCCAGTCTACAAGCAGAACCGCCACTATGTTGCCAAGACAGTGTGGTCACAAATGTATGGTGCTGTTTTACAACCTGCTGTGAAGAAAATTAACTCCATCCCAACCAGGCCCAGTAAAGTAAGCAATATTTTATTCTCATTGTTGTTGCCTACAAAATTTGTAACATTTTGACAGAAAGAAATGAACAAGAGTATGCTTTATATCTATACACAATTAACAAAACCAAGAGCAGTAGGAGCTTCCCATTAGAACTACCAAAGAGAATGTAAGTACCTGACAAACCTCGCCATCCTATTGAAAAGAAAAATCGTTTCAGTGATCCATTAATTCATACATCACATTAGTCTAAAAAAAAATATTTCCACAGCCATTGCTATATAACCTTGATAAATTTCATTTGCATGCCAAAGAAATAATGGATTTCTTCTCAAATGTTTCCACTACTCTCAGAAATTACATTTTATAAACACTTTTAAACTGACTTCATGATTGTGATGGTGTGCCCCCCCAGCCATGCCCCGTGCCCCCTGTACCTTTATTTCCTATAGCCCTGTGCAAGGTCATACTGGTCTGGTCCTGATGGATGCATCCAGCTCAAAAGTGGATTTGGGGGAGACAGACAACAACGCAACAGCCATTGGCTAATTGGAGTATTGCACCCACCTAACCATAGTAGTGGTCAGTGTCTGACTCAAACCAAATTTGGAAGAAACTAACATCTGTAGTTGCTGTGCCAAGATCTCCCCTTGAGTAGGAGTGCCTCTCAAGGTTACTCCTCGAGGTTGAGAGAGTCCTTCAGTTAATGAATTGGGAATAAGAGCACTGAAACTTTGAAATCTTAGCTAAGTGATATAAATCATTGATTGTGCACATATAATCCTTGAGGTATAAACCGTTGACCAAGTCTGGGGCTAAGTCTGGATCCAGCCATACCTAATCTCCCCTCTGAGGAGGAGTTTAGAACACAAGAGTGTCCTTTCTGAACCTCATGACTCAGCAGGAGGGTCTCCCTGACTGTTTTGTCTGACCCTGTCCTCTGTGCAGTAAACAATCAAGTGTATCTTGCTGTTGAATATTGTTAAACCACTGTCATATTTACTGTTAAACTTGCTGGTTTATATCAGTTAACATACTACTGCTTCTCTCTTAGAAGTGAATTGCATCACTACATCCACAACCATGATATTCTGGTTTATGGATGAACAACATAGAGTTATTTTACCTCTAGCAGGGTAAAATATCCATCAGAAGAGGAAACAACCTTTTCCAATTTTTTTCCACACACATATTGGAAAAGTAGATCTGCCATATAGATGTATGCATATTTCAACACAGTTCAGTCATATCTGATTCTGAGCACCAGCACCCCAAACCACACAAGTTATCACAAAGTGAAAACAAGGGGTAAAGAATAATGTGGAATAGAAATCAAGACTGTGTTTAAATATAGGCCAGGAAAAGAAATGCTGTTTCATATAATTCTTCTCTGGAAGAGCAAAACAATATGTAGTCATTTGAAAGACAGTTTAAGTATACTCATGGACAGGAGAAGATTCACAACTATAAAGAAGTTACCCACAGTATGGAAATAAATACACCTGATAGACATGGGGAAAATACACATATCCAGCACAAAATAAATATATTTTAATATTTTTTGTGGAATAATCTGACCTTTGAATGTTGAAGACACAGAAATCAAAAGTCACAGCCTTTAAAAAAAAATAATCTTAGAAATCAGGAATCACTGAGACAGGAAAAGACAAAAGTTGTGAGAGATTGCATTCACTACGACAAGATAATTATTGCTTGGACTTGGTACAACCAGACTATAGAAACATTCAATCCCAGTGTATTAAAAAGCAGCATTAAGCCTTGCTACATCTCCATAATTAGGGAATGTGTATGTGGAAACTTGTATTATCACAATTCATATACATATCCAAAGACACTGTGTGGAACAAAAAAACAAAAAAGAACAACAAAAAAAGAATTATTAGACACAATTACAGGCATCCATTTAGTGCTCCAAAATGAAGGTTACTAAGATTGTTCATAACTTCTAGACTTTTGTTCCCAGACTGGTCAACAGTTTGTTTTGTACTGATGAGATAGAGGAAGTAACCTATATTACTTGCCCTCATTTAATTAAAATTTAATTGAGCCACAGAGCTCATAAATATATGTTACAAAGTTAAATACCTTGAAGTAAACAGTCTGAAATTAAACAAAATTATTCTTTGTCAAGAAGTTAGACCTCTATTAATATTTTAAAAAATTTTCCCCCCACATTTCTTTTTTCTATAAAGAAGAAATGGAGTAGCTTTCTAGAGTCAGTACATCATGTTACTATGTTTTAGAGTTAGGTCTTGGGAAAAAAAAAAATAAAAATGCTAGCTACCTGATGTGTAGTTATTTTTAGAAGCTGAACATATCATCAGAAAAGCCTGTTCTGCATTCCCAGAGCCAAGACAATATGTCACACTCAGATTGGATGCATTTCTGAAGCCTGCGGGCAGGGATCCACTAGTGACGGTGCGTATCAGCACTGAAACTGAACACAGGGCTATAGTGCAAACTATAAAATTACCTCAGGCAGACAGAAAACATACTGGAGAAAATAAAATGTTAAAATGGCTTTCTTTGTATTCATTCCTGTACTTCTTAGAAAGGCAAAATAGGAATGTGCTACTAATAGATCACTGGGATAAAAGCAGAGAAGCTTAATGTGGCTTATTACAGGAACAAAAGCTTAAACAGTTTGTCCTCGTAGCAGGAAGAGAAGCGATCATCTACAGGATAGGCAGATAGCATCATTGTAAAGAAAGCATTCAATTAAAAAAAAAAATTAACACTAACTGCTGGGGGACCTTGCACTCACATTACAAGTCAGGCACTTAAAATGGTGCCCAGCGTGCCATTTCAGTATTGGTTCCACAAGGAGTAGAACTGCTTCAAGCGGAACAGTAATGCATTTGAGTGCTACCACCAAGACAGCAGCTATAGCCTCAGGCTAAATATTTGCAATTAAAAAGCCCCTCCAACATTTGCTAACGTAAATGCACTTATAACTCTCCTCTGGGATCTTAGGAAAGTTACCTTCTTCCTTCACTCCTGAGATTTTTGCTTTGGATCTCAGTCTTGTTATGAGTAAAACCTTTCCCTTCTGCTGGAACCTCCCAGGCTGAAAGAGTTTGCTTCTTAGCCCCGGCACTCCAGCTCTGAGGTACACAGTTTTTTTTGGAGAGGAATCATCTCAGTCTCCCAACAGAAGTTCAGCCTGACCTAGAGAACAGAACATGCACCCAGTGCAACTGTCCTTGAATGACGAACTGGAAACAAATGTATTAAAGTTGTATCATTTGTTGCAAGATGAAGATAAGAAACATAAGTGTCTCATTTAGTACAAAATATTTATATTTAACAATAAGAAATCTCAGCACTAATGAATGAAGAGGAATTGTTCAACTGTGTTCTACCCGCAATACAAGCAGTCTTAAGGAAGATGCTCTGGAATCGCTCATTTATTAAAATAATCCTGATATAACTGGCAGTGCAAATATATGGAGAAATTACTCACATCAAACATTATATTAATTGTTATAACCATATAAGAAGGATTAGGATAGAAGTAGAAGGGCTGCACCATTGCAGATGAAAGCCAACCTTCTTGTTTTCAAACCTTGAAGTTAATGTATCTTCAGGATCAATGTTCTAGTAAATGAAGCCCAAGATGGGAGTCTAGCTACTGTCTCCTCCACTCCATAAAACTATGCTAAATAAACTTTTCGGCCACAGACTCACAGTGAGTAAGAATCAAAGTTTTGTTACCACCATCAACTTTAGTTTGGACAATATATGCTGAATTGTTTATCCAGTACTAAAAAAACCCCAGTGTATTTTCTGTTTATGAACAGTACAACAGAGATTTTCCAAATTGAAAAAAGTATCAACTCTAACATGGGCTGAAGCTAAATTGTACTAATATAACAATATGTCAATATATCACAGTATTAGTATGATTATGGACTAATAAAGAGGAGCTGGTCTCAGAAAAAGGAATAATGTTATCAAGGAGTACAAATGACTAGGACTTGGTACGATTTGACTAAGAGATAAAAATCCCAAACATTATCTGCTTGATTCTTTTAAACAACCAATTGTGCAAGGGAAGTAAGAGGAATCAGACCAGCATGGAATGGAAAGCTAATTAGAAAGATGTGAGCAGTTATAGGAATTAAGTGCATTTCACTGCATTTCTGGAATCTAAGTTGTGAAAAAAACTGCCACTGGGAAAAAACACACACACAGAGTGTGAGAAATATGTTCTGTAGCAAGTGAAACACAGGATGTTGTCACAGTTGCTAGATCAAGAATTCTGAAGCCAGCACATCCAGTAAACTTAACCCAGAAGTCTTGAAAGAGCTACCTAAAGCCAAATTTTTAATGTGGATCTTCAATAAGTTCAAAAGAGAGAAAAGGTCTGGATGATGGAAAAAAAAAAAAAAAAAAAAAAAAAAAAAATGAGCTACTATTTCTAGAAGAATAAATGGAAAGCAACCGTAAAAATAGTAGCCAGCAATCATTCCCAGTCAGAATAACCAAACAGCTCCTACCAGAACCCAATGTAAAAGACATACAGAATGCAAAACCAATAAAATTATGTTTACGAAAGCAGAAACTGCAAAACAAACATATCTCTGATACAAGTTTGGGCAACAGTGGGAATATCTTCAATGCAGTGTATTAGTAAAGCAAAGCTCTGCAGACTTAATACTGGGTCATACTTAAGAACCTCCCTTTATACTTTTTACTCTTTCCCCCCTGCCATGTTCATATTGTTGTGTCCTATTACTTTACTTCCTTAATGTGAAACAATATCCACATAATTCCTGACTAAAAACGACCCTTTGTATCACTGTATGTCTGTCCCCAGCCATGCTTCTGCTTCCTCATAAAATCCACACTCAAATCCTGCATCAGTGTTTCTAGTCCCTAATTTGGTTCCTCAGCTCCTGCCATTGCTACACTAATTTTTCAGCATTTCAAAATGGATTTTCTTAGATTGATCTGGCCACTGTAATCACCAATATTATCATTTTATCCTGCTGAATCTGCCAGGTCTCCAGTGATACAAATACTCTCAGTGTTCTGATTTCCATCTTTATCATGTCTTTGTCAAGGTTATACAAACCTTTCCAAAAGTTGTCTTTCCATTTCTTTGCTGCTAGCACACAATTGATTAATGGAATCTATTAATTTCTGCCTCTGATGAGACTGTTTTAAGCATAATTAATACCTAGAGCTTATACACTAGCAGATCTGTTGTTTTGATAGAAGCAGCCAGGATCTCCCATCCCCTCACTTACCCTCTTTGCTCCACTTAAACACAGGTGTTTAGCTCTGTGTATTTACCCTCTAGCCTTTTCTCTTCTATCTGCTTTCAAGAAAGCTACAAAAGCATAGCATTTTAGCTTCTTACCTCAAAGTTATATCTGTTTGAAGTTAGGAAATTGGTTTAAAAATATTGAGAAAATGATTGACAGGCAGACTTCTATCTAACATGACGGTACACACCCGCTCTCCTTTGGAAACCAGACTGAAAAATTACCAAGATCATGCCTGTCAGCAGCAGCTGCCATGTTGCTGCTTTTCTTTCACTGCAACTATCTGTAGCATGCTGCTTGCTTGCTGTGGACTGCTCTTAGGATACGCAGGTAAAAACAGAACCTTTAAAGGAACTCATCCTGGGAGTCACTGCAGGCTCCCCAAAGTTAAAAGAAACAAAGGACATACAGGGAAAAACACTGCCTCTGAGTAAGCATCGCACAAGCACAGACAGTGGTCAGCTGGAGGACTAGACCGCAAGACCAGAGATTATGAGGATTGTTGGACTGCGTGGTGGCCCTCTGTTCCCCTGATTTTAGCACTGGAGCCCCCCTAAAATAAATTAAATATCTGCAATGTTGGAAGCAAAGCAGGACAACTAAAGAGGAATTAATGATGTACTAAAAATAGGAGTGTAAATTGCAGACCCATTTAGTGAAACCAACCTATAGATGAGGACAGCCTTATCCCATTCAGACAGCACACTGAAGAATAACAGACAAGATGGGAAAAGATCACAAAAAATAATTTTTTGACTGCCCTCCAAATTAGGGTAGTTCACTTGTGTGCTGACAGGAATATTCTCTCTGCTCACCTCTGACTCTGTCAGTTGTTCATGCCCACACAGTTGCCAGTGTGTTTAAAAAACTTAAAATGAACGATTGTACCACTACACTCCCAAACACCAGTGAGATTTGTTAAGTGTCTGTGATGTTTAGATCTCAATTAATAACCTATTCATTATGCAGCTTTGCTGGTCAGGATCCTCTCCCATTTTAGACATAAGAAATCAAGGCCACAACATTTGTCAGAGGTACTGTGCGTTATAAATGCTTAGAGTCTCTCAAATTCTAAAAATATTATGAAGAACAAAAGATATCTCCCACTCACACAAAGATAGGCAGTCCTTGGCAGTCCTCGCCATCCTTTATGGCAGCAGCAAAATTTCAGTGACTGACGTGTGGGAACAAACTCTACAACTCAGAGAGAGTTATCTATAAAGCAGGCATGTTTATTCCGGCCGGGGTGCAAGGGGATTTCTCCACAAAGCTTGCACACTGTCTCTGGCAAGTAGCCAAATATTTATTACACCACAACATACATATTCATTAGGAAGGGCTGGGTTATTACAATTAGTTCGGGGAATAGGTGTGATTGTTATAATTATTCAAGGGGAGAATACCTGATCTTCACAGTGTATGCTCTTTCCAGGGCATGCACTGTTAAGCAAAGTCCAGATGTCTCCTTCCTAAATCGGCAAGATCATCCTCTCTAGATAGCATCTCTGAGTCCTTGTTCAAGTTTAAGTTTGCCTAAATGCCCATTCAGGGCTTTGCTTCTGCTATCGGTGAGTTATCCTTTTAATTCATACCCCCGGGTTCCCTGCTACTTTCTTATCATAGCCAATCCCCAAGCTATCTGGTAAGTTCTACTGAATCCACAAAACAATTCTGGACAAGCAGGGTTCTTAGACAACGGTCAGAAATCATCATATGTTGCTATAAGTAAATAATTTGCAAGGAAAGTGGTCATTTCTCTGTATCATGACCATGCTTAGAAAACAATGCACTGAATTTAGTAATGAGTTCAAGCATTTTTTAAAACTACTATTAAAATGGAAGGATTTATTAGCCTCGCTTATACATGCAGTGGAACATCAGTTGGTCTTCCTAAAAGAGGCTGATTTTATCTAAACTTCAGCAGCTTAAAATGCCCAGAATTAACCCCCCATCCTTTCTTTGACATTTGCAGCGGGGTATCAGCCTAGGAGATTCACCATTTTCAGTTTCAGTGCTCAACAGCGATGACCCATTGTTTATCTAGTTAGACTAGGATCTTTGTTTGGTTTTGATGAATTACATAATAACTATAATCAAAAGTTGAGGATGTTTTATGGACAAGAAAACACAGGCAAAAGCTTTTGTGTAGCAGTAAGTGCTGGTAATTAAATATCACCCATTCTTCCTTTTATTTGGCAAAGCTGCACACAGAATATCAATTGAAATTCCCAAAGTAGCCACCATGGGATCCAGTCCTCCTTATTCGACCAGGTTGACATAATTTGACTCATAGAACAGTTCTGCTGACATAACCTCATCAGTGCAATCAAAACTATACTGCAAGTGGGAGACAAGCACATGTGTTCACACAGGAATGTGGACTAAATCCAAACATACACAAGGTAATCGTTTGTCTTTTTTTCAGATTTGCTGGTCAAGATAAATGTACCTGAGGAACTGCTTGCCAAATGTAAAACTGAGCAGAGTTTTGCAAGTCTTGTTTTCAAGCTTTTCTTTCATGCACTAAGAGGCCCTTCCCCCCAGACTCCTCAGGTGAACTCCTCTGAGGTAAAATACCCTCTCGGCCCTACTGTAAGGAGAGCTCACCTCAGGTCTCCGGGCACGAGGGGAGTGACTTCTTCTGTCACTTGCTGGTTGCAGTGTGCTATAGTTTAATGATTACTTATCACACAGTGTTTCCCCAGTGCCAAATCCAGAGGTAGTTTCCTCATAGCAGGCTTGGAAAGCAGAACATTTCCTTTCTGGTGGTTCTGTTGGTTACTTCAGTCTTTTTTTTCTCGGTGGCTGGCTTTCTGCAAACGCACTCCCCGCTGGGCATGGCTGAGTGGAGTTGTCTTCCCATGGTGGTCTGAGGATGGGAAAGGAGGGACGGCAGAGAAAAACTTCAGTTTTCATCTCAGTGCTTTGGCTTTTAAAGACGTGTGTTGTGTGTTAATAAGGAGTTGGCCACGTGCTTCCATCGATGAGCCCTGCTGGTGCCCCATTACAGGACTTTTATTACAATTACACCATTTAATCTAAGGAATGGGGGGAAAGAGGATAAAGCGTTGGTGGTTTTTGTTTTAATTCTCCTGAAGCCATGATGTACAAACTCTGGTAGTCTCTAATGGCTGGGGTTTTCTTCTGTATTCTTGGAATTTAACACGTTTGCAGCATACCAGTTTTGAACAACCTTGCTGTATGATAAACAAACAGTGGATCATGGGTAAATTATGTCTAAAAAGGCTTCTGAGTGAGAACTCTTTTGCTGTAGTCTTTATTAAATATAAACTACAGCCTGTGCCCTGGCCATATCAAGGCATTCCTGCAGTGCCCTCTTTCCCTTTCTCCAAATGATGCCTGAAAAAGCATGTGAGGGGCAGAAGGTTTCCCAAATCCTGTCTGGCAGTGGTACTTTTTCCCAGCTGGTTTTCCACGCCACTTGAGAGCTCTTGGTTAGGGAACAGAGTGTGAGCAGGCCTGTTGCAGACAAGCAGCAAGTCCAATGCATGCAAGAAGCTTTGGGCTTACCGCATGGGGCGGTGGGCGACTGCTCTGTGGGGGAACAGCGGAGTGTGGCCCATTCCTGATGTGGCTATTTGGTTTACCAGCCCAGAAAGGTAAAAGTCTAAATTAGGAATAGAAAAGGAATAGCTATTGCACTTTTTACAAACAAACAAACAAACTGGCTGCTGCTGAAGTTGTCAGTTTGTAGCATAGCTGTACAGTTAACGTGGAAAACATATTTAACACAAATTGGATATCTGATAGCAAAGCAGGGGGTTTTCCCTTCTGTACCAGCTCAGCAATGAAGGCTCCCTCTGGTGGCTAATTTCCATAATTGACATTTTTTCCCCAAAGATTCAACGTATTCCAACTGACTGGAGCTAGCCTGATGAGGTAGAACCTGTTTGAGAGCATGTAGGTTTAGGAAGCCGTAAGCTTTCTGTAAAGCACTGGTCAATAAATGCTTTTACTATGAGTAACTTTAAAGACTCGGGGGGTTGTACAAGTTTTATTTTGTTGCTATGCAAACTGTAAAAGCATGCAGAAATGTTCAGGTTTTAAATTAAAGCCTTTTAAAATAAGTATACTAACTATTAAATAATGTAATTTGATTTCATAATGTTAGAAAAACACTGAATTTTAATATCACCCCTGCTATATTTGGAAAACTATCATCCTTGTAATTACTTCAAAGTAGCTATTTACTTACAGAGATATAGGAGTAAAATGAGGCTTAGAATATGATTAAAAGAGTTTTAAAACAAACAAACAAACAAAAAGCATAAATACTGACAAAAGCTCATCTTGAACATGCATCCATGTTGAGCATGTCTTGTAGATCAACAAGATCTCTAAATTAAAAAACAAACAAACAACACCCAAAGCCCAAAACAAGCAAACTAAAAAACCCAACCAGAAAACCAAAGCAAAACCCCAGTGATTGTATAACTAACATGATTACACAGATCTCAGCAGTTGTGCTAGGCTATTCAGCCTTAATCCCATGTGGACATACCCAAACCTACCAGATTTTGACTTAAGTAGTTAAAATTTCATAAATGGCTAAATATAGCCTTCTAGTTAGGAAATGCTATTTGTATTAGAACATTCTAGCAGGCCAGAAGCAAGCACTTAGTTGGAATAGGTAACTCGAGTACACCTGGTATGTTTTACTTCAGACTGCAATTAACACCAGTGCAGTCCAACAGTCTGACAGCTCCTGGTGCCTACAGCGGCAGAAGGGTGGCTTGATGAGAAAATGGTATTTGTTAATGACATGCAAATGTAGTGTTACTGATATAAATCTTATCAGAACTGCAAAAACAATTATGACTTTGATAGTACCCAGTTTTGGCTGCAAATATTTTGCCACAGAGGAACCCACTCTGGTTTTGCAAAAATGTTTCAACATTTTTGGCTTCAAGTTTTCATGTCACCAAATAACTATATTAAAGAAATTTTCCCTGTATCTTTGTAGGGAATGTTTCCTAGTTCTGAGGTAACCCTTTGGAAGCTTAAACCCTTATTCAGTCTAATATTTCATAGTGTTCCAAACTGTTAAAAGTTATTTCAGGAATGTTTCTCTGCTTCTTGTCCCCTCTTCCTTAAAATGTGTTGGAATTGTCCAAAAATTATTAAAGCAACCTGTGCCTTTAAGAAATGTTATTCTGTCAGTTTGTTTTATATTTTAGGCCAATCTCTTTAGAATCCTCACCTAACCTTTACCATACTGCGGGGGGGGGG
>NW_020799116.1:20607312-20610940 GCF_003259725.1 Athene cunicularia | reverse complement strand
GGGAATGGTTGCTAGGATACTTGCAAAAAGGCAAATTAGCTGCACTAGAAATAAAACAAAAGGATTAAAAATCTCTAACCTTCTAAGTTAAACATCCAGTTTCAACAACTGCCAAAATTTTGTGATTCTTTAATAGAACCCCAATTCACTAGCATATGAGATTTTAAAGCATTGTCCTGGTGAATCAAGTTTAAGATATGCCAACCTGTACAGTAAGTTTCTTTTGCTTTTTTCAGGAGATTTGATCATTATTTATAAGCCTTTTGATATTTTTGTTTTTCTATCCATGTTTGGATGTGGAGCTTCAGAGTTCTAGATCTTCCATAAACCACTGAGCTCCCAGCTGGACAAGGCTGAGTTCCTGAAACCAACCAGAATCTAAGACTTCAGTGAAAGTTGAAAAACTTTTTGACAGTCCCGTGTAATTCTCATTTTACATCATTTTTGTTCTACTGAACTTTTCTCCATTTATAGCTTTGGCAGCAAAAATTCAACAAGAAAAACAAATTGGTTTTCTTGACTAAAACATACATAATCTTGATTCAAACTCTGGCAAGAAATCAATCCTTGAATATTTTTTTGCATCTTTTTTTATTTCAAGAAAATATCTTTTTACATATTCAAATCCATTGCAACAGAAAGCTCTCTGTAATTGACACTACTATGCATTAACTCTGAGGTAGAGCAAGTACTCATAGAAAGCTATTAGAATTATTAAAACACATCATTTTTAGGGCTCCCTATTCCACTGAGTCATGCAGTTGATCAGATTAATGCAAAGAATGAAGCCATCATTACTCTGTATAGTGATCTACCACCATCTGGCCCCTACATCTCTGCATGCAATCATGCTTTGTAGACTAGAAAGCACATCTGCATTAACGGCCCTTCCTTCTTTCCTTTTTACCCTGAATAATGCCCAAAGCACAGCCCTTGCCTTTATGATATATGTGGGAGACGTTCTGGAACACAAGACAACTTGGGCATTTTCTGTTTAGGTCCAGGGAGATAACTACACAATATTTAGTCCAAGGATGGTCAGCTAGACGAAAAAGAAGACAGAGTAGTGTTAAGCTTCAGCAAGTCGATATTCTTCATGAAAACGTAGCAGGAAGAGCTCCTTGCTGTTAAGTCACAGATGTGGGGAATTGCTGACCTCAGTGCATGATTAAAGAGAGATGAATGCATGCCAGCTGTCTAGACTGCAGATGCAATAATTAAAATGCACCTCTGTTTCTTCACGTTGTCAAAAATTGTCAGAAATCATTTTTCCTGAGTAGGTAGGAATAACTTTTAAAAGTTTAAGGGAAGAATACTGCCAGTTTCATAATCAATCCCCATGACTCTTCCATTTTGATGTCTGATGCCAGTAAGAATTTGTTCTGCACCCCTTCTGGTGCCACAGAAGTCACAGATGAAAGATTAGGAATTCCTTACTTACAGGGGGAATTGGAGGTTATTATATTTTTGACTATTTCCTTTCTCCACACAATATTTCATCTAAGAAAGATGTATACCAGGAGCCTTCCCTGATGTAACGGTGTTCTTATTTAGCTCTGTGACTCTTTTTCAGCCATATATTTTTCTTTCTCTTCGCTTTACCCTTGTGTGAGTTGCAAGAATAAGCTTGCAGGTTTGTTTATTTTTTTAACTTTTTTTTAAGTAAAAAAAAAAAAAAAAGCACAATCATTGCCTGCACAAATGGAACTGGGCTATTCACAATCTGAGATGGCAAATTGGTAAGAATCCAAATGCAGCTGCATAAAGACAGCAAACAGCAAAATGGAATGGAAACACATCTGAATAATTACAAACATGCCAAATCAGGAAATGTAAATCTGTGGTGAAAAAAAAAAAAAAAAAAAAGAAGTAATATTGCTGCTTTTCTGCAGTACCTGCTGAATTAAAAATACAAAGACTGTAATACTACAAAGCTCAAGAAGAAAGTAGGTTGTATGAATTAAGAAACACTGTGGTCTAAGAGGTAGGTTATTTTATAATAACTCCAGAAAACCAGTGTCGGGGCACTACAAGGTCTCACTACTCCCTGAGGGATGGGAAGCAAAAATTTGTCCTAGTGGAAAGAGCCTCACTAGCCAGGGCCCTGTCCTGCAGTACCCAAGGCAAGCGGACAGACCCAGAAATGGTGTTTTCTGGCCAGAAGCCCAAATCTTCAGACAAATCCATGGTGATGAAGTGTGTTCAGGGTCAGGCCAAATACCCAAGTCAAGGTCAGAATCAGTCCTAATTATGGTAAGCAGGACCAGACATAAGCAGGAACTACCAAAGTACATCCATAGTGAATTAGGCAGGTCCTATCCCGAGCTCAGAAGTCGGTCTGCAGGCCAGGGTTTAGCTCTGCAGCATCTATATAACCAGGCACAGCTACAACAGAGCTGGAGACAAGCGCTGCTACAGGCTGAGACTAGGAGCCAGGCTTGTGCTTAAACGGAGCTTCCAGGCCCACAGACGTGTGAACAGAGGCCGCTGGTGAGGCTGGTTAGGGCAGTTAAGGCATACTGGAGCACTCAGATGGAGGAGCTCTGGGTCATTCAATATTATTAAATCTGTATTACGTTAGAACTAATCATGAATGTTGAAGAAAAAGAAACATCCTTGGGAGCTAGGGATACTACAGCCTTGATCATCCAAATCTTAGTGAAATACTGGGACTCAAACTTGGCTGACAGTACAATATCAGTATAGCAGATGTTGTGGTCACAACCCTATTTTAACAATGTGTAATTGCAGACAACATAGGTTTAAATAAATCAAATCTATATGGGTTTGCACACTCCCAGATGCATAACTTTTTCATCAGAACTGAATCAGATAGTCAAATTCTGCCACCATTTAAACTTGAGTTTCAGAACTAACAAAAGCATTCCAGAATTAATGAAATTACTGTATTCTTAAGTCTGCTTGAACTTGTGATTAATGCATGCAGCTTTTATTTTTTAAAAAAGATATTAAAATAAAAGTTTAAGATATTTAACAAATAATACACTGTACCTCAGGATCTCAACAATATTAGGGAAAATATTAAGGCTATTTAGGAACTATTATGTGTAAAGAAATATTTCATTAAATTTTCTATTCTAAAATCCATTAAATGCCTTATTCTTAAAGGCATCTTTGTGCAAGATGCTGGCTCCCAAAACACTTGGACTGTTGGTTTGTTGGGGTTTTTTCTGCAGTGATCCTAACTTCATTTATCATGTATTTTAGAAGGCATTAAGTAGAATTCTTTACATGGCAAGTAGACTTTTGATACATCAGACTTTTTTTGGGTAATATTAATAATTCAAATCATCATAGTACTTGATTAAGCCTCTATGAATTTCAAATTATTTGTTAGGTAACTGAAGTAGTTCTTCAGAATATTTATTTCTGTCTTAGAATCATAAGATCCAAACGACTGGTGTCTCTCTTGTTCAGTCAAAAAGGTTGAAAGAAAGCAAATGAACTTGGATTAATTTAAGTTTATCTAAATATGTGGGTCCTCTCCTGGGGAAAAGAGAAAACTTGAAAATATACTAGGAATGACCATAGATAAACTTTTAGTAATAGTTTGTGTTTGGTAGAAATAATTTCAAAATCAGACATGTGTTGAGGGGAGGGGGGGGGG
>NW_020799116.1:20597226-20607262 GCF_003259725.1 Athene cunicularia | reverse complement strand
AAGCAATTATCATTTATAGCATGAACCTGTTCTCCAGAACTGAGCTACAATTTTATGATACACTATCATTACAGTGAAATGCAACATAGCCATGTTGTTCTGTATGCACATGTGAAATAAGATTTGGTAGGATCTAGCAGTTTGTAGCCAGATAATGGATTTCAGTATAAATGAGAAAAAGATAAACCTACGAGGAAACATAACTTGGGAACTTGTGTTTTTTTTCTGTTGAAACTTCTTCAATTTTTAATCACACTGTAAATCTTCTCCGCACAGTGTTATCAGTGAATGTCTTGAACCATAAGGGAGGCACATTGCAGTCAGACTGACTTTGTATATTCAAAGGTATAGTCATTCCTATTGATTATTTGCTGTGGTATTCTTGACTTCCATGTTTAACTATTGTCTTAATGAAGATTTAGGTTCAATAGAAAATTAAAAATGAAACTAATTTACACCTAAATAGTTTCTTAGACAGTCATTGCTTCTATAACCTGAAAATGCCGTGCAATGCAGACATTAAGATACACTTAATTTGCAAACCATAGTCTGCGAAAAGTCCGGCCTCATGAGAAAGCTTTGACATGTTAATAATATGAGTGTGTCCACACACAAGAAAGTCCTAACAGTTTTCAGGGTGTTGAAATTCTGGTGGTTCACACTTCAGTATAACGAAGTAGCATCTCGGTTTCTCTAAGGAGTGGATACTCTTGTAGCTAGAAAACAGCATATGCAGAAACTATGCATTAAACCATTTAAAAATCTGGTGCAGCGATATCACCGCTGTACACTATCAAATGCTTTTCTACTGTAATCGGAATGTGATGCAAAGGAACTGCTTTGGTGATATTGTTGAAGGTTTCAGTGATTATTTGCAGAAATTTTTAAAGAGATGCTAATAAAAGATTTTCTCTAGATCTGGTAATGTGCTGACACACCCTAAAGTCACAGTGAAAAGGGGGAAAAATCTGATTTTAGAATTTATATCATAATTTTAAAAAAACAGCTCATACAAATTCTCTGAAAGTCAACTGTGGTATTCCTACTAAGATGACACCTTCCCATTCCTCGAACACAGCTAAATTACTGAGCATATAACATCTATAGAAACAGGGAAAAAAATAATATTACTCTGGCCTCACAATGTTTCATGTTTACCCTATTTAGAAGCTGGTATTAGAAATTTACAGAAAGGTCTGAAAAAGGCTTGTAACACTGATGTGTTTTCAGAGGGTTCTTCTTAAGGCTCAAAAGCTTTTGGGTTTTTTTCTTGTATGGCTAAATAGAATTTTCTCTACATTTTTTTTTTTTTTCTGAAACAGGAGTACTGTAGCATGAAAATGAATTCAAGCTATCATCGCACTTGCTGCTCTGTCTATTGCATATTCTGTCCCTTTTGGAGAAAAATGAAATCTGCACATTGAGAAGTCTGTTCAGGCATTTTGTTGTTACGCTTGTAACTGCCAACACCTGCCAAGACTTAATTCCCCTGTGTTCCTCATTCCTCTCCTGAATTCCCCTGTGAGGTTCGTCACAGGACCTGTTTCCGTGATAAAGTACTCCTTGCTAAAATATCATGCTTACATGATGTTTCTTATCTCACCGTAAGCACACAACAGTACCAGAATAAAAAAGATTAATACCTTAACATCTCTCTTGTTTAAGAAATGGAACTACACAAGCGAAATATAAAATAAATTTTTCAGAGGTACAGTTAAGAGGCAGACTCTGTACAAACTGGAATTTCCACTGAGCTCATTTCAGAGACTTTAAAAAGCGTTCTTCTTCCTTTAACAACATACTTAACTTGTTCCTCCCCTCTGTGTTTGTTGAAGATTTTGCATAATGCAGTGTTACTAGAAACTTTCTATCTGAATGAAGAACCACCAAAAGTCTCTCTAGAATAGAGTTTCTGAGTGAAACTGAAAGGGCTAAGTGGCTGAATAATAACTTCAGAAAAAGAGGATATGGTCAGTTGCTTTAGGGGGGAAAAAAAAAAAAAATCCATTCAGTTGCTAGAGGACTTGGAGATGTTAAGACCACCCAGAAGGCAGGTAGCCTGCCAAATCAAAATCGAAAGTACATCATGAATAAGAGGCCTGCAATTCGCTTTGAGAACTCTCAGGACTATTGTGATTTTCCTTTTTATGCTTCAGTATTTAGAGCCATAAAGGAGACCCTGCAGCTGAAATTTCTTATTTTCTCATTATTTAATTCCATCTGTATGAAAAAGTAGGAGATAATAATTATAGCAGAAGCCGAGATGAGGTGAGAAGTATCTCCATTATGAAACTCAGGCACAGAGAGTTTGCAACTACAGTGATATCAAGGAGGCTTTTTTCTGCTCCAGTGTGTATTTACTCTACACAGCATGCAAGTAAAACAGAAGCAGGTGGAAGAGGTAATAGTAAGAATAGAAAGAGTGTTGTATCAAAACAACAGGATTAACAGTGCCATTCAGTAAAAGTCTGAGAGGTGCCAGATGAAGTCTACTCAGAGTTGAAGTTGTGCTCAGGGGTTTTTGCACTTGCAGTCCCTAAATTTCCAGCGATGTCATTGCTCAGTCTTTAATTCCCCTGAACTGGACACCAAAGCAAAGCAAAGCAAATTACTAATATTTTCCAGTCTTTAGAGACATTTGCTCTGAAACTGCTTGTATTAGTTCTATGTGTCAGTAAATGGGGGGATACCACTATCAGAAATGTTGCAAGATAAATGGAAGTGGCAGTAGTGCTTGTTCTGTTTGGGATTGTCTTCAGAGTTTCCTCTCTGTTAAAATGAATCTTTAAACTGGGGATTATAAAAACAGAGTTCACACTTACTCTTAAAGATGTCATAATCTGATAAATCATTATTTTATAACTAGTCATTCATTTTAAAAATGATAAATACTTCACAGGTGTAAATAAGGCAGAAGCTTCCATCAGCATTCCGTGCCAGTGAAAACAGGGTTACCAAAGGCTGGCTTTTCAGAGTTGTTGATTATGCAGCAGCACCTGCTTAGTAGCACAAACCTGCCAAATGCCAGTGACAATTTATGTCATGTGCTTGAATCTTAATTATTTCAATTTGTATTGGAATAGGAACAGTAAATAGTGATGAGAATACCACCAGAGATGCAATTGTTATCCATTTGTAGGGTGCTGATAATAATTCAGATTTACAAAATTATTTTATAATAATTAAAAATGTAACTGCATATTAACTTGGAGCACAATAAAGTCATGGCAACAAAATACATTACACTGATGAAAGACTGTAGCTTTCACCATCTGCACGTTACCTCAGTCAATCATATTAGTAGCAAGCCCAGGCATGAACCAAGATAAAATTATAATTATTTCAAAAAATATATCTGGAAGTTTTCCAAAAATGGAAACTTTCCTCCCCCGAGTTTGTTATTTGAATGCTGCATATATATGGTGAAAAGCTAAAATAATACCTGTTTTTTTTGGCCATAGTATGATTATCCATTCTGACAACCTAAGTGGGTAGCACAGCTATATATTTTTCCTGGTAATTACTGCATCAAAGTGAATAACTGATAGTTGAGCTATAGACCAGACTTTGGGGGGAAAAAAAAATCTATTCCTGTTTAAGCTTGTAAGTGTAAGAGAGGTAGAACTTCATGAATTTGTCAGAGATTGGGTGATACAAAACTGGCAAGTTGTTGCTTTATTTGAGTGTGGGTTTTTTGCAATCCCAAAGTTAGTTTTCCAGTAATACTTTTTTTTTTTATTTTTTAATGGAGTTGTAGGTGCCAGTATAATATTTCTGAATGCAGAAGACTGACTATCCTATAAAGACCAAGAAGGAGGGAAAGTTTAAGTCTCTGTGTGAAATAGATGTGAATAACTTTTAAAAAGATTAAAAAATATGTTTTACATAGGAATAATCTTGTTCCAAGTACATACACAAATCTTCCATTTTTTCAGAGTTTTTGATGACCTGACCTGTCAAGGATATTTTTCACTAGTCCTGATCCCAAATTCTTACCTTTAGTCTGAGCTTTCAGTAAAATATAGAAATACTTTCCCATTCATCAGGCATTTTTGGTAAAATATACAGAAGCATCCATTTGAAGAGGAGCAAAAGAGAAGTAGAGCTCAAGTGGAGCAAAGAATATATTTATAAACTGAGGCATAGAAGCAATAGATCTATACCATTTACAGAGGTGATCATGTTTGATCCCTGCGTTTCATGCAGTGGTGCTCTGCAGGATTTAGATGTGAATGGGCAGCACTATAATTGAAAAAGTGATTGTCCATTTGGTTTTCTGTGGAGTGGAGAAGCAGAGGTTTTAAAGAGAGACTCCCAAGATTTAGTATAACATATAAGAACCTGTGGGGTTTTTTGGGGCATAATCCTTCCAGAAAAGATAATTTCATCATGAAAGGAAGGTATACTATGCCCTTCTGGACAGCAGGTTTTGAACTTGATAGTTGAAATGCTGGGGTTTCAACCCCAAGCCCCAAGTTAAGGTTGACATGTGGGTGATTCCCACAGCCCTTCACAAAGGGGGGTGAGTTTACCTTTAGGCTTCCCTCCAGGGTGCGCCAGCCTGGCAGGGAGAGCCATTGGGTAAAGGAGCCCCAGGGGTCCCGCAGTCAGTAACAAAGGTCAGGTGTCCCACTGAGGGATAAAGCTGGGACCATTGCAGGAGGGGCAGTGTCTGTCTGTGAGGTGGGTGCCCTGTGCAGAGTTCCCTGCTGGGAAGGACCTCCTGCCTCCCTGGGACTGGGCTCCAGTCAGGTCTGGCTTTTGTAAACGTGGGCTGTGTAGAGATTCAGTGTGAGGCTTCCTTGGTCTGATGTGTTTGGCTTATTGACTCGGTTGTCTCCCATCCCTTCTATAGGAGACTGCATGTCACCGTTTATTCCACCCATTGTTGGTTGTGTGGTGTCGTTGTTGGGGTCAGTGGGATTGATGTCAATTATGTATAATCTGACTGACTTGTTTGTACCCCCAGTGCTCACCCAGGTACTGACCCTTTTGTATCAAATACAATTTGGTTCATCTTTATGCTAGGTCTAAAAATTGGCAAAACAATACTATAAATATTTGAGGGTTATATCTCTATATTTGCCAGCCACAAATGTGATCTGTATCACAGTAACAGCGATTCTGTCTCATGACTGGTTTTTCACTCTCTTGATTAGAAAGGCTTGATATTTGCCACTGACAGAAATGTCCCTGCTCCCATAAATTCCTTTCTGAGTCATTCAAATCTAGAAATTTTTGTACCATGTCCATACTTCATCAGATCAGTCAAGCCACATATAAGCTGTTTATGATACTGCTCTTTTTGGTTTTTAATGGCTTGTCAGTAATATATAACAGAAATAAACATTTTACATGTCTGCTAGAATTGTTTCTACAATGATGAGTCTGAATCTGAGATAAGTTACTCTGACTCAGGTAATGTGGACTACAGTCCAGTACTAACCAGTGGCAGATCTGGCTGGCACTGGCAAAACTGAGTACACTGAAACCAATAGCCAAGGAAAAGCAGTCCAATTTGTTGGCATTTAGTCATACCACTATGTTTTCTCTACAAAATGCTCTTTCTCACTATATTTCAAGATGATTTACAAGGAAAAGTATTGCTGTCATCAACTTTTAAAAGTCAGTAAAAGCTTAGATATGTATTGTACCCAGATATATGGATAACTTCCTCACAAACATATACTAGTACACCCTCACTCCTGAAACCCCCTAAAAACTTCATCAGCCACAGTTATTGCCTACTTTGTAATAAAAATACTGTCCAAACTAGAAAACAACATCAGAAATACAGAAAGGTTGTCTCCATAGCATCCGTAGGTTGGAGCAACTTAATAAGACAAAAAAAATGTTGCAAAAATGGAAATCAACTTGCACAAAGCATACTTTATTTTAAAATGTTATATTGCCTTTATTAATGCAGGTATTAATTTCATTGTTATTTAGTGCAAAATTAGGTACTTTGGATGAGACCAAGTAAAAAAAAGTCACTTAAACAGCTGAATATTCTTCTTGAACACTTGATTTTAAAAGGCCAGAAGACTAAGCTATTATTTGAAAACTGAAAACGTCTGATTCTTCAATTGGATAAATTATCTTATGCTGATTCAAGACTTAAATTAACTACGGATTATGCTAAAATTCGTTGACAGAAGGCTATGACTGTTCTATTAACCAAAATGTTGTGTTGTTTATTTTAGACAATCTGTTTAATTTTCCTTTGCTTTCATTTTGATGTATTGAAGATCACAACCCTCCAATATGTGCAATTTAAGTTTTCGTTGCTGATGACAAGTTTAAATTGAAAATAGTTTTGTAAAATTACGGGTGTCAGTAGAGCTAGAACAGAACAATCTAATTATCTACAGAGCAAATCATTAAAGCTAGATAAGTAATGAAACTGAAAATCAGCTGCAAAATCAGACATGTCTTTTGAGCTTTGCAGACTCATGAATGGCTTCATATTTAGAGCTGAGATGCTAGGACCACAAATTGTTAATTCACTATTAACATTGTTGTTATCAGTCCATATGTATTTTTTGACCCTTGAGTATAACAATGGAGCTTTTTGGGCTTGAGAAGGTTGGAGCAACAGTAAGACTGTACCTTTTCATTTTGATTAACTGATAGAGGACTGTATTCCCATTCAGTTGTGCCCTTTGGACAATCAGTTTTACAGGACCACTGCATATATTCACAGAAGGTGGCTGTTGCAAATTGCATGTAGCAAATACATAAATATGGTAAGGAAGTGTCTCAAGCCATCATGGGTGGAAATTTTTTGAAAGCAATTACAGTTTCTATCTAAAGTTATGGGATAGTGGGATAGTATAACTAGAGAATTATTTTTTTTACTTATGAAAATGAACAGAGAGAAAACAAACCAAATTCAAAAAATTGGCTCCTCATTGGAAAAAGAAACATTTAAAAATATCCAGTTCATGTAAATAAAATATTTTGTAAGAATGGGAATTAAGGGAATTGTGGTCTCTCTTCACAGTGCTTACATGATTTGCCAAGGATAGTTGCAAATCCCTCTATGTGGGAGGAATTATACTTATGTATTACATGTACATACACCCTAATCTGCAGGCTAGAGCGCATTCTGAAGGGCTGGGGAGGGAAAAAAAAAAGGTTCTAGAAGTCATTCTTTGTCATTACTGTACTCTGTACAAATATACACTGCATTCGGGGCCAGAAAACAGGCAGATTTCACCTCCCAGCTGAAAGTCCTACCAGAAAGGGTGGATGGGTTTTCTGCATTTGCTCGTAGCCAAGATAGACTTAAGTGTTTTACACAACGTGAGACCGCTCCATCAGAAAGAATTTCAGAGATTTCTCCTCTCAACATCCAGAGCCTGCTTCATAACAAGAAGGTGTATGAATTGCAGCACCTGCAACTGGAGGCTCTGATGAAATTTCAATATGTTTGTGATGAATATACTTATTCCTCTCTTAGTCAGTAATTCTAGGATACAATTTTTTTTTTTTTTTTTTTTTTTTTGTGGTGGAAGGAGTGCAACCTGCTTTTTTAGCTGAAATTTATTAGGATATTTAAGTCTGGAAAGAATATTACGGTAACTATTTTTTTCTTACAAACCTTACAATTTCCCCAAAATGCTTCTTCAAGTTCCATTTGTACTTTTGAGATATTTTTGGCCATATTTTGGGTTATGTTGGTTAGTATAGGATATGCAAAGATTTATGATGGTTCTTGACCTTTCTAGTATGCATTCAGCTATTGCCAAGCTCTGCAGTGTATCAGCTGTTTCTTTAGTTTCCTCTACTTTCAATCAAAAAAATGGCAGCAGTGATTTTGATTGAGCTATAGCTTATTGAGACAGAGGTCATTCTATCCAATATATCTGTCAAGTCTGTTTATAGAATAAATGGACTACACAGGACAGTAAAAGACAATGTTCGTGATGATCTTTGTGTGGGTTGGTATGTGTGACTAATCTAAAACTACTTTCTTCCATTCATTTAATTTGGATGTCTCCTTGGCCCAGCAATGAACAGGAATGTTATAGAATCATTTAGGTTTGAAAAGATCATCAGACCTTTAAGACCAAGTCTAACTGTTAACATAGCACTGCCAAGTCTATCACTAAACCATGTCCCTAAGCACCGTGGTTACCATTCTTTTAAATGGTAAAAAAGACCCCAGACTCAACCACTTCCCTGGGCAGCCTGTTCCAATGCTTGACAAACATTTGGGGGAAAAAATTGTTCCTAATATCCAGTCTAAACGTCCCCTGGCACAAACTGAGGCCATTTCCTCTCATCCTATCACTTATTACCTGAGAGACCAACCCCCACCTCACTACAACCTCCTCTCAGGTAGCTGTAGAGGGTGATGAGATCTCCCCTCAGCCTCCTTTTCTCCAGACTAAACAATCCCAGTTCCCTCAGCCGCTCCTCACCTTCACCAGCTTCATTGCCTTTCTCTACACACTCCAGCACCTCAATGTCTGCCTTGTAGTGAGGGGCCCAAAGCTGGACACAGTATTTGAGGTGCAGCCTCACCAGTGCCGAGGACAGGGGGACGATCCCTTCCCTGTCCCTGCTGGCCACGCTAGTGCTGACACAAGCCAGGATGCCATTGGCCTTCTTGGCCACCTGGGCACACTGCTGGCTCATCTTTAGCCTGGCTGTTGACCAACACCCCCAGGTCCTTTTCTGCTGAGCAGCTTTCCAGCCACTCTCCTCCAAGCCTGTAGTGTTGCTGGGGGTGGTGATCCAAGTCCAGGACCTGGCACTGAGCCTTGTTCAACCTCATACAATTGACCCCAGGCCATCAATCCAGTCTGCCCAGATCCCTCTGTAGAACCTTCCCACCCTCAAACAGCCCAACACTCCTGCCTAACTTGGTGTTGTCTGCAAATTTTCTGAGGGTGCACTCGATACCCTCCTCCAGATTGTTGATAAAGATATTCAACAGAACTGGCCCCAGTACTGAGCCCTGGGGAACACCACTTCTGACCGGCTGCCAACTGGATTTAACTCCATTTGCCAGCACTATATGTGCCCAGCCATCCACCCAGATTTTTACCCAGTGAAGAGTACGCCCATCTAAACCACGTGCGGCCAGTTTCACCAGGAGAATGCTGTGGGAAATGGTGCAAAGGCTTTACTAAAATCTAGGTAGACAACATCCACAGCCTTTCCCTCCTCCACCAAGTGGGTTACCTTGTCATAGAAAGAGATCATGTTTGTTAAGCAGGACCTGCCTTTCATAAACCCACACTGACTGGGCCTGATCACCTGGCTGTCCTACTGTTGGCTGTCCTATTGTTGGAGCAATATGGCTTGTGAAGCTGGGAATACAATGCCAGACAAGAAAAAAGAAATGCTACTTCTGTTAGGAGTTCATGGTGCTCTCCAGTTTACACTGTAAACTTACTGTGCTGCGAAGAATAGCAATGGCTATAGCTTGTACTACAAAATGGGGATCCCCATGGAGCAAGTACATAGACTTCTGATGAATTGTCACTACATTGAGCCTTGTAACCTTCTTGTAACTCCCTCCTTTGTGGGTATTCTGCAATACTAAAGTTTCCAGTTTTTCTCTTTCTCAGCATGTTCAATAGCCTTTGAATATGAAAGCACTTGTGGTTAGGTTACTGGGGATAGGAAGAAAGGCACAAAGAGTTTTCCCTGATTACTTTAATTGTGACATCTAACTGAATCTATAAAAACTATGCACTTTGCATGCAGTTGGAGAGCATATAGTTTTAAGCTCCGAGGAAGAGCTAAACAACAAAAAGTTCAAGAAAAGGGGTAACTATTTTTCAAGTAAAACAGAAGTTGTTCTGGAGTTCCTTTTTAGTTTCCTTATTATGATCCAAGCATATGATATGGCAATGTTAAGGATTATGAAAGAGTGTACTGCAGCAACACCACCAGTCATGAACCAGGGACAAAAGAATTCTAACCTCAACCTTATGGGGTTTAAAAAAAATATTTTATATATATATGTATATATAAATCCATCAATACATCATATTTTTATATATATATAGATATATATATA
>NW_020799116.1:20587007-20597176 GCF_003259725.1 Athene cunicularia | reverse complement strand
ATATATATATATATATATATAAACACAGAGAGTTTTGGCTATTTCTAAAAGACAAAAAAAACCCCATCTACCTCAGTTTAGCAATGAAAAACAAGTGTGATTCAAGTGAGCTCCAACAGAGGTCTTATTCTTTAGGGAAATCAGATTGGGTATGGACTTGAATAAATTCAGATTTAAACTCTATCAGCCTGTGGGAGTCTATGAATGGCTCATCATGTATTCAAGACACACTGCTAGGTACAAATGCCAACCAACAGAGCTGCAGTACAGACATCAGTTTCTTTTTCCATCTTAAAGAAGTGATCTCCTTTCTAAAAACATACTAAAAAAATCCTGCAAAGATAGAGTACTTTATTTTGTGATTTTTTTTCTCATCTAATGGTTGAGGTTTTTTCTTCTTTCTATTAAAGTACTGTCAGAATACCGAGGAAAAGGAAACAGTTCACAAACAGAATTAATATGATGGAGAAAAATTCTAGTTTATCTGTTTTGACAGATAATAGCTTGATGCTGTGATCTGTCATTTGGCTAATTTTTTCCCTTCTAACTGGGTGAAATTAATTTTGCTGAGATCTCTTTTGAAAGTCTACATGCAGGGAGTCTGAACTTTCCCACAAGAAAAAGTGCATGTTGTTTTGTTCCACGTTAATGAAGATTTTAGCACTGGCGGCACACAACACTGCCAATCACCTGTACGGTGCTTTTACATATGAGGCAAATTAAGCAGCTCTCAGTGCTGCGGTTGGCAGCAGGAAATCTGGGGTAGATTTCAGAACAAAAGAAGAAAAATTAGCCTGATTTATTTATGCATTGAGCATGCTCCACTAGCACTGTGCATCATGTGACTCCTTGTTTCTAAGGCAACAGCTATGATGCTGAGCACATACTCTCCTATCATGAACTGCAGGATTTTTTTTGTCCTCAAAGAATTTTTGAAGATATATATCTGAAATAATTTGCTGCACTTGACTGACATTGATTTATACTTACGAATACATAATTCTTAGCATATGATGAGTAGAAGAGATTATAAATATTTGCTGAAATTAACTACAATAAATATATAGCACAGTAAATTTAATTATATTTGTGATGGAACTACCACAGTTTACAAGGGAACAAAGATGTTATACAATTGCTGTCCCTAGATGATGCTTTTACTTTGATTCTTTGCATTCTTTGGATAATCTGCATTATGGCTGATTTATCATTGTAAAAAAACATCAGAGAGTGACTATTCAAGTTCTTCTGCTTTTGTCAGCAGCTACTTCCAGCAAACACATCTAGATCACCTAGATATTGCACCTAGGGTAGCAATGTGGTAATGTTGTAAAGATGGGAACAAACTCGATAGAAGAGATGGCACGCCTGAAAGAAATGGTGCTTTGATCTATCAGTTAGTGTGGATTGCTAAAATAAAGAAGCAAGGATTTCTAGATTTACAGTAAGTACAGAAAACATTGCAGTACAATGATAAGGGTATTCTTGAAGCATACTCTCCCCATTTGTTGGTAAGTTAACCACTAACTAAGCAGCTGTAAAGTCTTCAGGCCTAGAGTCTAACTGAAAGGGTAGTTTTTATGGTATTAAAACTCATCTAAATATGATTGTAGAGATGCATTAATGGAGTAGGTTGCCTACTGAGGTATTCTAAGCTATGGACTGTGGCGTTTCATTTATTTCTTTCTGGCATATTTGGTTTTTATCTTTGTGTAAGCATCACGAGTACAATAAATGACATTATTAAATTCTCCACAGAGTATCAAATTTTAATTAAAGTGAAGAAATCCACTGAAACACAAATAAATAGAAAATGCAAATAAACCTTAATAATTCTATAAATCTGAAAAGAGACAAATATAGATAATTTATATTTTCTATTGTTAGGAACATTTTTAGGAGGGCTCTGAGATATCCAGACATTTACTCTTTTTAACAGAGGATGTGTTTTGCATCCTGGAAACAAATATTCAGGAGATCACCAAAGCACCAGTACAGAAGTAGAAAGTAACCAAACAACTAGGAATTTTTCTGTGCAGAGGTAGACAGAAACTAGGATGCCTTTTGTCATACCTTTCTTCCCAGTGTGATTGTTTTGGCTTAAAGAAGTTTCTGCCCAAACAATATTTTTGTTCAGCAAGCATAGCCTGTAGTTCTGGCAGCGGTTTGTATGCCCCAGAGGTAAAGATACAATTAATAGCATCATCTGACAGAAAATCTGATCAAAGCACTAAAAGATAGGAAGCAGTACTTTGATGTTACCAGGAGATATGGTCAGCAAGTACTACTATTAGGTGTAACAGCTACCATAACTTACAAGAGAAATGGAGTTAAATTACACATTGAGATCTAGATCTAGCCTTGACTGTCCTGTAAGGTTAACCCTGAAGAAAAGTGTACTATATTTTTCCTAATTCATCCATAATAGAAATGAGTGAGTAGAGAGCCACGTTTGATTGGATGGCTAGCACTCAGAATTAAAAGCAAAAATAAATTATTTGTACAGATTGGAAATCTTCAAGTCTTTGACTCGTCTCAAAGTGGCAACAGAATGAATCGTAAAGTGGGCAATCCCCTCATTGGCAAAAACAGTCTAGTGTCTCCATGTGAAGGGACGGATAAAACCGAGCCATCTCATTTCTGTTCAGTCTGAGTTTCACTGAAGCCATCTCGGTTTCACCAAACCCTACAATACTTGGACAGGATACAGGAGATGGCCCCAGTGAAAAGGTGGGTTGACCTTTTTTATGTAGTGTAGTGTAAAGAAGACCCACTTCTATTTTAACTGTAAAACCAGATATGTCTCTTAAAGGAGTCTCACAAGCATAAAATTACCATGACTAGAACATTTCTAATAACCCATTACAATATACCAACAAGAATTGATTGGAATTCAACGAACCAGGCTGATGACTGATGACATACATTTACTACTGTGAAGATAGTACCATATCTACTTGAAGATGGTTTAGCTCTGTGTTTAACACCTATACCAAAAAATACTTGTTTAGATTCCCAGGAGATGTGCTTTTTCCAAGTCTCATTAGAAGGTTTTTTTTTACTGACTCTGAATTTACTTTTCCCACTTTCCTTTTGTCTTTATAAGAATACTTTCTGGTACGGTGTTTTATAGCAGCAGGGATTTTAACAGGCTAAGGTGGTTATGTTTGCACCCTTAATGAAAAGGAACAGCATTTCTTCTGGCATCTTAAAAATCAAGCAGGACACTGTGCAGCTTGTAGGCATATTTAGTTGGTGTTTTTCAATACTTGTAGCCTTTAGCCTTAAATTTAATTTTTTTTTTTTTGATTACTCTAAGGAAAATGAATACTGCACAAGAGGCATTTAAATATCTGTCAAGCCTTAAATGTAATTTCCATCTTTATAAGTGGTATTGTTATTGTATATCACATGTGACTGCAAATGTTTCCTGGCTTATCTGCAATTTGAAAGCTGATATTGTAGTTGGTGTTAACTGGCTCCTATTAACCAGCAGTCAGGGAAGAAGAGAATTATGTCTGTGCTTTAGAAAGGGACATATAAGTCACAGGACTTAAGCATAGCATTTACTTTAAACACACACCTTGTGTCATTCTGAATAAAGATGTTTGCTTGAATCAAGATCCAAGTTGGCCACCCAGTTATCTCCCTACTCTGAGAAAAGAATCCCTCAACATGTTAATTGTCTGTTATAAGGCCTGTGTGATGAAGATTATAAAGTCTTTCACAGAGAAATTTGTGTTCTGTTTACCAGCAGAGAAACATGCACAAAATGAAAATATCTCTGTGGACGTTTATAGACAAATATTAGTCTAGTCTTGTTCATCTGGTTTTACTGGAATTTGAAAGTAAGGATGAGCCTTAGCACTAGAGACACCCCAAAATCCAATTTAGTGCCAAATGCTTGAAAAACTTCACACAAACAGAAAATAAAACTTAACAACACTGATTTTTCAAGTTGAAACTGTCAGCAGATTCCTTGATCAAATTACATATTAGAAAGGAAGTAAACAGGTGAAATTTCGTGGTTGGTTTTTGTTTGTTTGTTTTTTCCCCCATGAATCAAGGACATTTGAAAACCAAACTGAAGGCCAGAGTCCATCTCTTTGTGCTGAATTGCATACTCTCTTCATTGGTTAACCCGTTAGGAAGGGTAGGGTTGATGGGCTTTTGCTATGAATTCTTTCCTGTTTCTTGCAATTTAAAATTGAATAAAAAGAAATCAGCATCATTAATTACATATATTACACATTAAAATACTTAACTGAATTAGGAAAACAGTTCTATGTAGTGTTATGGAAATCAGAAAACTCTTCAAAGTTTGAAACTCTTACAGCTTTTATTCTGCTTAGAAACTCCAAACCAGATATTTGCAGGTTGGTAGCTCTACACAAAACCTTGGGGGTTTTAAGACAGAGTGTTTCTGATCAGAATTGGTTTTGTGGGGAAAATTTAAACATCACTTTACTTATCTGTATATAGTGTAATATTAAAAAAAACAACAACAAACAAACAATCTTTATTTCCTTTAGAAAATCTTATGTCTGTGTGTACACAGTAAAGTCTGAACTTGATAAATCTAAAACCCTTCTAGCACATATATTTTATTTTATATTCCTTCTTCCTTCTGATATTCAACCAACTGTACTTAAAATCAGTAAGAATAAAACACTATCCTGAGTATCTGTAATCAAAGATGAGCCTTATTTAGCAATAAGCAAAGAACCGCTGCAAGAATAAACATTCTAAAACATAATTTCTGCACTTACAAGCTCTGATCAGTTTTATTTAATACTGACAGTTCCTTTTTCAGTACTGAATTTGTCCAGGTTTAGAGTATCACCAATATTGATCTTGCCAGAATGCTGCTAGCCGTGTGTGTGTGTGTGTGTGTGTGTGTGTGTTTAATGCTTTTTTGTTAAACATAAATATATTTTTTTAAAAAATCATCGCTCATCTTTGGTCCTTCTTACAGCATTTTCCTGTTTGGAAGTGTGTTTTCTGTTCTACTTGCACCTTTCAGACAAGCTGAATAAGCCAAACCCCACATAGTCCAGATTTTCGGCTTGATTTCCTCTTGTACATTGTCTGTGATAAGGATGCCTAGAGCTGGTGATGAATTACCAGAAAGCCCCGGGAGAGCATCAAGTGGGTAATTTGCTTATTTCCCAGTCCCACTCAGATCAGATATACTGCAAGACAAGAACTGCTTAGTTCTCCTGTAAGCACCAGTCTTGCTGTATGGTATTCTAGAGAATGGTAATGTTCAGATTGCATTGCTGTCATTAAATACTGAAAGGAACTTATACAGAATATATTAATCTTCACACTGTAGCTATTATTCTGTGTTTTTATGTGTGCACATGTTCTTTTAAGGTGTGTTTTAAGCATAGTAGAGAGTTTTCCAGCTTTCCTTCCATTATTTACAACTGTTGTTCTAAGACTTCTTAGAAAGATACTTCATTTTTAAAATAAAAATAAATAAATAGAGGCTAACATTTTACTGTTTATATAGGAATATTTCATTTTAGCACTCCCAGCTATTTAGGAAAAGTAATTTTAAGACTCCTCCTTTTTCCAGAATTTTCTCCCAATAGTGAGGTTTTTTAATTTGTTATTTTTATTAAATGACACTTCTTGGTGCATATATTAATTGTGGATCAGGGGTGCTCAGTCTGCTTGTCTGGAGAGGCTGCAAAAGAACCAAACCAAATAAATCTGAAGACAGCAGACTGAGCGTTCCAGCAATTTAGGAAAGGCCAACTATTATCAAAGCTCATTCATTTATTTAACGAAAGCACATTCTGAAATCTTTCTTTATAAGCAATAACACTCCTACCAAATTCTGTGAGTATAGGTCTAGTTTATACAAGATATGGATTTCATGATATTTGAAACCCAAATTCTGGTAACAAACTATATAATTCCTTACATATGGCACTTCTCGTGATATCTTAATCTCATGCAGGATTTCTGAGCTGCTGAATGATCTTCAGGACTTGCACGCCTCGAGGTATCAGAAATCTATGTGTACCAGCTTACCTCCAGACTTCACATTTTACAAGTATTAATTAGTTTTTAGATGAACTCAATAGCCTGTTCACTGTTGTACCTAGGCCATAAACTTTCAGATACTGGCCAACCTATAATGACTTAAGTCTTATGTAACTGCAATTTTAAAATTTATTTATCTAGAATCAACAGATTGGAAGAAAGTAAGGTATAACCATGAAGGGAGGTTCTGCAGTCAGGAGGCAAAAGTAGTGAGGACACATTTTCTGGGGACACGCCAGTCCCTGTAGAGATCCCTGCATCTCTCAGCCTGCTTTTCAGACTTTGCGTACACTGTTCCCAGCAGTCTCAGGGTGGTTAGGCCTTCCCAAAGGACCTTTCAGAGAGTTGTTTTCAATAGCAACGCAGACCAGTCCCTGAAAAAAAGGGATTGGTGTGACATTCAGGGAGCAGCCAGGCAGGAGCTGAACAGAGAGGAACGGAGGCCAGGAGGAGCTTTGGGTTCTGAGGTGGGCCAGGTGAAAAAGGAGGCTGCTCAGATAAGGGTGGAGAATGGAAATGGAGCAGGATCTTCAGAGATACCGGGAAGACAACAGCAAGTTGGGATTGATAGCAAGTAGAGGATGATAAGATTTTTCACAGTCATTTGCATTTTCTAGTTTTCCAAGTATGTTTTTCAGAGTTGAATTCCATGTCAACAGACTTTAAGAATATCTTCTTGTTGTGTATGCATCAGTAATGCAGTTAACTATCCTTCACTGGTCTTTTGCCCTTGCCCTTACAGGCTCAATATACACATGACTTTCTTTACCAAAAAATACCCCATCTGAGGGAATAAAAAATCCAATACCTCAAAAAAAACCAAATCAAAATGAAAATCCTAAACCCATCGAAGAAAATAAAACAAATAAATAAATAAACCTCAGCCCGCAAAATCCTTACATTCCTCTTCCATCTGCTTCCACAGGCTAATCCCCAAGGAAAAAGATACAGCACAAAGTAAATATGAATTCTGCAACAGGCTTTTGATCGATTAATTTTGGAACCTCTGGGACATGCTAAAAATGATCACTTCATTGGTGTTTGAAGTACAGCTCAGCAGCCCAGTAGCCGACTATTTTGCTGCCTCTTGGCTTTGTTAGGAGCAATTATAACAGAACAGGTAATGTAAACATGGTAACGTGATTGTTTATTAATGAAGAGAGTGGTTTTATTGCTGAAAGAAGAAAAAAAATCTTCTATTTAAATTCTATCATCACTATCAATCTTTTTCAAAGGGAAAGCAGCCCAAAATATCAAAATAAAGGTGACTTCATATCTTCATGGAATCATTATTTCACTAACATTTGTAAGAAGGAATAAACGTGTTAACAGAGCTTTCTCCAGCTTCACCCAAATTTATTGAACCGATTTCACTGTTGTATTTGCTTGAGCATATAGCAAATAATTAAGGAACATTTGGTAATATCCAGACATTTTAAGAGTACTAGCAAATATTTTCAGAAAGCAAGCTGCACATTCATCATTACCCATAGTTTGGAATTTGGTGATCTCTTTATAAATAGTATTCACTTCTAAATTGTCAGTTCACTTTGTATCCTGGTAGTGAGTAACAGCTTTAAATGGGGCCCTGCAGTGTAAAATACCAAGAATTTAATATCAAGAATTGTTCTTCAGGAGATTCATGTCACTCTGGAAGAAGTTACCAACTGGAGCTTTTGTTATCCAGTACAATAACTGTATTAGACTTGAAATACATTGATCTGTGTGATCATACATGAGGGAACAGGATCCACCTAAATCTCAGTTCTAGAATTTCCCCATTACTAACAACATTCTAATTTTCTTAATGTAGTTGACTGGAGTCCTTAAGCCTTGAAATTTGCTTCTGTCTGTCTCCCTGCCAGACTATGGTATAGTTTTAATCTTCTAATTAATTTAGCAGATGCCACAGGCCACAAATGAAATATGGTCAAAACCACTATATTAAATATACCTGGTGATTAATTGTTCATTATCAGCTATTGCTGTCAAGTTTGCCTTGGGTATTATCTATTATGTACCAGTTACCTTAACTATAAGTGACTATTACTTCTCGTAAGTAATATATCTTGTGATTTTTAATAATTAATCTGCAGGTAGAGGATAGGCTTTTGATCTCAACTCACTCCACATCCAGATATCCATAACCTTCTGTCTACAGCTGGATTTTAATGCCACTATAGTTTTGGAGAAAGCTTTTCCATTATTTTTGGATTTAGGTCTTTTCTTGGAGGTTGGAACTACATGATATTTAAGGTCTCTTTCAACCCAAACCATTCTATGATCTATGATCTCAAATATGCTTTGTAACTTTGCTTTATGTTTTTAAAAAATTACATTTTAAAAATGATCATCCTGTCAAAACCATATGGGGCAAATACAAGCCCAAGAATATAAATCCTTTTCTATTGCAAATACTTTCAGAAACCAAGAATAAGGAAGTCAACTATGAGGTTTTGCTTTGGGTCCACTTTTAAAGCATCACTGGTGTAACATAGTGGAATAAATCTAAATACTTTTGCTTTTTTTCTGAAACATGTATTCCTTCAGAATCTAAATTATACTTCAAAAGTCTGGAAAAATATGTTTTTAAGATGTAACCACTAGAAATCTGAAACATAAGAGTTAGCACTTTCTCTTTAAATATGAAGAGTATAGAGGCAAGGATATCAAGCAGAAAGGAACATCCAAAATGCACTTTGCTGGACAATTGTCATATAAAGAATTGAAGATAGCTCTTGTCCAAAATTTCAGGAATACCTGAAGATGTCTAGATTCTGGCTCCAGATGTGTCACACAGGGTGAAATAGATTCCTCTGAGAAGCTTGTTAATTTATTTAGAAGTAGCAACATTTCTCCAGACTCTTTCCGGTACAACTACTCAAACCCAGTGATTAGGCAGAATGCCTTCTATTAAACTTTTTGATGGTCTAGGGTGACACTATGTGGCTAATCTGAGCACTGAAATATCAATTGCAAGTTATCTTGGAATAACTCAGAATGAAACTGATCTAACCTCTTAATTCTAATTCTAAACAGGCAAGGTTAGAACATACAAGATTTTATGAATATGTCTTATGAAGTGGTGAGCAAGTCTGAACTTTTTGTTCGAAACTGCAACCTTCTCAGAGAATCACTTGATATACATACATGCAATGAAATCCACAATCACACTGAAAGTATATATACTCTGCCTTAAAAGGGATAGAAGAGTCAGCCTGTGGTCTAATCCTTTTATTTCTAGATTTTCTTTGATACCCTCCTCTTTATCTATCATCAGCTATGTTTTCCTAAGGCTATTAGGAAATAAACAACAGGCAATAGTCCTAGTCCAGCATCTTGATATCTTTCTTGTTAGCTTGAAGTTCATTTTGTTTTCTTTGTCCCTGTTCCCCCTCCCCACCCCCACCACTTGCCCCCTCCCTGGAATGACTTCTTCTGTCTCATCCATTCACATGAATGTCTACACTCAGGATCTAATTCTGCAAATAATACCGACTTCTGCATTTGCATGGATACTTGTCAAGCTTCCTTATTCCTAGAGTTCATGGCTGGCCTCACACATATTTGGATGGCAGTCTGTTACAGCTCATATATTTTGAATGAAATGTAGCTCATAAATCAACAGATTTCAACAAGGCTTCACCAGTTCTACCCCTTAACATTTCAAAGTCATCAGCTTGTGAATTTATCCCATGCCCAAGGAAAACTCCTTTTCTACGAGTCAATGTTGAATGCAGAGTGGCAACCATAAGCTTTTAATACACTAAATAGATCAGTTCCTGATTAAAGCTTTTCAGCATGCACCAGCATATCATCTGGGAATAACAGTCTGAGTGTGACATATTGTGCAGCACCCTCCAAGTGAGTGTCTCAACCTGACAGACAACCATCACTCTCAATTGCCTCAGGCGTTATCTTGCTATGAAAGCAACTCTTTTGCTGCCCCTCAGATACAATGCCAGTTTCAGGTATCTGTTGTTAAAATTTAGCATAAAAACCAGTTTGAACCCACTACAATGTCCAGGTATTATTTATTGCAGCACAAGTAAGGATTTCATCATTAGTTCAAGCAGTTTCGTATAATTTCTACATAATTAGATCCCGCTTCCCCC
>NW_020799116.1:20519758-20586957 GCF_003259725.1 Athene cunicularia | reverse complement strand
CCCCCCCTTCTCCTGACTTAAACTGTGAGTGAGGCAATTTTATCAGTGTTCATACTTCTCTGATGCAATGTCTCCAAAGGCTTGCCCAGCTCTCTTCCCAATTTCCTGTAGTGTTTCCCTCAGAATGAACATAAGTCTGTTTTGGATTCAGAGACTGTCCGAAACCAGATTGACTTCTCAGTTGCTGTACTTTTCCCATATTTAAACCCACAGAAGGAACAAATCTAATAATACTTCTGGGAACTGACCTTCCTTCTTTTCCCTTCATATATTTTTTGTATACCAACATTTACCACAGCCACTGATGCAGTTTGTGACTGTATTTCCCTGTCTCATTATTTTCAGGTTGTCAGAGACACTCAGCAACTCTTAAGTCTCTCCCTCCTTCAGAGTCCTGAAAGTTTTGCTGGTTAAGGATCACCTGAGATGTTGACCCTCAAACCAAGTTTCAGTCACTACCTTGGCTATCACTACCGCTATTAGAATTTCTATCTCTAGATAATATTTCTACAGCAGAAAACAGTTCTTTCCAAACAGTTCTTTATTCGAGGGAATTTCTAGTTAGTTTGCTGGACACCTTTCCTTGCATTTATGACATTATTCCATAGTAAAAACCAACCTGACTATTTTGATTGTTTATAACTCTCACTTGGACTTTAACACTGACCCTCAGAAATTAGATCTTAAAAGTTGTAAGTCATCATCATATTACAATCACATTTAAGATGACCTAGCTATTTCTAATGGGAACTGGGAGAGGGGGACAGGTACACATAATGCTTAACTTTTTTGAAGTAGGTCTGGTCTCATATTAGCTGGGCAGAAACATTTCTATGTATTTCATTGATCCGAGGCATAAGGTAGACCTCTAAAGTTTGTGCCCTAAAGCTTAGCCTCCTAAGGCTCTGGTGGATGATTTTTCACTAACGCAATAAAAGAGCATCCAAGTGCTATTTTACAATAGGAAGGATTCTTTCTTTTCAGTTTCCTTCAGTAGTAGTACTTCATTATGTTCCTTATTGTTCTAGAAATTGAAGTAATCCTGTTTACTAGCCAGCTGCCTGGAATTATCATTTAATCCAGCTCTGTGGTCAAGGAAATATACTTTACAGAGCTTACAGTGTTCGGTTTCCAAATTCCCCACAAACACATATTTTTGCTATTGATTCAAGTTCTGACACAATTTTGACAAACTCTTGGAACATTATTGACCTTGAAGCTCTCTGCTGATCATGATTCGTAAATCACAGGCCAAGTAAATCGATCAGTTGTCAACTTGTCTTTCAAGTACTTATTATCTGGTTGACAGCCTCTCCTAGAAGTTTTCATCTCAACCATCTACAGCCAATCCATGTACTCACCACCTACACTGACGCTAGGCTTCTCAATGACATTTCAAGTCCTGGAACTAAATGTAGCTAATTCAGGCCCTTTTCTGGATGCACATTGCACTACATTTTTAGAGCTTCAACCTTCAACTGTATGTTAGAAGCCCAACAATCCATTTTCCTAAATTTTCACATGGAGTATATTACTATGAGACAAATACATGTCCTTTTGAGTTTTCCACTAGAAGGAAGCTGTGTTGTCCCTCTGTTTCCTTGTCACGATGGTTTCAGCAAACTATTCCACAAAGCAACCAGATTGCTTTTTTAAAGGTGTGAAATCAGAAGTGTAGCTGTTAAATGAAACTTTGATGATCTGCATAACTAGTGGGTAGATTTGAAAGTCTGTGTTTAAAAATAGGATAAGAAAATACAATGAAAAGATTATCAGAAGAAAGGCAATCTATTTAAATGATTAGAAATTAATTTAGACCTGCTGGAGGGTATGTTATAACCCTCCTTTGAAAAAGATCAGAACCGTTCCTACTCTGAGCTTACAGCTGTATTTACAGGATGAGTAGAAACATTGTGTCCTTGTACCTCTGACACAAAGTTCTAGCTGTAGGAACTCAATTTACAGTCTCAAGCCCCGTACATTCTGCAAGCCAAGATAGAGTTCCCTATCTTGACAAAGATCCTTTGCCTCATTAACTTTCAGCTTCCCAAACTTCTCAGTCGATATGCCTTGTCATGCCTCTGAATGTTCTTGTCATTTGTCCTATGTGTTCACTTGGGGAATAATGGAATTCCCTCTGACGTAGTGTTTGTGATGTGTATTATGCTTATCTATGCCACCAGCAGATAAAGTGCTCCTGCAAAAGGTTGTGAAACACATACAGGAATTGCTGAGTATGAAAAAGATTAGTCTTTCATCATAATGTAAAAATAAGAATTAATGTAAAAATAAGAATGTCTTGATGAACTTGTTTGTTCATCTTTCTTATCCTCAAGATGGATGATTTAATTAACTTCTGTGTAGATAAGCTTTAAGTATTATTCCTAAAGATTTAAAAATATCAACCATTTCTTGAAGCCATATTTAGGTCAAATGGAAAAGAAGAATCCCAAGAAAGAATAAAATTCAAATTTTCATCATCTACATTGAGCATGGTTCATTTTGGTTTTTTTAAACAAACAAACACCACCACCACCACCCCAACTCCTGAATAGGTGCATAATCTAATGGTCTACTTTTTGGTTGTTTTATTTTGATAATCCAGCTGCCAAAAAGAAAATACCACCCACAGCAGTTTGTTTGTTTATTTGTTGGTTGTTTTTTTTTTTTTTAAAGGCATCAAAAAAATGAACAACAAAAAGCAGGTAAAAAAACAAAAAACAAAAAAGAAAGCAAAAGCCATTCTTAGAAACAGTTCGTCCTTTTGATCAGAATAACAACATATAAGGGACTGCTTCAAAGCTCAGAAGTCTTCTGGGAATTGTTGAAGTTTGAGGAGAGAGTGTTTCAAGTGATAATCTGGTATTTTCATGGCGGTGGTGGACTGCACAAATGATGTAATGAGATGCAGTTCTAATGTCATGTTCTTTATAGCTGCATTTTAATCTATGCTGAGGGCATCCAGAATGGGTAAATGAACACAATTTCTATTCTATAGAAATAAAAATTCATTTCAAGTTGAAGTTTAAATAATTTGTGAGCTATTCATTCTCCATACAAAAGTGCTGATGTGGTGGAAGTAGCTGTTATGTGTAACGCATTCATTAAACCTGCAGGAGACAGAAATATTTGCACTTTGGTGACACTATGCAGTAGTGTTGTGCAATATGGGCTGTAGGACCTGTGGAGAATTTAAGCCCTAATGATTTTATATTTTGCCCTCTATAACATGTTCTTCAAATCAAGGTTGTATCAACTGTATTTTCAACTCAATTTGAGAGTATTTCTTGGCGCGTGGACCATTAACATCATGGAGAATGCCCTCTCCTCCACTGGTGCCACTATCAGAGGATTGCATCTGCATCATGAGTATGGGGGATCATTACGGTTGTTACCACATGCATTACCACAGTCCCTAGATATTGGAGCGTTTGGGCTGTGTTACACTGTACAATACTTAAAACAAAAGCAGTTTACGAGTTTTAAACTTCCATCACTCAGGCATTGTTCTTCCAGTGCAGCATAACTTTTTTCACCTACGATTCTCAAATACAAAGCACAGCCTTTTTATAACATTAGGAAATAATGCGATCCAAATTCTGAGAGAAGTTTCTAAAAGATCCTGTTCTAATTGATATTCTGTCCAGTGTCCCTTCTGTCATCCCTCTGTGGAAACTGTTTCTCTGTATAGATGTGTTATAAAGGTTAATGGATATTGTACAAAGCTGACAGGTTTACAAGCCTTTGTACACGTACAGTATCAGTTTTTTCAATCACAAACCTCTGAAGGTCTGTCAGAGATTGTAGGGACAAGAACAGATCACCATGGTTTTTGGAAATGTAACAACTGATATTTATTTTTTCACCTTTCTATATCAAAAAACACATCTGTGTACTCTGACTGGAAATTAGCTAATTTTTATTCAAAAACCTGTTCCTGAGATTTCTTTATGTCTGAAACCAGAACATATTAATCTCGTGGCAACAATTCACTGCATAGTCATAGTGTTAGCTCAGCCTTTTAATGCCACAAGGAGCACATGAAAATGAGTTGCATGCTTTCTTAATTTCAAGACTATAATTTGAAGAGTTAGTTGAAAAATACTAAGACAGAAGTTACTCCAAGAAATAGAATATGACTTGTTTGAAATTGAAAATTACCACTGCAAAGGAAAATGGAGATCTACTATGTATGTAAGAGGAGGTTCCAGAAAAAAAAAAAACAAAAAAACCCCTCAACCAAACAACACAAAAACCCCCACAAACAAAAGTCTCCCTTAAAGCTAAACCAATACATTACTGTCCATTCTCTGCATGAACAGATTTCAAAATATTTAACGTCAATACTGAACACACTACTGCTTGCATCATCATTCACTGAGATAGGCGGTTTAAGATTAAGCACAAGAATGAGCAGTAATAGGGTGTGATGGCGTTCAGTTTTTCAATTAATTGTATAGATGTATCAGAAGGATCTTTAAAATCCAACAGTTTTCCAGCATAGGTAATTCCTATCTTAATTCTGCTTGCCTATTTAGACAGCAATACATCACAACATTATTTTATGCCTTGCTTATAATCAAGGATTGTTTTTAAACACAGAACATGGCTTCTCACACCGATACTCTGATCTTCCACATCAGTGAAAATAGCCTGAAAAGCAAACAGCTGCAAAATTAAAGTACAAGTGTCCATAGTTCTCTTGCACCCTTAACTGGCCTTGTCTAGCAACCAACATATATAAAGAGCAACGCTAGCTCATGATAGCACTAATGAGAAAGTTTATGCTTGGGTGAGCTTACAGCTGGGAGGAGATGGGTACTGAAATAAGAAAACAATATCTGTAGTCTATCAGTTGAAATGTGCAAAAATGAGTACTAGTAACTATGAGATAGTGAAAGCTAGATAACAATGTACTACAGTGGAACACTGTGATTTTTCATTATTTATAGAAATTATTTCACTTACAGGTCTCCGAGTGTGATTTCAAAACACAACAGCTTAGAACAGAAGAGAGAAGCAATGACAACGCATGAAATCATATGCCAAAGAACTGAAATAATTTCTGTGGGTCCGGACTAGTAGGTTGTAAAAGCTCCTCATTGCCATTAATGGTAATCATGATTTTGGGATGAAAGAATAAAAGCAGTATTTCCTTAGTGGAGCTTTGCTGTACTGTTCTGACCCATAAAAGCCCAAATCTTACCAGGAAGTTTCTGAAAGTCTCTCATGTCAAGCAGCAGATTAAGAGACAAATAAAAAGAGCAAGAATATGATAGACTATAAATCAAAGTGGGGGTGGGGGGAGTGTCTCAAGACGCAGTAGGCAACACCCGTAACCTCACCAGGAACACTACATTAGTCTCTTCCAAACTTGCTTAGTAACACACTGCAGGTTGAAATAACCTTGAAGGACATAATATTTGGACAGAAGTGAATTACTCCACTGATCCCTTCAGGGAAATAAAGTGCACACTCTCCTTTACCACATTTGCAACTCAGGAACTTTACCCTGTCAGCTAAACCGGTGCGCAGCTGTTTAAGCTGCAGTTTGTCCTGTAACACCATCCCACAGCAGAATTTTTGTCCCCTCATCCCCTATGAAGTATTCGCCTCTGTTAATGCACTTGTTTGCTATTACTTCAACTCGAGTAGCTCACACACCTGCAACTACTACACCTATTCAAGCTGTCCTCCAATTTTTGGTGGCTTTCATACTCATTATATCTGCAAGTTAGGTAAATCTAGGATAGTAGTAGAAAAAATACAGCTCAGAGGTTTGGTTTTAATAATTGCTTAGATATATTATACTTTCTGGATACCTAGTACTTCTGCAGAATAGGACTTTAAATTTTTTTTTTGCACCTGCTGATTTTGTCGGTTTGCAAATGCCAACAGTCTCTTTCATCACAAGATTTCAAACACATACTTGTTGGCTTAGCCTGTAATTAAGTTTCAGCCACTTAAGTCTTGGAAAAGATTCTAAAAGGTGTTTGTTACATTTTTCTTTAAGAAAAAATGAACCTTTTTTCTGTATTGAAATGATCTTGATTTTTCTGTATTGAAATTATCTTGATCAGACTTTGGGCTTTGGTGGCTTTGAAATAACACAGGACTCTTTGAGAAGACCATTGTCTAACTGAGAGGAAAAATCTGTTTTTCAATTTTGCAAGCTTATGACCATAGTAAAACTGTATGTGTTGTAAGGGAGAACAAGTACAGTAGTTTCAGTCTTAGTTTGGTATGATAGCTTGCAAATAGTCTTTGAAATTCTAAACTCTATGAAGATGTTCTTAAAAAAAACTTCACAGAAATAAAAAAGAGCAAGAGACCTATCTTTTAAAGAAAATTAATTGTCAAATAAAGCATACAGAGTTTGTGGGTTTTTTTAATTTTAAGCAAATTTGCATATTATTTTAGGAATTTTGTAACTTTTTAATAAAATTATCTTGATAGAAATTTTCTCAACCTGTTCTTCATCTGACATTTTCAAAGCTCATTTTCATCAAGCCCTAGCGATGAGAACAAATGGAAAGCGCTATACTGGCTTTTCTACCATTCTGACATGATTTAGTTGCAGACTCAGGAACAAACTCAGTATTTTGTTAAAGCTGCTACCATGGTAAAAGCAGGATTTCTTCCCCTCTCCTTTGTGATAATGTCTGCAAAGTCTTAAAACAAGAAGTAGGTATTTTCTAAGCCCAGGATAATTTGATAAATAATTGTTATTTTCTAAAACCAAGCTCAATTTATTTCTAGTCTGATAACATTTTCTGAATGATGTTTTGTGGAACTCATTTATAAGGAGAGATTATTCAGTATGAAGTTTAACTACTTATCTGGGTTCCCAGCCAAATCTCAGATTGCTGAGGAACCTGAAGAATGTTTATAAAGACGTGGTTTGTACAACGCAGCACGTGCATTACATGAAATACTGAACAAGGAATCTCAAATTGTAACTACAGTTTCTTCCCATTTCAGGATTCAAGTATACAGCTGAACAATCAAGTATGGTGAGATTGCTGGGGTTCTCCATTGATAAGGAATGTAAACCTTGAGCAAACATTTTATTGACTATAACCGGGCTGCAAAGTATTCCTTGGATGTGAGGTAATTCAAAGTTGTATCAGAAGAGTTGTATCAGCTATTACTTTTAGTGTCTGGTGTTCGGAGGGATGGCAGATTTCCACTCTGCTGTACTAGCTCACTATTAGCATAAGGATGCTCTGCCAGTGGCATATCATAGATCAGCCTGCAAATTTTCAGGAACAAAATGTTCTGGCAGCATCAGACGGGCAGGAACACTGAGGAGACAAAATGCTTTGTCATTATTAGGTAGTGCTTCTATCCTTAAACATGAAAATGAAAAGAAAGGCAATTGAATCATCCCTACAGCATACTCAAGCAATGCAGTTTTTCTCTGTGTTTTCTCATACAGTGAAAATTAGATTTATATCCGGGAGTCATAGGATATAGGAGGCTATTGACATTAATACAAATAAACGGGTAAAAAGACATATTTCACTAAGACCATTTTTATCACCTCAAGCTCATAAGTAAAAGCACAGAAAATGCAATAGAAAAATACTGAAAATATCCAAATCCCTCACAAGCAGAGAGAATAGGATAATAAACACAACTAGAAGTTATTTTAATTCTTGCTGGTAGATTAAACTCCACCAAAAAGGCACATACATAATCAGAAATGGCTTCCCTAGGTACAGCCAATACTGCGTATCCTACATCTCTGTAAAGAGGTCAGTCTTCCCAGCTGTGCTTGTACTTCAGCAGGAATGTCTGTTAATGTGAAGCGTGATGGTATTTTGTCAGATGTAAGCATCTGCCTGGCAGAAAATCATCTTGCTTTACAGCAGCCACTGAGCAGATGCTAGTGACACCACATTTTCGCCTCTGAAACCGTAATTCTCTATGACAGACTTGATACCTTAGTGGTAAAAGAGAAAGACAGTCACAAGCACTGAATCCTCTGTCTTTGGGGGATGGGGAGCTCTAGAGGTGTCTGTTCAATTCCATTTGTTGTAGGCTTGGTAGAACAGTCGTTTTAATCTGAAATAATTCTGCCTTGATTCTCTGATCAGTTGCTGCTGCTGCTTTTCTGCCCCAGTATTAGCCTCCACCAAATCACATATGGTGAGACCAGTCATGGAACTGGCTAGAAAACAACTGAAATTATCCAGCAACAATAATAATAGAAAAAAAAAAAATTAGATAAACAGCCTGTTCCAGACCATGTAACTACAGAAACACTAGTGTTGGCAATAAGAGTGCCTGATGGTTTCTGATGGAATAGCAAATTTATCATAGGTAGCTACATAAGAGCGTTGAGCATTTGGCATGTTCATTTGTGACAGAAAACATTCTGCTTGATTCAGCTACTTCCCAAACATAAAGCACTATTTATGTACACAGTGACAGGTAACCACACTCTAGAACTCCGGTAATCTTTGTCTTTTATAAAAGAATTCCAAACATGGGTCAAATTAACAATTATAATTAATGATACCCATGCAAAGTAAGCATAAGACAGCTTCCCTAGTTGCCACTTTGATTGGTGGCAACTTATTCATATAATTTGCCATCAAATAATGTTTATCTTTTCTCCTTTAATCTTTTTAGAAAAATCATTTAAAATGCCTCGCAGAAAACTTGAATCTGAAATAATTTGAAATAACTCACTGCTGAAAGCACTAGGAGGCTTTACAAATACATACTGGGTCATCTTAAACAGATGTCATGAATGTTCTGTAAAGTTTTTTACGAAAGCTAGATAACTTTTCTGATTTTTATGATCGTAGACTACCTTGTAAAAACTAATTTCACTGGCCATGCACCAATACTGCTTGGACCAGCTCAACTCCTCATGATTCTTAAACACACACACACAAGGGGTAGAGGAAGGTGCTTTATGAATTGCTTGAAAAGTGAACAAATACACCACAGACAAAGTGAAGTACATTCCCTTACTTGGAATTTTAACACTTCAGTCAATACCAGGCAAACATAGTCTCCCAGATACAAAGATAATTAAACTTTATTTGAATATATGGGAAAAAAATGTAAATATTTCCTTTGATTTGTGTTTTTCAACACGTCTGCCTTGTTTAATGTTATTTAGTCATACTTCTCTTCAGTTTCCACCAGGTTAGATCATTTGCCTGTTAATACCTATTTGTAAAATAACCAAAATCGGGCACTTGTCTTGTTCAGTGCCTCTTATATCAATGTGTCGCTGAACAAAACTGAGCATTACCTAAATGGATTTCATGTACTGATAAAATTAGGAATACGGATTTGTAGTTTATAACCCAGGGCAATTTACATATGGACAACAGTCCTGATCTGGACCATGAATAAATTTTATTATGTACTTTTTATTACTATGTTTTATTATGTCACTGTCTCACACTGCTGCTGCAGGAATACAAACATAAATAGGAAATGTCTACTGCTTAGTTCTTTGTGGTTCCTCAAAAGCAACTATAATAATACTGCAATACCAACAGGAAGTTTGAAGTGTTGAACCCTAGTCTTCTCTCAGTTTGTGTGAGTAGTGCGCTACTACACCAAAGTAAACCAATAGCACAAGTTGCATAACTTAATTTCATATCATAGAATAATAGAATGAAAAAAAAGTTGGAAGGGGATGCTGGAGATCATCAACTTCTGGTCAACCTTCTGGTCAGTCAGAGGAGGACAGGTTTGCAGTAACAGCCGAGTAAGAGGTTTGTATATCAGTGTTTTCCAGCTAGAGGTCTAGTCCTCACTTTGGGAACCTTAGCCTACTCATGAATTCAGATTTCAGTTGGAAAAGGCTGGTAGACAGAGAATACCATTTGAGTATTTCTTGCATTAAAACTCAATGCCTAGATGAAGTCAAAATAAGCAATTGAGATTTCATTTCAGGATACAGTGAACTTTCTTCCTGCTTTTCTTCTTTTGCTTCTCCTTTATCCACCATTTATGAACCATTTCCCCCATTCCATATCCGTACAAATCTCATGACAAATACATATAGTGGCATTTAGCATATCATCAGCATACATGATCAGCACCTGATTTTTCTACCCTCATTGTCTCCTTAACAGTATATTTAGTATGGATAAAAGAAGCATAGCAAGAATAAAGCCTGGCATACTTTTGATTTCATTCTTGATTTTGAATCCAGGTATCAGTTTGCTGTGATGGACTAGTAACTTCTAATACTATGTGCCTTTCCGAATCTTCAATTTGATGAAAAGAATAGGAAGTCAGTGTAGTGGGGAATTTCATCCCTGTTATTTTTCTAAATTTACAGGTATAATCACATCCATGCAGTGCTAAGTATTTCACACACACTCCTGAAAAAGTACAACTCATAAAATAGATCTCTGAAGCTGACAGAAGCTTAACATATAGACAGCGCTTAAAACGCACAGAACAATCCAAGTCCTCTTTCTTACTAACACCTCAACACATGCATCATTTTTTGCAGGGATGAAGAGTCCTGCCAAAAGCACTTGGACTAAGGCTGCAAATAAAGTTATGTGTGTAGGAAGGAGGTAAATGAGTGACAAAGAATTAAAAGAAAAATATTTTCAGATTGTTACCTAGACTCAGCTCACAAAATCAAAGCAGAAAAGAGTTTCATTCTAAAGTAGTTGTAAAGCTCAACTAATCTGAGAAATCTGCTGTCTAACTGTTTTCTGTAAGGTTTTTATTGAATTTACTGTGTTGCATATGTTTTTATTTCTTGGTAACTTTTCTCCTATTGTAGTTTTGGTCGCCATCAAGTATTTCTTGTCACAAATAATTTGTGAGTAAAAGCTTGAAATCTAGCGAAGATAGTAAAATCTGTAACTGAAGAATTTTACCTTTAAAAATGTGATTGTATGATAGTTACTCACCTCACACCTTGTGTGCGAAGTTCAACCCAGTATGTCTGTTCTACTAACTGCTAAACCTTGCTGTTGCTAGTGCAGTAACACTGTATGATCACCGGCTGTATTGCAGTTTATGGAACAACTGCATTAGTCTAAGCTGAAGAAAAAAGGGACTTCTGGACCAAGGGTCTGAGCACCAGAATGGGAATTCCCTCATTTTCCCCTGGTACTGCATATGCACAATTTTTAAGGTCTTAATGGGAGGGCATGAGTCCTGGACTGAATTCCCCAGTTGTAGAAAGATTCAGTGATGATTTTTCTGATCATGACAGAGGAAAAAAGAGATGAAAAAACATACATAAATGGAAGGATGTGTCATATGGTCCGAAGTGATAGGAAAACAGACTTCAATGGCTGCTGTCTTAGGACCGAGATTAAACTAATTGTTTCATATGCAAATTCACAGGGGCTTCATCCTTTTTTACTTCTTCTGTACCTAGTAACTTCAGCCGACTTCACTGCAGCATTCACACCAGCCATTCCCGCCACCATGCACACCACAGCATGGACCGAGTTAATCTTTCTAGGCGTGACACTGACCCAGAGTCAGTCAGAATTAACAGCGCTCTGTGCTGACTCACTGCCAGGACCACTGCCTGGGGAGCTGGCTTCTGACTGCCAATCCAGCAGATTTACATACACCTCTACATTAAAATAGCCTAGTGGGAATCCAGAGCTAGATCTAATGACTTCAGGTGAAAATAAAGAAAGCTGTTACGTTCAGACCGTTATTGTTCATGCTGCTTTGTGAATTTATTTCTTTAAATTTTCCACTTGTGCTCCTGCCAAGAGAGATCTATTAGACAGAAAGCAGCAAGAGTAAAACTTTATCATTTTGTTTCAAACTATAAAATAATTTACATCACATATTTTACTTACTTTTGTCTTTTTTTTTTTTTTTTTTTTATTTTTTTTTTTTTTTTTTTTTTGAAACCACAAACATTCCAGCATCACACTGTAGGAATAAGAATAACAATAGAAAGCATAACCTTTTGCATAGTATTAAATGAACAGACAGAGTAAGTTCTTTATTTACAATTATTGTCTAGATAAAAAAATTCATAAAAACAGATGAATGAACATATATTAATAACCCCTAGTGGGATGGATTGCCAATGTACCACTGTATTGTTGTCCACAAATCTCATGCTGCTAAGTACAGTACGTAGAGAGCGAGCATTTATATATTGCAGGGAATTTTAACAAACTGATCATTTTGGTTTTTGATCCATTGTTCCCATCACAGAGAGGTCAAGCAATAAAAGAAAGGAATTGTGATGCACGACTTGTAGTTGAAAGGTCATAGCTATTCTGCTTTTAAAAAAAAAAAAAAAAAAAAAAGTCTATCATATACATAAAGCACAGTCTCTGCTCACAAAAGCCCAAGTTTTCTATGCATCTCAGTTTATATGTTTTACTATATATACACAGAATGCAGTGTTCATTTTCTTAACAGTTTTCAAGTCTGCAAATGGTACCTTAGGGAGGGGTACTCCTACAGGAAAATTTTAAAAAAATGAAACCAAGAAAAAATATGAAGAGTGCTTGAAAAATAAAAAGGCAAACAGTCAGTGTTAAGATGCTGAAAATAAATTGTTCCAGTATTAATAGCTTCTGTAGATGTTCAAGTCCAAAGCTAGAGGCTTCCCTGTAAATAGATAACACTTTTTTTCTTCTGAATATGATATCCCAAATAGGCCATAGAAACCCAATACATGTTATACAAATGTTAATCACCATATTTACAAAGCAAAGAACAATCCTGACTGAGTTTCAATCACTTTGTTGCTAGGAGTTAGCTAAAGTAATTATGTTTTCATGCTAGCTTTTTACTGTTAAGAAACGGGTCGCTATTTGTTGAAAAGAGAGTTGTCTATGCCTTCAAAGACCTGTTCTGTTGTTCAGTGAAAAGTTTGGATCAGATGGTGAACTAAGACTTTAAGCCAAAAACATTCAAGCTTCTACACAAAAGTCCGGAAGCTGGCAATTCAAGCTGATTAGAGCTTTACCTGGCTGAATAGTCTTGATGCACCCTGAAAACATTTTAGTCAGTTTAGTCTGCAGTTTGGCCATGAGTCTAATCTTGTTTTGGAGAGTTCTGGCTTGGTTTAGTTCTCGTGACTGCAGAGATGCACCACTTTATGAGCCAACTTTAAGACAACCAGTAACACCTTAACAAATCAATTTATCAAGCTAGTTTGAGAGTGTTTTTCAACACATCTGGCATAATCAATTGTGTAATTCAAAATGTCTTTTGCACTGTACAATTATGGAAAAGATCATATGCTGAAAAGTCTCCAAGCAAACTTTATATTAAATACAAAAATTATTTATGAAAAATCTGTGATCCACAAAGTGCTTAGCATTCAAGTGGTTGACAAAGCAATTATATAAGCTCATAAATTTTAAGTTATCAGGGCTGTTACCATCTTGAAAAATATTTTTCACCCTCTATACTGCAGGTTTTCAAAATAGCTTTCTTTGTAGAAAGCTCAAGGTAAAATAATGTATTACTGTGTTACAGTATACCTTGTGACTACAGGAAGACAAGCTTGGTTAAAAAAAAAAAAAATCACACAAAGCACATTTCAGTATACAATAATGTTTCATTCAGACCTAATAGTGCAGAAATTATATTTTTCATTAAAAAAAAAAAATCAAAGCAACAACCTACAGTGATTTTCATCCAAAATGCCAACAGCCCATACTTTGCAAGTAATAAGGAAATAAATGCCTAAATTACTAACTGAAAAGGATTAACACAATATATCACAATATTTTAACATTAGCTTTATCTCCATATAGACAAACCAAATATAACTTATTTTAAATTATATTTATAAACTCAACTCAGTTTCATATAATATGTCTCTAAAAATATTTTTGGAAGCCATTGCCATATGTTTAAAGAATGAAATAGCCTCCGTTATTGTATGTTGCACCAAAACAAGTTCAAGCAGATTATCAGAGAGAGAAAAAAAAAAAAGAGAGAACCTGATCGTTTTGATTTTTATTTGAAACAAAGGAAGCCTGTTTTACCTCCCTGTATATAGGATCACAATGCTACATCCAATGTGTTATATTTTGGCTTCTTTTGTTACTTACTAGCAGTATCTACATTATTTAACAAAAAAAAAAAAAAAAAAAAAAAAAAAATCAGGCAGAAATCAGAACACGGTTGTAATAAAATATCCAGGGTGCGATATTACAGACGTTTTCAATGAGCTGAGCTGAGCCATTTTTATACTACTTCGGCAGGAGGTGCTTTCTTAACCCTACAAATAGTTAAGGATATTATCTACAGGTTTGTAAACAAATTACATTCTTTTTTTAGGACATAAATAAGTTAAAATAGTCAGAGCAATTTGAGCAGAAACAAGGCAACATGCCAACAAAGAAACTTTATATATATATAACTATATATATATAGATAGATATATACATATATATAATTAATTATGTATATACTTATATGTATATATCTCTATATATAGTCTCATAAATGTTTAAGTTCCTCTGTCCAACTGGTGCAAATCTACTGTGCAAGTTAAGCTTTGCAACTTCAAAAAAGTTATTTAAATTAATCTATACAATTGAGTCCATGCCACACAAGCATTTCAAAAAACTCACAGACCAGTGAATTGGATAAATAGCCTCAGAAAGAAGTCCTCTGCAGTTCCTGCTTAAGGAGGAAAAAAAAAAAAAGGAAATAAAAAGAAACAAAAAGAGAGAAAGAAGGGCCAGAAGTGTACAGTACATTCATGCAGGATTTTTTTTTTGTTTGTTTTTCTGAAAGGGAACAAAGGGGGGAGTATGTAAATCAGCCATTCATTCTTTCCCCAAAACCATTGTGATAAACGATTCATTCACTTGTCTCAGAGTGAATAAGAGTTCAAACAGCTTTTCAGCCAGCAATGTTTTTAATATATATATTTATATATTTCGGTTGCTGTGGGGTTTCTTATTTTATTTATTTATTTTTTTTGCAGTGACCTTTTCAGCTAAAGTGATGTCTCCAGGCTATGTATTGGGCTTCCTGGACTAGAAGAGGTAGCTGATTTACTTGTATCAGTTGTAAGATTTATTCCACTGTCGATAGCACTGTTGTTCTTGTTCAGCGAAGACGGTGGACTCGAGTTTTTCTTGAGAGCAGGATCTTCTTCTAGGTCTGTGTCATCAATGAGTGGGATGTGGGGCTGGGAATCTTCTATCCTAAATTCAGGATGAGTCATAAAGTTGTGAATAGAGGTTCTAGATTCTGGTTTTTCTAAACCTTCATAGAGAGAGCTACGGAATGCCTTCACGACGCGGATCTGGGGGGAAAAAAGGAAAGAGGTGTCAGGGGCAGTGCCGTCAAAGGGCAACACTGTGTTAGAGAATACTTTGTGAAAAATGTAGCATATGGTTAGGGCAGTGCAGGCAGCTGAAGTCCATAGTCTCTGGATGTTATATGCATAAACGAGTGGCTCAGTTATGTGCATTTTGAATATCTGTATCAACTGCAATATTAAAATAAATAAAGTTTAAAGCCATCAAAGAACTGATGGGAAGTACTGGTTAAAGAAAGCGAACATCCACTCGTGTGGTACATCCCTAGTAAAAGACAAGCCATGTTAATTGTAATGCAAATGTAAAACCATGCATGTTGATAGTTTTGCAGTGAGTAAGTAGGAAGGCTTTTTTAATTAAAAAAGTCTTTTTTGTTTTGTTAAAAAACCATTACACATAACATATCACACTTCACAAACAGAAAAGCACAGAACACGGACACAGTTGGATGGGTACGTATGAGACACACACACAGGAGCCAAGTGTAAAAATTATAAGTAATATCAATGTTTTAAAGCAAAATCTAAATGAATGCAGCCAAGAGCACAAAAAGCCAAGCAGACAAAGTACTAAGCATAATCATGCTACCACAGGGGAAAAAAAAAAAAAAAAAAAAAAAAAATCACAGTTACCACGTGAACAGAGATAACTTGCACACAACAACTACACTTGGAAGCCTGGATAATGTGAACATAGTATTCTTGAACCAACTTTTATTTTTCCTTCATGCATATGTGAGGTAAACACTCGAGTATAGACCCACTGTTCTAGCCATTGATCTTTTTAATATATAAAAAACATGTAATAAAATAATGTATTGATTGTTGGGTTGAATTGAATTACATTTTTAAACAGCAATCTTTTTCATTTTCTGTGTCTCAGTTGTAAAACTGTAAAGCTAAATGCTGAAAGCGACACAATTTATGCCATATATGCAGTCTTTAAACTTTGTCAGCTGACTTATGCCAGGGTCGATCTAATGCCATTAACTACCTGACAGTAAGAACACGGGTGAAAATAAACTACCAGATTCAGCCCATTATAATGTCAGGGACAGTGCAAATTGCTTTCCCCATAGGAAATGGGAGGAGCAGAGTGAGGAGCATTGCACAGTGGGGACACTCTGGGTGGGCAAAGGGAGCGATGCTGTCTATATCCCAGTGACCTATCAGCTCTGAAAAGAAGGTTTGTGCTGGTATACTGCTGAAAAAAACATAACTTTTTGGAAGAGGATGGGGGGCAGAGAGGAAAAAACAGAATGGCAAAACGTGATCTGTTGGCAAATGTTTTATGACTAAGTATGAGTTCTACCCTTCTACTTCCATGTAGTCCATGAGCGAATTTTTAGCGTTTCTTTGAGGGGAGACCAAAACACAAGCAGCAGCAGAAAAGGTGCAAGCAGGCATTGTGAAAGCTTCTCCACACACATCTGAAATGGTTTGGTGGTTGGCATGTGTATCTTTTTACATGACTTACATGCTAGCAGGTTATTGGTTGGCCTAATGCAGCATTGATTTGTAAAGCTTTAATTCCTTTTAAATTGGCAGACCACATTTTAGTCATGGCATGGGGTCATAGTGTTACAGCTGTGGGATCTAACTGATTCTGTGCTTGGAGTTGTCCAAGTTGTACAGAATTTCAGCACATCTGAGAAAGAGGCTGACTTGCATTCTGATCTCCTTGACCTTTGTCCTTGTTTATGTTCCCTAAATTTGGATATTCATCATCTTTCCAAAATCGCAATAGCAGGTCACGCCATCTTCAGATAAATGGCATCTGGCCAGTCCAAATACTCTCCCTTTTCTTTATACATACATTTGGTAACAGCAGGCACAGTACAAAAAGTAGTTCACGTGACTGCTTATGCTCAAAATAAAGAGGATTGGAGTGGTACGGAACGGCTTGTCTGGTTCTTGGGAGATTTTAGGAGGTTGGCAGAGGTGCAAGACAAAAGAAAGATAAGAATTTTACACACTACAATCATATAAGGTAGCTAACACCCCTCTGACAGAGCACCTAGAACTATAAACCAGGGTTTTAGGAGAGGTGAATCTCTTTGAGTTTTGCTGTGCTATGTGAAGGTTCTGTACTGTGAACAGACTGGGATAAGTGATTTCATTTGCATTACTACAGGTAGGATTTGAACTCATGGAGCAGAGGTGACATACTAACTCCCTCATTATCTGTGCCTTTCTATCTTGTGTTTTAAAGTACAAACTAATTAGTCTAAACAATGAAAAAAACACTATGCTTTTTCAAGGCAATCTTAGAAACAGGTTACCATATTGTCCTATTTTAAATCAGGAAACTGAAACTTTTCATTGTATGCTTACTGTACCCTATGGGCTGATAGGGTGACTTTTTCTGCAAAGCTACCTATTAATTCTGCTATCTAAATAAAAATAGCAGTCATCTCATTTAGTTGCAGCTGTTTGCTATATCTTATCAACTAAAGAATTTCATTCTCGAATACAGCCACTTCTAGGTTCTATTTGCCAGCTGGATTCTTTTTAATAAAGGTAAAGTTTTACTTAAATAAAAAGATTTGCAATTTGATATTATGCTTGATCCAGCAGAATCCAAATTAAGTAAAGCTTTTCTTCAAGTCGCACAAACTCTATGTGTTAGCAAAGGAGGAACTGATTTAACTTTATGAGGTTCCAAGTTCCATAATAGGGAAAGCATCTGTATTGCATTTAATGCCTAAATTTGGCATCTAATTTGCATTTAATACCAAGATTTTAGTCACTCTAGCTGGCTCACTGACATCTTACGCAGCTGAGGGAAAGCTATAGATTTGGGTTGTATTTGAAAGCCAGTTACGAAAGCCTGCCTGCCATGACCTGAATTTGTACTTCGCCGCGGCTGCTGGGACTAACCATTGACTGAAAGAAAACGCTACGCTAACATCTGTTGCTTAGATGTGTTTACACAACAATCTGAAGATACAATTGCAGAATGTGCAATCAGCCAGCAGTCACATCACTTTGTGTGAAGATCTGTGAAAAAGTTTGGGCATGGACTGTTCAAGTCTTGCAGGAACATTTAGATGATACCAGAATAGCTTCTACTTGTTCATGATGATTTTTACTGGAAATACCAGCTCAGAACTAGTTCATATCTGCTGATACCTAAAGTAGTTTATCTTCTGAATGCAATGGTAACGTAAGTGCCAAACTTGGGCAAATTCCTAAAGCTGAGAACACATAAAATTAGCTTTCTTCTACGTTTTCTTCACTAAGGAGCTGTAGAAAACTACTACCTTTTCTTAAAATTTCTACAGTTTCAGAGATGTATGTATGTTTTCCGATAATTGTTCGCTTAAGGAGAAACTCTCTCCCCAACTTTATACTTTGCATATTTAGCTTTGTATCTAGAAGAAAGCTTTTGTTTTGGTTTGGGATTTTTTTTTGTTTGTTTTTTAAGTGTCACACCTCATTCAGTGACAGAATGTCTGCATTACAGTATAATTCAAAATTTTGTTCATGGTCTGTCCCACAATGTATCAAATTATAGGAACAAACCCTGTTTTTTTCATTATGTTAGTGGAAACAAAGATAGAGGGCTTGTTGGATACAAAGGTGGTGTTTCAATTTCTGTATAATAATACTGTCATATTTTACCTAAGAACTGAAAAAATATTATTTACTCCGAGTTACATGGCCCAACAGCAACAAATTCTTTTAATACATGCTTAAGTTCAAGATTTGAAGTAATATCTAGTGTAAAAATTTTTAGGGGCTCTGCTGACACAAAGCCCACATTCCTTTTTTGAAGATAAATTAAAGCAGATGAACATTGTATAATGTTGTTATGGTTGTACAGCATGTAAAAGCAGGGACATACCCATGATGGATAGAACCTAGAAAGTGTTGGTTTATTATGAACTATGTCGAGTTCATGTAATGATATTTCTTTATGATACTGACAATGCCAAGGGAAGACAAACAGTGTGATACAGCTCCCTTTTCTCACAGTAATGGAGACAACAGAAAAAAATGAACTGCTTTTAAACAAAAGACTGTGGGGACAACACTTCAGGACATTTTTGACATTGCTATAAGTTTCCACTTCTTTCTTCTCTGTAGCTGTAACAGAAAAAACTCTTCAGTTCCATCCCACCTTGAAAGTTAGATTTATGATACTGCATCAGGCAAGAAAAATAAAAGAAATAGGATTTTAGATACTACGATTTTTTCCCATCAGAAGAAAAGGATGTTCAGAATCTCACTCGTAAGTACAACAATCTAGGCAAAATACACAAGGCCTGTTAAGCATTAACAATTGTATTATGGTTGGTAGTGTGTGGGCTTATACTCGAATGTTTACCTGGCTTCATATAAGCCAAGTATCTTAAGTTTGGTTCACATTCATTTCAGGCTCAAGGTTAAAGACTCACAACCTCTTTTTATTTCACTCTCTCCTGCTGAACCCTTTTGTCCAATGTTCTCTAGCCCTCTGGGAAAACAAACACATTTAATATTCAGACAGTAGAGAGTAGGGCACTGCAGAAGCAAATAAATTCAATACTGAAAGATCAGTAAGGTGATTAGTATAAAATTGTAAACAAGAGGTCAATTTTGCAAAGAGATGCCAACTCCTATGTCTAACTGATACTATTCTATATTAAGACTATATCTATACAAAGGTAAATGAGTTTGTTCAAGTTCTATTGCATATGTAAAGCTTTGAAATAGAAGGCTTATCCTGAGTCTATTTGGTTTTGTTTATTTTTAAATCCTCCCTGGTTTAGGTGAGTAAAATCAGATTAGGTATCCATAGGAGGAGATACTGCATGTATTAGTCACCTGTAAACATTGTGGCTGGTATGTTCTGGACTGTATGATGCAGAAGTTGAGCAAATTCAAATTAAAAACCCAATAAATTTTAGAAAAATTATAGTTTCTAGGTTTCTGCTTTAATGCGTGAAACAGATGCATATTATCTGTGCTACTCTCTCTACATAAATATGCAGTAAATCCAGTGAGTGCTGCTGCTAAATCAAACCACATGCAGCAAGAGGAAAATAGAATACCTACATATTCTATGAAACCCTCAGGCCTGATTCTCATTTCACAAAAGGTTCACATGGCTATTCCACTGAATTTTAGAGTATGAGATCAAAACCATATGCAAGGCTTCCCCTTTGCATAGCATATCTCTTTTCTTATAGGATTGTTGCAAAATTGATATTTTTGTATCAGATTTGGCAGATTATACAGCCCTTTGAAATAATATATTTCTGTGTCAGGAGTCTAAACCTTCCTGCCATGCCATATCTCCAGTTGAGGCCTTGGGTTTACTAAACATTGTTAGTTCCCCTACAGGGAAGATAGACAGAAGTTGATTTTGGTCTTGCATATCCCAGCAGGATTGTGAAATCTTGGTTCTAACCAGTGGGAACTTCTAAGCTTTAGTATGGTAACTCTGTCTCTAGTTCAATGATGTTCTCAAATGGTGCAACTTTTATAAGCATCATTTTAGATGTGGACCAATTTAAGTTCTGCTTGTTCCATTTCATCATGTGATAGTTACACCACGTTGCCACAGAAAGCACCTCACATTTTCACTAAGGCTGGAATGCCCACTGGACTTGGTCTGTAATCTGAATACAGATCAATATTGGACAGCAATTGTTGCCTTAACATTTATTAAAATAGAATATTTTTTAAAAAAATATATTTGTTCCCATCTTTCTTCATGAGAAAACTTGATCCAAACTTAGAATATTTTATCTTAAGTTTTTATTTTATGTTTTAGTTGTAAAGTCCGTCTAGCTGATTACATTTATAGGAAACTTAGTATGTAAGAAATATAGAAAAGCACAAGCTGCTGGAACTGTAAATAATTTTTCTTGATACAAAAGAATCTGTTTTTCACACACAGCATATTATAAATAGCCAAAATAAGCTCCCTCTTTAAAATTATCTATTCCTAAATGGACTGTAATACACACTAGAATTAAGCTTGCTGAACGTCTTACGTTAGTTTGACACAATTTGCAGATGCTTATACCACTCTGAGGCAAATGTTGCATGTGTAAAGCCTCTACCTACAAATGACAGTTTCTTGGCAAGTCTGATAAATCTCAACTATTTTTTACTTAAAGTGATAATGAAAACAGTTGTCTTTCCATGCAAGTTAGCCCCACTTTTGAAGATTCTAGTCCCCTTGAAAAAGTGAACCAGTGCAAAAACTCAGCCTTAAGGGTGCTAATGCTCTTCTTTTGCTTAAAAACACTTTTTAACAAACAAACAAACCAACCAACCAACCACCCCAAAACCTTCATACATCTGTATGATGGACAAATACGTCTGAGAATATTTTGTGATAGTTCAGTAAGATTTTAATTGGCTGCTATAAAATTTGGAGTCATCACTGTGTATTTTTTTCCTGTGTCATCCTTACAAGTGACTTGTTTGAGGCCACTGTTGCTGGAGTTAATATAATAAAAAGCTGTGATTCCATTCACTTCTATAAAAACTTCAGGCAAAAATGACAGACCTCAAGAGAACAAGGAAAAAGGAACTTGCAAATACAGAAACTACAGCAGATTCATAATCTGGGAGGTTGCCTTCTGGTGGGGTTTGGTTTTGTTTGTTTGTTGTTCCCCCAATGTTTCCTATGCTTAACAGTATTTTAAAATTATAACCTTTTATGAAAGAAAGGGGTTTTTTTTTGTAAAGGACCTGCAGTTTCTGGCTGCTTTCACTTAGGAACAGTATTAACTATATATGAGAATGAGAGGAAAGAGGAAGAGCAAGTACAAAGGAATATTAAATGTGCATCTTTCTTGGAAGATCTGAAACCATGTTCTTTTGAAGGGGATAGATACTGATAATATAAACAACAACTGAGAACCAGATATAAACAGTTTAGGATAAAGAATAACTTGTTTACTTTGTGTACAGTTAGATCTACTCATCCTCTACCTAATTAAGCAATGTAGTAGGAAAGGCTTTAAACCTGAAAACTTGGCCAACACCCCACTGCCTTATTTTTCCGTAGCTTAAATGTGTGCATATTATATATGTGTGCATATTTAGTTTGCATTTAAATAAATTTTCTTCTTTTATCAGAGTATATACAATGTGAGGTTTTTAATGTGCAGAAATTTTCACGACGTTATTTCAAGCTGCGACATTTTTCAAAAGCAGTTACAATATGGACCTCACTGTTATCAGTTAATGCTGACATCCAGAAATCCGTGACTTGTTACTGGCAAAAACACCGTGACAGCTAACAAGTATCAGCATAACTAGGGAAACTTTAGTACATAGTAAACATTCCTTTGTATAAATTGTTTTCAATTAAGGTATCCTGCAACCCTATGAAAGGCTTGAATGTGCCATATTTATGAATAGCTGAAAATTTCAGGTAATAACTTGCTAATCTGTTTCATAAACTAATGTAGATGGGGCTGCATTTGACTGGCAGGTTTCTTTTTAAGCATGCACCAACGTCTGAATCAAACATTAATCTGTCCAAAAATACTCGAAAAAAACCACATTTTTTAAAAATTCCAAAAATTATTCTAAATCTGCAGAAGAAATCTCACAGATTGCTGAGGTGTCACAATGAACTATTTTTTTAAAAACTATACAATTAGCAAAGAACTGCATACATGCTCTGTTAAATTAAACTTACATATTCTTATTGATGGAGCATCATGTGACTCTTGTATTAAGTACTGATATCAGAACATTTTGGACACCCAAAATGACACCTGAAATATTCTGATTGTTGCAATATGCTGAGCACCATTTCTCTGAAAATAACCCCTCCTGACAGAATCTCATATTGGGCCCTTTAAAGTATTAGACCTATTTTCTTTGCTGTATCTTTAATGTTTTCCCTTTATACTCCCCATAATATATCTACATACACAATATTTTAAGATTCCTGAAGAGACGTAAAGGCTTCAAAATCAGAGATACAATTATCACATTACTCCCTTCCTCCCCATAGAAAGAAGGCAATGATTTAGAGTTTCATTCATTCTGAGCAGCTAAGAGGAAAGAAGTCAGTCCTGTCCCACCACATACATTTTAAACAAGGAGCTGAAAGGTAGACCTAGGTGTGCATTTTCCAACTGAAATTTTCCATGCCAATTCACAAAAACATGCCCCATTTCTATGAAATTTTGTTTAGGAAAGTTTTTACAGGTTCTGGAAGATGAACAACAAACTGCAAATACCCAATTTAAAAATAAAAACCAAGGGTTTTTTTCTTTGCCTTTTCACTGTCATTCATTAGGTTTGTGTCATTGTATTAATAAATTGAAACTTTCCCTAAGGGTTATAATTTGAAGCACTCTCTGGTTTGATACTAACAGACATTATGTTGTAATAAAATACTAACAGTCCAGGTTAACCACTTTATGAGGCCCAATCTCTAACTGGCCTATGAAATGGAGATACATATCTCTGGGTAACTTAAGAAATCAATTATATGTTTTATATTTTCCTGAACAAATGTGGCTATAACTGATGAGCTCGGTAGACCTGTTTTATTTTTCCAAATAAAAAGAGATATGAAAAACTGTAGCAGATTATGCTTTCTTCTATTAATTAACTTCAGCCCTTAACCTAGCACAGCCTTTGTCAAGACACAAGGCTATTCAATTCTTACTTGCTTTGATGCAGTGGAGACAAAAGAGGGAAGATAAATTGTCTACTTCAATTTTATTGGATGCATCCTTTCAGACTGCTGGCTACAGGATGTTATTGAAACATTTACCACAGCAGAATGAGTTGCTCTGTTTTCTGCTCAAATGTAGAAGCGCTATTATGGAAAATCGTTGCCTGGGTAAAGGCTGGTTTGTGTGTGGTGCTCAGTGTGGAAATGATGGAACTTGGGCCCTGAGTTCTCAGAAGCAGGTTACAGTGCCTGTGGCACAGCAGTGGCACGCAGCTCAGTGACTTTACGTCTCTTGATTGTGCTGCTGCTCTGAAATGGTTGGCGTTGTCAGAGCAAAAGTTAGCAGGTCACATTTCCCAAGAAAAGAGGAAAATTCTCTCCAAGGAACAACTGCCAAAGTCGGAACCTTAATAGCTCTTTGGGTTTCCAGCAAAAGCAGTTTGTCCTTTGACTTTTCATTCCAACAAAACTTCTAATAATGTCTAAATGCTTGATGTTCAAATACTGAGGGGGTTTGCACTCAGACTGAATGGAAAGGTCAAGCTTCCTTTTTTTCTGCAGGAGTTCTGGGATTTTATTTCCTTCTCATATTTGCCTTGTCTCTGTCTCCCTTCCCTCTCTCTGTTGGCCAGACAGACAAGACTGGCTTCTTGTCTGTTTGGCCAGCTTTTCATTAAAATTGGCATAAGGAATATACTGCATTACTTTGTAAAGTAAGCAACACGCTTGCAAATTGGGTTCTATAAATTTCAATATTCTTATAGTGCTGGCTATGCTGTAAAACATACAGTTTTGAATAAATAAAAATAAACCCAGTTCTGAATAAATAAAAATTTAAAAAACTAAATTAGATCTGTAAGATTCTTCCTGAGCAACTGGAATTTCATTGCTAGAGAAGCAGCTCATTCTTACTACAAGCCACTTCAAGTTTTTATTCACTTTACCTCTTCACTAGATGCTTTGTTTGCATCTAAAAGAAAGCTGCGTCAGGATTTCAGTGGCTAGAAACCTGCTGCTTCTAAAAAAGAAATTTGTTACCACATTTATTTTGTTGTTTCAACACTGAACTTTTAACTTACCTATCTCCCTCCTTCCTTAATGCATACCTCCCAGTGAATTTAGAGATAACAAATCTATTCTTTCACCATTCATATAAACTTTAATCCCTTAGCCTTGCATCTCTTATTTCCTTGCTCCTTCCTGTACCTGTGCTAATTGGAGTACATTCTTCTTGAACATGAGGGATCTATATTAGACAGAGTCTTCCAGATGGAATGATCTGTTATCTGACAAGCTGTATTGCTTGATATATTTGTAGAATCATTTAAAGTACATATCTTAGAAGCAGTATAAAAAATATGCAGTAAGATTGAGAAAACATGTCACAGAAGCATCAAGCAAAATCAGAAACTCAATATACCAGAGAAAAAATGACTAGAAATTTCTGTCCTAAGAGTAAGTTAACAAAACTTGCAATGACTCATGGAGAGTATCTACTGTACACAAAGTAATCATGTTATGTGTTTCTGGGTACGGGTGAACTAATAAACATTACAGGACAAAATGGGAAGGGGCAAAGTAGCTTAGTCTCAAATGACCGCTACGTAAGTTGGCATCTCTGTAGGTCTGATGCATTAAGAATACACACTCACGCCCAGCCGCAGCAGCAGATGTGCTGGTAGGAGAGGAAAGAGCATTGGATAACGATACGTGACTAGGGCTAGAAATATTTGTTACATCCTGGGTCTGGCTTGTGACGGAGGACTGTCTCCTTAGAGCCCCCTGAAAGGAAGTGCCACTCTTGAAAGTATTGACTACTTCGATCTGTAATGGAGGAAAGAATGAGACAAGTTGCTTAAAGTATGGATACAGTTGCATAATTGACAGGAATAATAATGAAAAACAGTAAACCAACCGTGCACACAGTTTTACTTCAATTGAATTAAATACTTTTAAGTGTTGCTTTTAATGTTTTTAAGTATGAAATGATCCAAATTTTCTGCCTGGATAAAATGAAACTGCTCTATAGGAGGCAGTAGAGCTGCATCAGTTTAAACAGCTAGAAGATTTGAAATAACAACCTTTAAAATGGAAACCTTTTTATTTGTATCTAAATAAAGTAAATAAAACTGAAATACTTGATATAACTAATCTCTACGGTTTTTCCTACTGAGAATAAAATTACTTTCTTATTGCTCTCCAGGTGTTTTTCCAGAAGGAGGAAAATTCAGTCACTTAATTGGAACTGGGCGGGTGGGAGATGGGGACAACACACAACCAAACCAAAAAATCCTTGAAAATTTTCAAAATATGACTCCATTTTGTCTACAAAAACAGGGTCATTAGTATATTAGCTTGATAAAATAGAAAGTGTTCCAATATTTTATCTGACTTTTTCTATAATAAATGTTTGTATAAATCAAACATAGTTATAATGAACATTGGTCTTTTATAACTACAGATTTAAAAATATTAAAATTTATACATAGCATTTAAAATCACACAGAAAATGATGTGGAACTGGATTGACTATTGCAGCAATTAACATTACAGTTATTTTCATATGTCTATTGTATGTACTGTTCAATATATCCATCTTCAATACCCTGCTGAGTGCTTTATTCATCACCACAGAGGATGACTTAAAAAAAAAGAGCTGAGTATTTTGAGGCATCCCTTGTCACTAGCATAACTCAATAAAAAACAGGCTCTGTGTACAAATGCAAAGCCAGGAATTGGCAATACACAATATCAAGGAGTAAATATATGCTACAAATCCCTACACACCAAAACATCCTCTTCATTACATTAGTACAACCACAACATGACACAGCAGAACTAGTATCAATTAGAAGAATCCGATCAACTACTTATTTGAAGTAACCCACTGTTACCAAATCTGTATCTTGCAACCCAGATTTCTGAAGAAAACACACTCTAAAAAGTAGTTGGGAGAAGGTAGGTAAAGTGATATATTTATCAACTAAACCAGCACAAATCTTGGTGTAAGCCCTCCTAAATTTTGCAAGTCAAAAGCCCTATAATAAATTGGCTAACATTTTCTGTTGTGGTCAGTCTTAGGAATAAACAAATTCATATGGCTTAATCTTTAATAGTATGGATGGATCCTCTGCCATAATCTTAGGTCTGGACATCATTGTTTATTTTCCTGCATGTTTTTATGGGAATAATCATATCACAGCCAGCTGTAAAAGGGATCAAAGGTTACTGCTGTAAAGTTGTCACACTGAACTTTTACTATTCACACATGAAACAGCTGATTTGTTCACTGACCCACCCACTGTTTGAGAGTCCTGTTTTCAACATCCACTTAAATGTGCACACTAATAGTTGTACAGTATTAAGCAGTCATTACAACATTTTACAGCTTTGCTCTCAGCGTTTTCTGCAGCAGCCTTATTTTGAATTACACGTCCAATATATATATCACAGTTAAAAAATACAGTATGAGGTGAGTTAGCATATGGAACGGGGGTACAAGTGAATCATTAGCTAAGGTTCACATTAGTATCTAGAAAAAAAGTCTCAAACCATTGGTTATATATATGAAGGCATATTAAATACTCACCTGAAATGTTCACTGTACAAAAGTAGAATTAAATACAGATCTTGGGTTTTCATGATCTAACACAGGTGACAGAGCACTCTTCAAAAGAGACCATTCAAAAAAGATTTTAAAGACTCTTACTGAGAGCATGGAGTGCGTATCACTGTGGAAGACACAGATGATAAATCCTAAGCCAAAGGGCATTTCTAGATGTACAAACGTCTTCCTAATAAACTGAAAGACCTTAGTATAAGAGTGAAAAGATAAGGGAAGACCTGGTTTTAGTTGTTTCTCCAGAGAACATTACACACATGTAATTTACCCATTCTTCTGAAGAAAGTAACTACAGATCTTTATGGATATAATTCACAGGGGGAGGATGACAAACTTTTCAGAATCTTAAAAGCTGGGTTCTGCCCGAAGCCAAGAAAGAAGAGAAGAACTTGGCCCAAAAGTTTATCTTCCAAACCCAGAAACCAACAAAGAAGAAAGAGTTCACAGAAATAAATAAATAAATAATGCATTTTAAATTAAGATGTCGGTTTTTAATTACAAAAGAATGTATTTATTTCAAACAATTCGAGTTACTAAAAAGGAAAAAGTAAATGATAAGTCATACATCATAAAAAGTTTGACAAATTTCCAACAAAATATAGATTGCAATTTGGTTTTCCCATCAAGGATTATAGGCCTTTGGATAGAGAAAAAAATATACTGTCCTACATTTAAAGATTATTTTTAAGGTTGGAAATTTTCACCTCTCATTTTTCTGTATGTTCTATACTCTAGATGATCTGTATTTTTGAGGGATACAGAGCTAATAAAAATATCACTGAATAGCAGTTAAAAAAAAAAAAGGCTCTTATATTAGCAGAATAGTCCTGGCAAAACAAACATTATTCTGATCTTTAACACAGAACAGATTTTCAGCAAGCATTTCTGTTGTCATTAATGTTAATAGGACCCAAGTTCCAGTCACCTAATCTTCAACTGGGATTTTTTTTTTTTTTTAAAAAAAAACAACCTTTTCTGCACAAAATAAACCAGTTTCCATTCCACTTAAACTGGGTTACTGCAGTGTTTTCTGAGTTAAAAGCTATATGGAAAGCCATTAAATGAGGTGCTATTTTTTTTGTCTAATTTCAAAACCGCTTGCCAGGAGTGACTTTTATTCCTATTGGGTTTGTACTGGTTCAAGAGAAAAGTTTTAATGCAGAAAGGAATGGAAAGAAAATGTATTACAACACCTCTATGTATTTTTTAGCAGCTAAAGAGGAATAATCTTTTTTCAGTAGCAGTTATATGGTACTTTTATATTTTTCAGTTTTTGCTTTTATTCTCAAAACATTTCTAGACAGTTATTTCCCACCTTAAGCAGACAAAGCAAACTGAATTACAGAATGAATGAAGCCGAGGAGGAAAGGATCTATAAAAATCTCACATGTGGCTTGAAAAAGTTTTCAAACCTCCACACTTCACAATTTTTCCATACTCAGATGTGAGGTAACTAGAGGAACTTTTCAGTATACAATTAAGAAAGATGCAATGACTTTTGGTTGTTATTCAGATTTGCCTGAAGATGAACTTGCTGAGCTTTCCAAAGGCTATTAGATCTGCCAAGATGTTATGATCAGTCTTGTCCAATGAAGAATCTGAGAACTGCAACAAAGACTGAAAAAAATGCTGAAAACTAGCAGAGGTTGAAAAGTCCTGTCTTGTATGCAATTTGAGACCACCTTTATATCTTTCTGAAACTTCTCTAACTAGGATGAGTCATTTGTGAAACTTCATATGTCAGTGGTCTTCTGAGAGAGCTGTGCAGTAATGAAACACTCTTCCATTCAGGGAAGTAGAATATGCACCCATCCAGAGAAGCCCTACAGTATATTTATAAGACAACAAAATGTCTAAATGAACAAAAGTAGACAAAAAAGAAAATCAGAAGTAGATAGCCAGTCGCTTTGACTCAGTTGTGTGCATTTTTCACACACCTTTCTTTAAGTAAATTAATGCATGTCTTCAAAGAAATATGTCTGACATTTCAGTATGAAGAATCAGCAGTGGAAATCCTTTCTCTGATGTCTAGGTTTGAACTCTTTTTTAGAGAGGGTGTGAAAAGAGAAAAATGCCTTTAGTAATGCAAAGGTTTTGTCAGTTTGGATAAGTTTTTATTGGAGCATTACAAGGGAGATCTGTCGGTTATCTGAAAAAAAAAACCCACCAAACCAAACCAAACCCTATCCTAGATTCCTTATAACTGTTTTAGGAGTAAAGGCCTTTGTTGAGCGCTGTGGTTATCTGTGCAATAATGACTCAATTGAAAATAAGCAATAAAGAAAAAACCAAACCCCTAATATACAGCACATGTGTATGATGGTAGAAACTGGTCTTGTTAGGATTTGAATGATCAATCTAGTTTTGAGTCTAGAGTTTATTCCTAATCTTACTGTCATCCTCTTATATATATAAAGTGAGGGGATGCTCTACCTTCTTCTTCCGCATCTCCAGAAGTGCATTAGACATCAGAGGATTCTTGCAAATCCTCCAGCTCCCCAAGGATGCTACAGACATCCTCATCTTCTTCCATCAACTCTTCTTTAGCTGGCTTCCTGAGAAATGTAGTACAAGTGTATGAATTCATCTGGATGGGCCACAACACACAGCGCATCAAAATGCACTCAACTCAAGGTCCATCCAACAATGGGTCTAATTTGACCTGCATATAAGTTCATCACTCTCCAGTTGACACCTTGGAACTATTTTTGAATCTGTTGGCCCGTTTCCTTTTTTCATTATCATTCCACAGATGTGAAATGGATGTAAAAATCAAAGTCACTGAATAAACAAAATGAGAAAAAAATCACAGAGGCCTCTTGGCAGGAGAGAAACAATACGTCCTAACGAAGATATTTCTACAACTAAGAGCAGAAAGGAAAATAAGAAGATGGATGTTAGCAAAGAAATATAATTAATGTTCATTTTGTTTTAAATAGTATAAAAGAATAATAATTTATCTGTGAATTAAGTGGACAAAGATGTGCAGAACTAAAAGCTACCTCTCAGACTAGAAAAAGAACTGAAAGGATGTAATTTGCTTTTTTTCGCTTGTAGTTGTTTGCACTCACCACAACCAGAAAGACATCCTGACAGAAATGCCAACAGACAACACTCCTCCTATAGCCACCAGGAAGAAAAGAATGTACATTTAGAGGTCATCTTTACATAAAGATCACCATTACCTTGGGCACCTGCTTGTCACCTTTATACTGTGGCAATTTGAATTTTCTCTAATGATGAGTGCTCCTGACTCAATAGAGTCAAGACACACAACCTCAAAGCTGAAGATCCGTATTTAATTACTTACCACAGAACCTTGGGAATTTACCCAAACCCTTAAAATCTCTCTAATGGCAGTTTCCACTCTTTTTTTGCCCTGCAGATGCACTAAAGAGACCTAACTGTCCTAGTTTCAGTTAACTGCTTTCCCTCACTTTTTCTAAAATGCATGGCTGCATCTATGTCTCCAGAAAAAAAAATATCAATTTGTAGATGGGAAAAAGGAAGAAAGTACTGTTTATCTTAAACGAAGACAAAAAATCAAACTCTTTTGAGATAAAAATGTTCTTCAAAAGATTCTTTAAAGAAAAAAAAATATTTTTCTTAATTATTCACCTCTTTTTCTTGTAAGCATCATGTAAAACATTCACATCTGATATGGTGAGTACGTATCTGTCTCATAGCTGCTCTCTTCTGCAAGCTGACACAAACACTTGATCTTAGAAAGATCAAGTAGAGAGCACTAGAATGCTATAAAACATGCTACTTCACTGCAATGTAAAAGGCAAAATAATTCATTTTTTTAGCGCTACAGGACAAATTTTACTACACATCCTAATCTGTACTATATTTAGCACCATGATGCATTGCAAATATTTAGTATATTGAAAAATGCCGTGGATTTTTCTATTTAGCAAAAGTTGGGGGGTTTTTAAAATAAAAAGATAGATATTTCTAAGAAATCATCCATAGTAGCCAACACATACATTTCAATATTTAATGGATGCTTAGGCCCTTACTACTGAATATAAATCCAGGACCACATTTTTTATTACCTAATAGAAAACAAAATCAATTTCTTTTAGTCATTTTATATATATATGGTAGTGCCAGAACAGAAAATCAATTCTTTTTAATTATATGGTATTTCATATGTTAGACTCAACAATTTAAATTATGCTGTTATTGCAGAAGTGGCAGCAACAATGTATTTCTGTCAAAATAAAAACAATACGTTTAAGAAAGCCTTCATAACATTTTCTAGCCATTGTCACAGCTAGCATTTTACAATTTTTTTATGAGCTGTTAGCACTAAAGTAGAAAAAGAATGTCCATTTACAGTATTCTCCAAAAAAAGATTCCTATTTTTGCATACGATCATTTTATAATATTTTCACTTTATGTCTTCTGCTATACACACACCCCCCTTTGTTCAGTGCACCTCTTTTCTTTTTCTTGTGTTCCTCCTTGAAAGCAATTAACAAGTACCATTGCTCACACACACAAACACTCTGGGGTTTTCCTTACAACATTACCTTGCCTTGATCAAAGATTAAGAATTTTTGTTCTAGACCATGTGGGCATTCACTTTTAGCATACCTGGGTTTGGATTCTGTTGAGCCCTCTGAACCAGAGAATTTGTCCACGTCGAAGTTCTCTCTCTGCATGATCAATTTCTTCAACATCTTCATTGAGTTCCTCTTCAGGGACCTCCTCCTTCTCAGTGAGCCGCCCTGCTTCCTTTAAAAACTTTAGCCTACTTGTTGGGATGGTTGCAATGACCTAAAATTATAAAAAAAGTACTGAAAACATAAGCCTCATTCAATAACAACAGTATAATAATCTGCTAATTACAAAAGAACACTGGTATTTTAATGAGATCTATAATGTTTCAGGAAAGCTAAAATCAGTATATTTGTAATAGGACTTTACACTTATACAACTCTGTTTTGATCCAAAAATACTTAGTTTGCTGCATAAACAATTAGCATTACTTACATTGTTAAATCACATCAGTGATACAGCTATTGAGCAAGTTTAAGGCTGGGAAAAATATCCTTTCTCAAAAAAAAACCCAAAAACATTTAAGTATTTGACTGTAATTATCTAAAGAAAACTTAGCAAGATTGATGATTCTGCAATTAGACTTTGGGTATTTTTAATGACTGATAATAATCATGTTGATTATTGTACTGTTGTATGTTGATGTGAGGTCAAAATTAGTTGCATCCCATGATGTATGAGAAAGGTCTCCCTGTTGCACTTCTTACAGGGCTCTCTCTTACTCTGTGTCCTTATTACTAATAAATTCTGATTAGCTCATACCCTCTTCTTATTCTGTTTGTCCACCAAAGTGGTCCTTGGAAGTAATTAATATAGGAGATGGCTAAGAATCTTAAAAATTTGCAAATACTGTAGTTAGACAATGTTATAACAAAATTATTTTAAATACATTTCAGCACTAGGCTCTTGGGTAGGCATTTTCTCTTTGTTTTGATTTCTTTTATCAGCTTGAATAAAAATGTGAGCAGGTGGCTATTTAAACAAGATATTACCTGGAACATATTGAACGCTTTAAAAAATCTCCTAGAAAGTTAACTATTAGACCCATTTAGCATAAAAGTGATTCAAATTTTTTTTGTTTGTTTGTCTTTGTTTCAGCAGTGAGCAATCACATCTCTGAAGCCCAGTTGTGTGAAAGATGGAGATAGAACCAGTTACAGGAAATTTGGTGATGTATCTTACAGTTTCGGAAAACTGGAGTGGATAATAGAGAAGACACATAAAAGGCACCAAATATTTTCAGGATGAAAATAAACTGCTGAGTTTGCTGAGTGTCTCCTTGAACATGATCCACAACTCCACTTTTACTATTTATTTTTAAAGGCAGATGAAGAAATGTCAGGAAAAAAAATAGTTTCTACACTACTACGAACCCTTTTTAAAATGCATATTGGGGTTTGAAAAACAAGATGTAATCTTGGAAAATGAATGAATTGGTGTGACATGAGCACATGAGCTAAGACAGAACGAGAGAAAAAAAGAAAAGGTAAGTGCTAGTCATTTAAATACTTACTGAAACTCCTTCATCTTCCCAGCTTTCAAAACACTATAATGCCAGCACTGTACAGAAAGAAGCTACTTGAGACTGTTTGGTATCTGATGAAAATGATGGTGATGAAGTACTTGCAAGACAGTACACATAGAAACAACTGTATCTGGTAGTGGATGTGTGAGACAGAACATACCTCTCCTTCATGACCTCTCAAGCCAGGCTGATAGATTCTACTCTAATTCTTTTCTCGGGGTGTTTACATGGCTTTTTGTTTGTGTTTTCCGTATCTGCAGATACCTGCCCAGTTCAGGTAATAGCAGAGTCAACAGAATGGATGTAGATTAAGGAACTAAATGTTATTCCCAAGGAAAATGATCAGAGTTTTTTAAAATGATCGATAATTCTGGGAATGCAACATGAAATATTTTAGAGAGACTTGGTTTTCAGAAGTGATGAGGGGCACCTTTTGGAAAACTGTCTCTCTAAGCATCTCAGATTGGCTTCCTAGAAATTACACCTTAAATCACTTTTTTAAGTGCCAACTTTAACATCTAAACTTTAAAGTCTTGATTGGTTTTAGTGGTGCACAAGAACAGCAGGTTCAGGAGACTGATAAAACAAAGGAATAACAGATTTGTTTTGTGATGAATTAGAATTAGTCATAGCAAAAGAGAAAAGGCTGAGAAGGAATAGAAGCACTGCTTCTGCAGGAAAAGAAGATTCTCTTACTGGTAGAGCTCTACGAAGAGACGACTTGCCACAGACAGTAAATCATACACGTAATGCATTTTTTTTTAGCCTGTGTTTTTCCTTTCTGGTCACTACTGACAGCAAGAATTTTTTTTTTTTCCCCTCTCTATTTGCTTTATGTTAAATTGTAGTCTTTTCAGTGATAAAACTGTTGAGGTATTCCAATACCAGGTTTAATTTAAAGGCTAGGCTCTTGCAATAAGGCTTGGGCAACTACACCCATCTTTAAATTGAAAAAAGATGCTGATATCATTCGTAGTTTTCAATGGTTATGTAATAACCAAATATAACAAAATTCAGAAGCCAAATAGTACATTGATCAAAGGCTGTGGGAAATTCTTCATAGCTAAATGATCTAATAAAAGAGCTAGGGTTTTTCTTCCTTTCATTGCTTTTCTTCCCCCTCCCAAAGCTGGTATTTTCCAATCAGCTGAAAACAAAACTTTTCTTTCCAAGAATTATCAAACTGATTTTAAGTCTTCCTCCTGCAAGGTCACAAATCAAATCCCATCTCCAGGTAATAATTACAGTAGAACAATCTAATAGTGGTTTTCAGCAGCATATGTATTAAAGGCTATCATTCCTCTGAGCTTACTTCTTCAAAAAATTCTGAGGCCCAACTGTCCAAAAGATATTTTTTTCCATAGGAGAACAAATAATCAGTTTTGAAAGCTAACATAACAACATAACTCCTTTAATGATCTCATTGACACTTATTTTTACATCTCTATATAATTTTATATTAGCTAACAATGACAGGTTGTAGCGGAATTATAAAATGACACATGAAGTAAACTGCACTTTTCTGCAAATTATAGGAAAAAGTCCCTCTTCCATCCTTCACATACAGAAGTAGGTGGATGGAGGATCACTGCAGGCGTGTATTAAACACACTGGACTTAGTCGTGTGCCAGTAACAAGGCTACCATGGACTGATAGAATGGCAGTTTCAGCAAGGGAATGAGTGAGTTGACATGGAACTGGAACTTCTTTTCACTTTCAGAAATTTGCCATGGCTGAACAGACACATGCTATATTGGGTACTCTATTGCAGGAAAGGTTAACAGTGCATTTGCCCTTACTATACTATTTTTGTGACTAGAGAACTAGGTTAGGAATCAAACATCTTTCCTGAAAAAGCCTAACTGAAGATGACCTTGGTTATAGCACACCCTGCTTAGGGAAAGAAAAGGTATGAAAATTATCAAAAATCAAAAGGAACAGTGGGATTAATTCTCCTTACTACTATATCTGTTCTTGAAGTACTTAGAGAGCACCCTGTATTTCGATGTGCCCTAAATATGACATTGTGAGAGACAAGGAAACAACAGTACAGTACGATTATAAACAATTACATGTCATTGACTGGTTTATAAAAACAAAAGAAAAAAATGTGCATGTTGCTGAATGCTTACCTGACCCCACACAAGTTCTCCTAATCCAATAAATACACACCACATCCACTGGTCAAGCTGCAGGGGAGAACAACTAAATGGTTTTCCTCCGAACTGGACAATTACTATCTACAAGGAAAAGCAGAGAAGAAAGGGGGTAAATGTTTCTGGGGGAAAAGCCAAAAAACCCAATCCCCCTCCTCAAAAACCACAAACCCGCAGAAAAACGGCAATAAATTTCAGTCATATTTTACTTGAGATTTTACTTTGTCTTTCTAAGTAGTACAGCTCTTCTTGTTTGATTCCAACATATTTTACTAATAGAACATTCAAACATATTTTTAACCATCTATTATTTAGTGGACTGAATCTAAAGATAGACTGAATCTATCTTAAATTCCAAATGTGTCATTTGACACTCTTAGGTGACACTAAGTCAGGCTACCAGAAGTACATTTTTGGAACCCATCCAGTGAAAGCTGCAGAATCTCAGTCACTAAAAATCAAGCCACGCAAACTTGTGCACCCTGAATTAAAGGTCAGAAAAAGCCATACCAGTTCAGACTATGGCTTCCTTAGCTTCATAGCTAACAACAGTCCTATATAAATGCCTGGGAAGAAAGAAAACAGGACTGTCCCCATGCATTCTCCCAGTTTCTGGGTATTCTCAGCTGGGCATATGGTGACCCTATCATAGTTTATTTTGGACTGCCCATTGCAATTCCTCTAATGAAAATTTTACTGTACACTTATAGATGTGTTGTCATGGATGCACTGACAGCATACCCAAAATCTAGTCCTTTTGGAGAAACAGGATGGGAAAACCACACATCTTGCAGGATTACAGACACAGAATCTGAACAAGTTTCTAAACCTGGCTAGATTGAGAAGGTTTTGCTAACTGAAAATCAGGTATTATTGATATTTTTTGTTAGTAGTGGTTCTGCAGAACCAGGGACCTGAAATCACAAGCCAGGAATTTAAAGTGCCAAAGGCTGCAAAACAAAAGTTCAAAGTAATTTGTCCAGTCTAAAATACAGAATAACAGTAATACATAAAGCAATTGCTTTGCTGTGTGAGTGAGCGCAAACTCCATACAAAGTGCAAATACACAAGAAGGAAGGGGACAGAGAATGGAAGGCAGTGGATAGGAAGTGGGAAGATGATTGCAGAGAATAAAGAGAAGGGAGACAAAACAAAAATTGTGAAATTACAATTACACATTGAGAAATTTCTAAATGGTAGGTATGGTATATTTTAGTCCACCTTCATTATTTATTCTGAAAGATGAGAAAGGAATTAAAAAATAAAAGAAAGCTATTGCTTGCCTGAGGACAGGAGTGGTAGCTACCATTATATTTCAGAAACTGTTGTAGCTCTCTCAGAAGCACTTTCTAATCCTTCTCAAGGATGCCTTGTAATAGTCTCTATATTTTTGGCCACTCCTGCTGGCTTTTTTCTTTTTGGAGGGGTTTAGAAGGACTAAACTAAACTAAGTTTGGAACTATTGCACTCAAAGATGAAATATGAAAGGCAATTAGTCTGTACTTCACAGAAAGTGTAGTAAATACACAGGTGAAATTCTGGGGTTTCAACCCCAAGCCCCAAGTTAAGGTTGACATGTGGGTGATTCCCACAGCCCTTCCCAAAGGGGGGTGAGTTTACCTTTAGGCTTCCCTCCAGGGTGCGCCGGCCTGGCAGACAGAGCCATTGGGTAAAGGAGCCCCAGGGGTCCCGCAGTCAGTAACAAAGGTCAGGTGTCCCACTGAGGGATAAAGCTGGGACCATTGCAGGAGGGGCAGTGTCTGTCTGTGAGGTGGGTGCCCTGTGCAGAGTTCCCTGTTGGGGAAGGACCTCCCGCCTCCCTGGGACTGGGCTCCACTCAGGTCTGGCTCTTGTAAATGTGGGCTGTGTAGAGATTCAGTGTGTGGCTTCCTTGGTCTGATGTGTTTGGCTTATTGACTCGGTTGTCTCCTTCTATGGGAAACTGCATGTCACCATTTATTCCACCCATTGTTGGTTGTGTGGTGTCGTTGTTGGGGTCAGTGGGATTGATGTCAATTATGTATAATCTGACTTGTTTGTACACCCAGTGCTCATCCATGTACTGACCCTTTTGTATCAAATACGACTTGGTTATTGGTTCATCTTTATGCTGGCTGTGTCCTTTATGCTAGGCCTAATAATTGGCAAAACAACAGGGAACTAAGAAAGTTTTCAATATGAAATAAAAACACTTATGTAATCTCCCATATGCGTCTACATAATCTAAGGTCCTGGAGACAATAATTTTCTCTTTAGAATAAAATGCTTGGCGCACACATCTAGCTATTAAAACACACAGCCAAAATAATAAATACTCTTCTGACAGTCCTTCAACAAGCAACATTATGCAAAGCTGTATTTCCACACTGTAATAAACAAAGAAAATTAATAGAATGATTAACCTTCTGTTGTCTCCCCCAGAATGACCTAATTTTATAAAGAAACTTAAGAGCAAGTAAGAGTCACAGCCTAAGTACTCTTCTGCTACAATATCCTTGTACATTCTCTGTCAAAGTGTAAACCTAGTGTTTTGAACTATGCACTCAACTATTTCAGCTACCAGGTAAGCAGGGAAGTGTAAGTAAAGTCAGCAGCTGACTCAGAAACATGGCTAGCAGCTAGATGACCCTTCTTCCGCCAGATAACTGAGCACCACAATGCCTAGAACTAAGAAAACATCCTCAAACATGACCTATGATTAAAAAAATAAATAAATTAGAGATAATTGTGGATTTGTCAGGCTCTCCTAAAGGCATTTTAGTTCATGGAGTAAACCCATCGTTTTGAACTACGTGTTAAAGACCATCACTATCAGGTTCTACTACCAATCACTGGTGTCCTTTCTCCCATACCTAGTGGTCCCCAATTCCTATTTCAAACCACTATAGTCCAGATTCAAATAGCTCTATCCTCCTCCTTATTCCTTCCATGAGAAAGGTCCCAATGCTGATAGCTTCCAGGATGCCATTGCAATAATGTCAAGATAGAAACAGCTCTAAGCAATCAGGAGGGCTGCAGTAGACTTCTCAAAGGTAATGTCAAATGGTATCAAGTACAGTATAGATGCCAGCAAATGGATGGATACAGGAGCAGAAGGAGAAATTACAGTTTTTACAGAAGAAAAATTACACCTGTTTGGAAAAAGTGTGTATTTCTGTAATTATGTTCAGATACAACTGGGACAGCAAACTCACAAGATGGACATGAAGGATTTCTACAAATTAGTAGTATTAATGAGAACACTGAGTAGCATTTGGCAGTGGCATTTAGTCTCAGAACAGATTAGTTTTTGCTATCTGAAGGCAAATTTGTCTATTCATGGAGTACTAAATTAATGTAAAATGCTTTGTTGCTATTGTTTGGTACTATTTAATAACATCTTCTAAAAGAAAACCCAGTTACAATATCAACAAATCATGATGGCTGTTACTATTGTATATCTTCAGATTAATTTAAGATTTGACCCAGTTATAATGATCAAAATTTGTGCTGTATTAGTATGGCTACATAATATTTTTCATTATTGACAGCTGTATTGATTTAGAAAATAGGTGAAACCAGGTGGTTTACTATTAAGTGTGCCTCTACAGTGTTTAGATTTCAAAGAAAAACACAGAAAAAAAACCCTTAAGGTGAACTTCTGATGAACAGTTACATATTCTTGCCAAAATCATTACCTGAATAGCAAATGTACCCAGTACAATAGTGCAAAAAATAGGATTTCTGAAGATGCCATCAAAGACGTTTCTTTCGCCATGGATTTTCCGTGCATTGATTTCATTGAAAAGCTGCATCATGACAAAGGTGTTGAAGATAATGGTGTAATGCTCTGAAGGAGGAGAGTGAAGTGGTGCATTCCTCCCACTGTCAATCTTAAACATTTTCTCACCTGGGTATAAGACAAAAATAAAGGTTTCCACTAGAATAAATCCATCAAATTTATATTTCCCTTGTTTGCTTTAGCTAGTTGCCTCATGTGCTCTGCTTTACCAGCTTTCTTTCTGCACTTACTGTAACACAGGCAGAATTTATAATACCAGAGAGCGAAAGACATCTAAAACTTCCTGAGCAAGAAGCTTCTCAAATTACAACTTTTATCTAATAACTCAGTATAGTTATGCAAATAGTTTTCAGTAGTACTTTTCCTCTAATCAAGTAGTAGTTATTCTAAGAAGTCCATTCTTTCTGATGTACCAAGCACTTGAGACCACTGACAGTATATTTGCAATTTTCTACAATAATTAGGAGCAACCACTCTTCAGCAGCTGATTTGAAGGCAGGGACACCTTCCACCAGCCCAGGTTGCCCAAAGCCCCGTCCAACCTGTCCCTGAACCCTTCCAGGGAGGGGGCAGCCACAGCTGCTCTGGGCAACCTGTGCCAGGGCCTCACCACCCTCACAGGGAAGAATTTCTTCTTTATATCTAATCAAACCTACTCTCTTTTCAGTCTAAAACTGTCACCCCTCATCTTGTCACTACAGGTCTTGGTAAAAAGCCTCCCTTTGTCTTTCTTGTAAGCCCTCTTTATATATTGAAATGCTGCAATAAGGGCTTCTCAGAGACCTCCAGGCTGAACAACTCCAACTCTCTCAGCCTTTGTTCACAGGAGAGCTGTTTCAGCTCTCTGATCAGTTTTGTGCTTCCTCCTGTGGACCTGCAATAGGTCCATGTCTTTTTTGCACTGGTGTCCAGTACTCGAGGTGGGGGTTCACAAAAGCAGAGTAGAAGAGGAGAATCGCCTCTGTCGACCTATTAGCCACACTTCTGTTTATACAGCCCAGGATACATTTGGCTTTCTGGGCTGTGAGTGCACACTGCCAGCTCATGTTGAATTTTTCATCCACTTTCTGATAGGCAAAGTTTACAGATAACAGTTATTGAAAGAGGCATTGTCTTAAAGCAAGGACAGGGCATCACATGAAAGTGTAAATAATGAAAGAAATAAGAATAAAGATTATCACAATACTAATTTTCATAACCAGTGTTTTGTTAATAAAAAGGAAATTAAAACTTGAACACTTTTGTTATCTCACTAGCATTGTATTCAGAATTTCTGGAGAAAGAAGAAAGATTCCCTCAGGTTTTCTCCCGAGGTCGTTAATTCCATCATTTTTTGCCTTGGGATGTTTGAGCAGTTCATCTTCAAGTCACTGGGAATAATGAGCATGTTTCCAAAGAAAGATTTGGCTTTTACTCTTTTGACAGAAAGTAGATTACAGTATCACATTAGATAGATAGATAGATAGATAGATAGATAGATAGATAGATAGATAGATAGATAGATAGATCAGTAATACAATATGAGGCCACAAAACAGACTGAGGGAGAGGAGAGATTCTCAAGAAGTTTATACATTTGCAGAGAGATAACAAAGTATGGGAAAACATTCCCCTTAATGCATATAAATAATAAAAGAAAAAAATTAATGAAAGCAAAGAGATTGTAATCGTTTTATCTTCTGTAGATAAACACATACACATATATACACACATTACTTCTATTAGCTTTCCTCCAATACTCACACAAACATAGAAATTATACTTTCCTCAGTGAGAGTACCTGTCCTTAACTCTCTCATTGCATCACATTGCTTAATTGGCAAAGCGGAACATGCTGCTATTGCAGAATGGCAGCAGTTAAACCCATAACTAGTTTTTATTTCGAAATATGTTCCAAAAGGCATTTATAGTACATCAACTTTAAGTTTATTACGCCTAGTTGCTGAGGCTAAGGTTTTTTTTATACTACAGTTTGACAGAACTAGACAAGTGACTTCTGGATTTCTGATGTGCCTGACATCTCAAAGGCATTACTGTATGTTCAAACACAAGGCACTTATTGCCACATCATGGAAAAAAAAGAAAACCTTGATGTACTAGTCTCTACAGGAATCTACTACAAAAAATTAAGTATTAGTTGAACAAAATATAAATAATTGCCATTATTTTGAAATTTATTTCTTGAAAAACTGAGTTTGGAACATCATCTCACTGCAAAGCTGAGTCTCGTGGATTTTAGAGAGGAAAGACTGTACTTCCTAGGCTTATCAGAAAATTGGTCGGGCTGTGTCCTTCAAAGTATGCATGGGTTTTCCAGAGATACACAGAAGTAATTACAATAGGGTGAAAAAGCCTGGTTTTCTTTTCATCGGAGCAGAGTATAAAGTATTTTAAACCATAAAACTCATCAAAAAGCCATTAAAACTCCCCATACAGTTCAGAGAAGTTCTCGTTCCAAGATTTATATCACATGAATTACCAAGACCTTCTAACACCTATTTTAGAGAATCTGAAATTACAATTTCCTTAGACTCACTAGAAATTCTCAAAATACACTTGAGCCTAGCAATATTACAGACCATCTCTCTTCAAAACCTGGCAATTATTTTGGTTTAAATAGCTCCCCTGTAAACAGACCATCATCTTCTTTGAGCATCCCAAATAAACTGCCAGCTGATAAGGTTTTCACAACGGAGCTCAAAACACTCCTAAGAACCCATAAATCTACATTTACAGCTTATATGGAAGTCTGCATATAAAGAAAAAAATCTGAAAGACAACACATGTAATTTAACAGCAGTGATACAATGACAAGAACACAACAAGCAGTTGGAAAGATTATCAGTCCTTTGAGCAGGTTCACTTATTGTGGGGCAACAAAATTAGCCCCTACTATTCCCTGCAGCAAGAAACATTCCTCCTCCTTCCCTCCCCTTTCCAAAATAGAACTTATAGCAGGCATCCGTTGCTAGCAAGGCCTGAAGAAGAGTCCAGTAATCTAATAAATTGGATTTTTTCCCCCTTTAATATCTGTTTTAGAAATTAAATGTCAAAACAGATTATTTGTATTATTTAATACTGATTACTGTACTAGTTAAGATCAGCATAATTTCTTGACTATGGCAAACAATTTGCTCCTGATTAGAGCTTCTCCAGATATTGGTAAAATGGATCTTGATTTTAGTCAGGGTTTTTTAAATTTGTTGTTACATGGCCATTAAGGATGACAAGTCTCCAAATGAAATTTCAGTAAAGACGTAGCAGGCTAGATAGTCTGATTAAAATGTAAACTTCTATTCTATGTTTTAACATAAATTTTTGCCAAAGCCCAAACCTATGTTTTGTTAGGAGGCAAAAGAGCTCACTGAGGCCCTTCCCAATGTAAACAACATATGAAAGGTGAGTAAATCCCGCTACTGCATCTGTTCTGATTCCCCTCCTGTTTCTGATTCCATTAAAGAGCTTGGTCCTACTAGCAGTTTAACTATGACAGACTTAATATATGTGCATTATGTGGTTACATTTAAAGCACTTTAACCTGTCAGGCTACGAGACCTAGATGCTTCTAAACTAAGCAACAAGCCTAGAAAACATTCTTACCGACAAAAAGAAGAGTAAATATGAGAGTAAGCTGATAAACAGCGTGGCCCAGAATGTTCTTCATCATGGTGCGGGATATAAGGGGTTTGTTCCTGCCATATGGCTTTCTTAGCAATAGAGCCTCTGTTGGAGGTTCGGTAGCCAAAGCAAGAGAGGCAAAGGTGTCCATAATTAGATTGACCCACAACATCTGTACAGCTTTTAGAGGAGAGTCCTGTGGAGACAAATTAGAAAGTTATATATTTGCTAGAAAAATCCTTGTCAGGTCAGTTACTGTGATTTAATTCCTTCCTGTGTGAATGCAAGTAGTGATGCAGACAGGATACAAAAATACATGGACCTCTGCTCTGAGCCACTATGACCTTTTTTGTATTTCTTAGGCAAGACCAGAATCACAGGAAGCACTGTGATCTATGCAAAGACAAATTATTTCTCTCTAGACATTTAAATCAGAAATATTTACAACCACATAATTCTTACAAAGCATAACATTAACATTTTGTAATACATTTTACAGTACTATCTGTTACTTCATGCATCGTATTAAATTTTCAGCTGAATTTAGGTAACTAGATAATACAAATGGGAGTTTCTTCCCTACAAGAAAATGATACTGAAAGAATTTGAAAAGTAATGTTTTCTTTTACTACAACCTTCCCATCTATTTTTTCAGAAATAGCTTGAAATTATTAAAGATTCATGAAACAATTACTGAGACATTTTAATACAGCTTACTTAAATAAACCCTTTTAAAAAAGCAGTGACAAAAAAATGCCTGATACTTGTATTTAAAATATATTCTGAAACTCATTAAACTATATAAAAAGTGCAAAAGTAAGAAAGTCTTTATTATTTTAGTGGGTAACAGGATAGCATATTTGAAACTACAGAACTGGAAAGAAAAAACCCAACACATTACTACTTGTCAGGATGAAGTATTTATTCTTTGAAGCAGATCACCAACCACTAGAAGGAGCTCTTTCCTCACTTAACTCAAGAAAGAGTCTATGGTCACATTACGGAGGACTTTGGATCATGTTTTAAAAAACCCCAAAAGTAAATAAAGCAAACTAACACAGATCTCAGGGAAACTCTAGACGACTATTATAAAGTTTTGATTTGTAATTCATTGGGGCAGCTGTAATGATAGATAGATACTATCGCTTGAAGAAGCCGTATCAGGAAAATGAAGTAGGTTCTTTTTTAGGTATCTAACAACCTTTATACTGAATACAATACAGGCAGCATCTGTAAGGTCTGATTCCTGCTTCAAATAGACAGCTTTTATTAGGAAAACAGAATCTCAAAAGTAATAGGTATCAGTATGACAAATTTTATAATGGAAGGGAGTTAATGTACAGTGCGAAAGCTGGAAGATCAGGGCACAATTTTTATGCATTACATTACCATGGTGCTGCAGTAGTGAAGCAAAGAAATATATGGAACAGCATACAAGCCAAATCAAAACCAATAAAAATACCTTGTGAACTCCATCCTTTTCTTCAGAGGGCTAAATGCTTATTTTTAATGAAATAATATGAAATAATGAGGGCAAATATCCATTTAGTATCCCAAGGACATATGGAGAACAAGGGTAAGTGTTTTGGTCTCTTATGGATCTGGTTTATATTCCAACTCTCTCTTGAGAGAAAATATTATTTCCTCTTGAAAATATATTTTTAACACCTTTACTTTTACACAAATGTTGATACATTTTATTCATAAAAATCACTCAGGTTTAGCTTATTCAAAGGGATGGAGAAAAGCAACCTACTGTTTCTAATCTTACAGGTTGGCTACATCAGGGAAGGGAGGAAGATTAGCATTAACAGATTCCTAACCTCTTGGTTATGGGTTGCATTAACTGGTTTTATCTGGAGAGTTTGGCTCATTTGATACACATCTGCAGAAACTGGAAACGTCTTTGTCTTTAGAGGTAGCTAAAAAACTAGAAGCAATCAGAACAAGCTTTGTTCCAAATTAAGACTCATATATTTTTATTAATGCTAATGGCTACTTGCACTGTTTGTTGCTAGGGCTCAGACACTCTAGTCTTGGACACAGTATATAGAGAAAAAGGAAAATGTGTTTTCTACTGAAGAATTTTCCTTGCCATGTTCTTACCTGTCTAGTTAGAAAGTTTCCTTGAGAAACATTCTCTACTTTGAGATGTTACAATCGCTGAATTTCTGCTTCCTGTGCTAACTTCTATGTCAATAAAACTGAATTTGTCTGTTATGTTTAATAAATAGAGTCAAAATACGCAAAGCCTGACATATTCTTAGCATAGCAAAAAATCAGATTATTTCAGTCTCTAAATCACAACTGTAATTGGCAGTCATCAGTTTTGGCAACAACATGTTCTCACCATTTCACACTGCCAATCACCTTGGGTGGCTATGGCGCCCCTAATAATTATCTATTATTGGCAGTGCTACACTGTTCAGTCAAGTGTGAAAGCTCATTCTAAGCTGAAGCCAAAACATTAAATACACATTAGTCTGGGCAGGCAGTGGAATGAAATTTCCACTGCAACTCTATCTGATTTCTGATAAGTTGGTGGAAACTGAGGAAAATCCGTATCAGCTAAGGAGCTTAGTCTTCCATTACAGATTTTAGTCACTTATGCAAGTGGGATGCAAATTCAATGTTCTTTTCACTGCATTTTAGCCACTAAATGACTAGCTAACAATTCTTAATTCACTTTCTGAAAATTTGGGGGATGAAAGCTGTTCAAACTGCAAACCACCCAAAATCAGCACTTATTTGTCAAATTCCTTTCCACTTGACCTTGGAATAGGTCAGCATTGGCCTAGAGGTAAAAGGAAAATGTTCCTTAAATCAAGTGATGTTACACTTCATCTTGGAAACACTTAAAAGTACAAATCGCCAAAGGCTGCAAATAAACTACAAATCTTTTGTGACATGCAGAGCCTCAGAAATTTTAGAGCTTGTTACTTTTGATTTAGGTGACAAGCTGCAAGGGAATATAAAGGTATTTTCACCCTTATATCTTTACTCCCACTTGTCACAGAACACATGCATGGATTCATAAAAATGAGCATTTCTGGTAGGTTAACTTTATATACATTAATGCAAAAAAGTGTCAGCCCTCACTTCTGCTGCTAGATCACACTGTCTACTAATGGTATTGAAGTGCATCCTCAATTCTATTTCCATTCCTCTAAGCCTTCCCAAAACAAAGCTCAACAGTACACACTTTGCTTTTTTATTATAGGTTTTTCAAATTTGCCAGTGCTATTATTTTAGGATTTGCCAAATACAGTGCCACAGCAAAACATTATAACCATGTAAATTACTGCCTTATACATGTAAGTATAGATCATCCTCATTTTTTGAACAAGATCTGTAAAAACAATGTGATTCACGCTACAGTGCATTTTAATTAACATTTAACTTTCTAAACATCATGTCCTATAGACCCACTGTTTTTATTTCCCAATGTCTGCTAAAACATTAAGTCTTTCTTAAAGTACGAGAAGAATAATTTGAATGTAAAATGTTAAAACACAGTCTTTGTCTTCTCTATCTTTAATGCATCCTTTTGAATAATTACATCGCCTCAACAGTTGGAGAGACAGACAAAATTTGGCACCGAGATAAACATGCTAGCTTTATAGTTCCAGTAAAAAACTGTTTCCATTTGACTCAACTGCATTTTAAAATCTTTATTTTGTACATACCCAGATTATTTCTAACAGCTCCAAACATAATGACCTAGTATTTTCTTGTTACTGCCTTTATGTTGGGGACAGGAAACAGGATAAATGTTCTGGCTTTGTAAGGCACATATAGAAATCTATATGACACCTAGAGATGTGAGCAATGACTCATCTGAAGTACTAAATTCACAGTAATTGTAGGCAGAGTTCCAAAGAACCCTCACTGAGTCAAATCAAGGACTCTGCAAAAATGTTATTCAGAGAATGAAGTCAGAACATAAGAGTTTATATCTCATAAATCCACTGGAAAAATAAATTATTGGTTTAACCTGAGGTAATGGTTACTAAACGGAAAGGATAATTTTATGCAAACTAACCACACCCTGATCATTTTAAAAGTATGCATTGGGCAACACAGAGAGAAGGAAACCAGAGGTAAATGAATTAGATTAACACAAAGATAAGGTGAGTTAAACAGCTCAGCTGCACTGTGCCACACAAACTGCACTGACATGGGACTAGCAGAAATAACAGTTGTTGATCTCATTGGTGGGTGTTATCTACACACTGGACACGAAATTAAGAGCACCTATGCAGCCACAGATTGAGTGATCCTGATTCAGCTTTTAATCTTCAAGCTTGGTTTTCTTGTATGACCTAGATCTCAGAGTGCTTTATGTAGTTGTAGAATCACAACACAGAAGTTCATCATTATTTGAAAATTTAGAACTCTGCTTAAACACTGAGCTGATGTATACTAAAACAGGTCCCAAGCTAGATCCCTGTGAGGGACAGCTTAGTTTTGGCAGCAGCTGTGCTAAACTTGCCAACAGGTGACACTGTATCTGTAATTCCTACGCTGCTTAGACTATGATTTCTGTCATCTTAATGTGACTTTGTGCGGGGACCCATGATGGAGAATAGCAAATGACCATTTGCAATGGTCCCGTTATAACTACATTAACAGCCTACTGCTACTCCTTTATAAACCTTATGTAACACTGGAGTAGCGTGTAGGGTCGCATACACTTTGTACATGTAGTTAAACATCTATTGAAACAGCAAACCAGGACAAAATAGAAAAGATATGGTAGATATTCCCTCTAACAGCAGAATCTTGCTGAAGCAGGCACTGGGTAGATAAATAATAAAATAATATTTGCTTAAAATTAACAGAATTAAGCTAAACAGTAGTTCCCTGAGGTAGAACTAGCAAGGACATTGATTTTATTTATGTATTTGAGAATAAAAAGCAGCAGATTCTTAAAATGACCACTAACGGTCACAGGTTCTACCTAGTATTTTTCTTAAGGCTATCCACGGCACTCCTAAGGTGCTCTGGACCAAACAATTCAGATCCTCCTTGGCAATGCATTCTCTGGGTGCTCCTTGCAGGTCTAGTTTCACTCATAATAGTACACAGTCAGACCCTTTCATTAATACAGAGTTGCTGTGGTTTCACTAGGAGTCCTGCAGTGATACGATCACATACACCTATCTACATGCACACCAATGTAATTGGAGGATCAAGACTGAATAAGTCTATTTTCTTGCAAAGCACAAGCTGTATTAAAAAAAAAAAAAGAGTCAAAACAAATATTTTATTATCTTTGTACTTCCTTTAAGCACAAATAATAGAAACACCAATGAGAGTAGTTAAGCGTGAAAGAAGATTCATACTCAAAGCATCCCAATATGCTGCTTCCAAACTGATGAGCAGTTTTTTGAGAAGTGACGTTAAGAAGCATGAAAGAACTGTTACTACCTACATAGCACTTTTCTCATTCTAGATTTGATGAAATATCACCAAAAAGATAGCCTGTGTAATATTCATTAACCTGAATATTAACTGGGGACTAAAATTATATTCTGTGTGTCAAAGAAAGTCAAACTGACTACCTAAAAACAAAGTAAAATTGAGTCCAGTGTGGACCTTCTTTATATTAATTTTGAAGGTCATAGAAAGCTGTGTTGCCTTTTGGAAACTATAGATTTTAGCTTCTGTTATTTGTTAAGAACTTAAATGTTTCAGCCAAAATATTAATTTGAGACCTGTGTACAGTTTTGCAGACATAGATCTATGTATGTGTGCCTACCTTGTTGTATACAAGATTTTTTTGTATATTCATGCACTTTGTGCTAGAGCTATTTTCACAGCAACCAGAGGGTACAGTGTGTTCTCAAGTGTAATTTTTAGTAAAGCTTATGAGCCAAACAAACATAATGCCTTTCACTGGCTAAAGTCTTTCAGTCAAAGCCTAACATAATAATGTTGACTCGTAAAGCAAGTTCATTCTTGAATGAGACAGAACTGAGAGCTACTTGAGATTATCAGCAGTCAGGTTGGTGAGTGTAAACAGAACTACAAAGGAAATAACTGCTGTCTTCTGGCTACAAATTCAATTTTAGCTCCTTTCAGACCTCTTCCTTTGGATTTGCATTTTTACTGCCAAATTAAGGAATTGCATAAGAATCTATCTGGACAGAAATACAGGAATTATAGGAGGTGTACATTAAAACCTATGAACAGGGACAATAGACTTGACAGGCTCAGTGATGGTCTACAGACCATTGGGACAATGTAAGTACACTTATCCAAATCTTTCTAGAATTCAGTGGAATGATCCAAAGGATGAAGAAAGCTCTGGAATTAGAAAGGGAAATCTGCTTGCAATGATTATGCATGACACGTGCACTTAGACTTGATTTGAAATAGTCGTTGCACTGATTCAGTAATGTTTAATCTCTTTAAAGAATAAAATAGAAATTTCTTAGTTAACAAATAGAATATATTTTCCTTCATGCTTTCTTGAAGCAACTAAAAAAATGCTGGACATTAACCAAAAAAAATTGACCTTAAATAAATTTTAGTAGGCAATGATTGAATGTCTATAGAACAGGGTCTTAAAAGGAAACCCTCGCCTCAGTTCCAATTATGGTATTCTTACCACATTGCTGTTAGCACTTTTTTCTGTACAGTTTTGCACCACTGATATAATCCAGGAGGACTGACCTTCCAGACTTCAAGCTCTTATTCACATACATTCTGTTACCAGCAACAATCATTTTACAGCTAAACATTTTCTCAATATGCTTGGTAATATTTCCCAAGGGAAGAATTATCCAACGTCTGTTACCAGATCAGTAATTTTGTCCCATAGCACAGGCTCAATTGTGCCAGCAGGGCATCACCAAGGCCTGGGTAGGGTAGAGATCTAGCACTTAGCAGCTCACAAATTTTACTTCTTGGAAAACAAGTGAATTGACATTTCAGAGCTTCCTTTATACAGAATAAAAGTTATTTTATTTGTTAAGATCACTTCCACTTGCTTCAAAACCAGCCATTTCTGATTTCTCTGGGAATCCCAGCCCTAGCGCCAGCTGTAGCTCACTTAGCTAAGCTACATGATGGCAGTTGTATCTACCCAGCTGTTGCATGGTGCCAGAAGAAACTGGGAGCTTGCAGACTCCTCATGCAGCTCAAAAAAGGCCTCTAAATGTCAGTCAAGCCTCAGGAGAAGTTCGACCTCATGGTTTTATAAAGGTACCTGGGTTTCTGGTTTCAAGTATCGATTCCATGATTACAATGTAAGATTACCGTGGAGCAGAGCTAATGACTTATTCATTGTTTTTTCTCAGGTGTGCATAAGGTGAAATCTACCTGCTGAAACAGGGATGTGCATCTGTGTGATCCACAACAGAGGAAAGCATCAGCTTTCCCATAGTGTGTCTCAGTCGAAGGATGCACCTGTCTGCAGCATCTGGAATATACATTATTTTAGGGAGTGACAGCACTAAAAATCACATTGTTTGCAATTTTCTAAAGAAGGACAAAACCTCACACTGTACTACATATGTTATGTTTTCTTTCTAGGAAAAATAAAACAATTTTATTAATCAAAAAGTAGTAATTTGAAGAGAAAAAAACCCCGTGGTTTGCTTTCACATATGCTTTTTGTAAAAGGCCTAGACGTGTTGCATGTAGACCAAGATTGCAATCAGGGATTAATGTAGAGGGAGAAAAAGCGAACAAAGTCCAACTGTATGTGTGATCCAATTGGTTTGTCATTTGCATCTGAAAATAAAAGGAATTGCCTGAAAGCAACAAAATAATTTTAACCATCCAAAAGATCCCCTGCTGGGATTACTTCCATGTGTCAGTATTGCTCTCTTGAAAACAATAATCCCATTCCATAATCCCACAAAAAAATGTATTTAATAGTGAAATATCCTGAGACAAAAAGGCAAAGTCACATAAATTCATCCTTCTCCAGTCCCTGACATTTTCTGTTCTCTCATCAGAGGCTCAGTCATGATAATAATATATAATCTAAAACAGGGAGCTATATGGAGGCAGCACAAAAATTAGCAGCTCCTAAAAGCAATTTACTTCCTGAAGATGGATTAGTACACCTCCTTATGTCAACAGTTATTTAACATTTAGCAGCTTGAGACTAAATAACACTCAGAAGGCTTTCAGAAAGCATGCTTTCTGTTGTACAAAGTAAGAAAAAAAATGTAAGCCACCATTACCCAAAAGAAAATATAGGCTGGTAAAATTTGGCTCCATACTTTAAGCAACACCTGAAGTTAACCTTACCTGGGTAATGCATGCTCCGGTGAAAGCCACAATCACAGCCACTATGTTAACAGTGAGCTGGAACTGCAGGAACTTGGAGATGCTATCATAGACATTACGCCCCCACATTACAGCCTTCACAATGCTACTGAAATTGTCATCTGTTAGGATGATATCGGAGGCTTCCTTTGCAACATCTGTTCCAGCAATACCCTGAAAAAATTAATTGTGAACAAAATGACCGACTAGAAAGTACAGAGAAGGTTAGAATACAAATCTTCATACGCATTCAAAGTTCAGTTATTCAGACTTCCCAGTATAGCAACAGTGACTGCTGAGTATATTCTGCATTTTATTATTTGCTAGGAAGTGAGCAAATTTGGCCTATTTGTGAAAGTGCATAAGGACGCAGAAAAGGGAATTGATAGAGAGCAGTGGAATCCACGTGATGATAGTTTTGAGTGTTTTAAATTATCAGCTTAACGATTACTGTTCTTCTGAGTTATTTTTATCATTGATGGTATTTTATTAATATACATCAACAGAATTGCTAACAAAAACTAGAATTACATATCTTGATACATAGTCTAGTATATGAAGGTCCTCAGAGTCAGAGTATGCTGGGAAGACATCTTTACAACTAGTGACGTATTTTACCCAAGCAAAATAGTACTCATGAAGACTATACCATTGCAAAGCCAACATCAGCTTTTTTAAGTGCTGGTCCATCGTTGGTTCCATCACCGGTCACAGCTACAACCTGCCTCTGTTCCACCTGCGTGCTGTCAATAATACCTGCAAAAAATGGATATGTGTATGGATACATACATATATATATATATATATATAATAATTAGCAAGATAAAATTTCCCTCTAAAAAAATGTAATATAGACTATATAATACCACACAAGTCTTACAGAGATTAATAGTGTTAATTTTTAAGGAAAATAATGATGAAAGCAGTGTCATCACTACTATACACTACTAGACATCACTCCTAGAATTTACATGGTAAGTCCTGGTCCTGCGTCATCAAAACATCAACAAAACTTGCACAGACTTCAAAGGGAGTGAGATCAGCTCATTATGTTCTTTTGGAAGATTTCTACTACGTCAAATTATGTGTCATAGTAAAGCCATTCAGCCCAGCTCTCTGATTAAACATCAATGGAAAGGATTTGCCAAAGACTTAAGTTCATACTTAAAGCTCTCCTAAACTGTGACTGAACTGTAATATCAGCTTTACTGAGATGCCTTCTGGCAATCAGTTTAATCTAAAGATAACAAATGACATTGATGAATTATATTTAGCTGGAGCCAAATTACTGTTTTAACAGACATGTTCAATTCTGCCAAATAATGATTAAGAAGATATAAAATAATTCTTTAAATTCTGGAGCCAAACATTTTAATAAATAGACATAATAAAATAATTTGTACTTTCATTTTGAGATCATTTGAGAAAAGAAAGCACTTTTCACTTGGTGATGCAAGTTTCATGAAACTAGCCTGCAGGGAGGTATTTTCCACTTATGCAGATGAGGAAAGTAAGGACAAGAATAAAGAATTTTTCTGAGGTTACAGAAGCAGCCCTGTTTATTAATAGGATGGGGATCATACTCTACTCATGGTTTTATTTTCACATCAGAGTTCATTTGAATATGAGTTCAGAACATGGGATTGTTGTGTGGGATACAAGAACACTTCTCCCTATTAATGACTTAGGGGGGGAAGTGACAAAATTCCCTTTGCTAACACCTTTTGCTCAAAGTCATAACCTCTAAAAACAATTATCAAAACCTACCCACTGTGAAAAGCTTTCATTCTACTCTAGAAAAAAATAATTCGCATATCAGATAACTAACTAGAAATAGGAAATTGCAGATTACAGAGCAATAGCTGCCTCTTGGCAAGGTTCAAGCTTATCAGGCACCAACATGATTGCAATGCAGTATGGAAGCAGTTAGCGTCCTGTATTTTTCAGTCTTATGAAAATCAGAAAAAAACCTATTCACTTTCCATTGGCAGTATGAACTCAAGCTAAATGGCACATTATTCTGGTAAGATCTTATAATTAAATCTTTCAATTTGTTGGGGGGATTTGCCTTTGGTATTACTAAATAAACAGGAACATCAGCTGCTGCTGCTGTTAAAAGCATTTATCTTGGGTCTTCCATTCTTGTCATTAACACATCCTTTGATGATAAATTAATAGTTCAAGGTTCAGAACAAATTCATTAAAATCTCTGACACATCATGGTATTAACTGCTCCAAACAGGTAGATAGGATCCTTCCACGAGTGGATTCCAAATGGGAGCACAACCTAAAGTTGAAGAGACTCCAACAAATGACCTCCTAATAGATATAAATAGTGCTCTTATGTCAATGACTCTACTGCCAACTGTCCTGCGTCAGCCAATTGCTGGATGCAGCTAAGTAATTCACAAGGTTTAGCAGTCATTCACACGGTTTAGCAGTCATTTGTATCCTTAAAAGCAAACTGTGCAGCCAGAATAAGCCCAAAACCATCCAGAGCACAGAACTGCATAATCAGCAGTCACAGAAAAATACAGATAAAGTGATCTTGGTTATTATCAGCATCTCAGCCACACACCTCCATCTCAGTGACCATTGCTAGTGTCATCAGAAATAGGTCAATGCATGACACAACAATATGTAGATGGACTTCAGTTCTATTCATTGGAAGAGAGAAGATCATTGTGAAACTTTCATTTGTACATCTGACAAATTTCTAAAATGGAGCACAGCGATTATTTGGGATTCAGAGGACTTATCATAGCTATACTTATCTTCCCTGACTTCTGCATGCTCTATTAATCTGTTCCTCCTGCCCCCCTTCCTCACATTTCTGAATGATTGTCTTCTTTCCAGCACTTGCTTCCTTCCTAACCACACCTACTTTTAATTCTTTCTTTCTTTCTTTCTTTCTTTCTTTCTTTCTTTCTTTCTTTCTTTCTTTCTTTCTTTCTTTCTTTCTTTCTTTCTTTCTTTCTTTCTTTCTGTTCATAGCTGCGATAAGGCTTCACCTCAATAATTTTAATCGGTATCAGATAATATGTCTGTATAGCTTTTACAAACGGTGTAAGGAGACCAAGCAAAAGAGGGATGCCTAGGAAGGGTTCTCCCTCTGCAGTACCAAAGCTGTGGTGAAGAACTGCTTCAAGTGATGGTGAAAAATGTAAATAAAGGCATGACTTGACAGACTGCTAATAAAGAGAATGCCCATTTCTTTAACATTCACTGGCTTTTCCCCTCATTCAAAAGAGCTAAAAAGAAGCTTCAGTATTAATTAGTCATGTCTAGCAGCGAGGAAATTTCTTCAAAATAAACTGGTTTACTCCAATTGAATGCTCACCTACAGTATTTTAATAAAAACAGGTCTGCAAGATATAGCAGGGGAATTCCTAAAACTCAGCAAAGCCTCCTCCCAAAACAGCTTTGCTGTTCCATTGGTCTGTTCCCTTATCTTAAGGTGTTTGGCCACAACTTTCCTCTGACAAAAAGAATTTTATTCAACAGCCACAGGAATACACCTAGAGCACATTGCAGTCTGTTCCACACACAGATTCCGCTGATGTTGCGGGAATTGTGGGAGAAGTCCCGAGCTTGCACAAGCTTGTTTCTGATGAGGGAAAAGATCATATTTAAAACAACTATATACAGCTATCAAGAGGGGCACTATATGCACAAGCTTGCTATAAAAGGTACCAGCACTGCATACAGAGCTGAAAGTGAAACATATCCTGTATCTCCCACCTTTCTCCCATCTAACATTAAGCAAGCATTAAATCCCCTCAGGATAATAATATAAAGAATATTCACCAACGATGTGTCTTCCATTTCTTTTACAAGGAGCTACCTGTACCCATGGCTCAGATCAAAAACATCCAGTATAGCCTCAGGTCTCCCTTTATTGCAGAAAAAAATGCCATTTATTTAAACAGTTCCTACTTGCATTGTCACCTTTAGAGTCGCATCAGTAAGAAACCATTGGTTCTGGGAGAAAAAAATTCCTGGTTTAGCTTTTTCTTTCTGTCTCAACTGATTAACTCAAAACAGGTAGACAGGAAAAACTTTGCTACAGTAGAGCACTTCAAAGATGCACACCAATTCAGGTGTTACTGATGCAGTAAAGCCAATCATCCCATACGCTTAGGCATACTTGCATTTCTCTGACAAGCTAAACATAGAAAGATGTGATACTGTGTTTAGATTAGTTTTTAATACTTCCATGCTTTTTGAAGCTCCCTGTTAATTTAACAAGAATTTAGAAAGTCTATCTGAGAAAATTTAAATTCACTTTAGCTACATGCTTAAGTACGTGCAGGAACAGAGCTTTAAAGGTTAATGTAAAAATGTAATATGTAACATTACAGACAACATTTGTAATTGTTAAGTGAATAGTGCTCCACAAGGTTTATGATATTAGAACGATAATATCAAGAGCATGGCTGAAACACATGGATTTTTGTACTAAGCATGCCCCACCAATGTGCTTTATATTCTAAGACTAAAACACTACAGGGGAACCTTAAAGGCGTAAGTGCCTCCCACAAAGTTACACTTAATACAGGCTACAGAACACTAAATGGTATTTACAGAGTATAAAACTCTAGATTCAAATATAGTATGCCTCCTGCTTCATTTAAACTGTTTTTCTGTTCTTCGCTTCGGGGAAGAGTTGGTTGAAGTCAACTTTTTAAGCTGTGGAACAGGTCAACTTTCTGAATATTTTTTCATATGAATAAGAATAAAAATAAATATTAACATTTTGTCTAAAACGGAAGTCAAAACCATGTGCAATTTGGAACATGCTGATATTTAATTTCAAAATTTCATTTCATACGCATTTCTATGTTTTTATTATTCTACCTATTCTCACTGCATGTCCACATTGATGAAGTCATGAACATAATAGCATTCCATGCAATAATACCTGAAATAGTTTAGTAATTAAGGGTAATTATTAAAAATATTTTCTTCTTCAAAGTTCCCTTTCTGCCTGTTAATAAATCAGACTTGCATGAGAATAGAATAGTTGTTTTTAATATCACAGAACAATAACTCCAGCCTAATTTAAACATACTGGAAAACACAGCTTCTTTAACTGGTAAACTATTTATTTGATCTTCTCTATACCTTCTGATAAAAAGATGATATTTTCCATCAGTACTAAACAGTTGCTTCCCATAGTATTTTAAAAAACACTATGACAAAAGTGAAGTATTTCATCAATAGTATTATAAAGATACATCAATATAAATAATATGCATTTTTACTTGTTATATTTTGTAAATAGGGTAAAAAAATGAAATAAATCTAATGGATATCATAAAATCCATAAGAAAATGTATTTCAGTTGGATTGAGAAATCTAAAAGTTTGTTTCACTGGAACAGTTTGTGATGATAAACCATTTTGACATCTTTTTTTCAATCTACCTCTACTTCAAAGCCATAAATATTTGAGAGGAACTGTCTGCCCAGACTAAAATGCTGAACCATGCCTTTCTCTAGTCCCTTAGCAGTAGTAAAAACAAAAATGCAAAATAAAAATGATCCTTTTGCTGGGTGGGATTGTGCTATGTTAAGGAGAAAAAAATATTCCCTCCAGCAGCTGTATGTCATTAAAAATTAAATATAAAAAAAGCTTATTTTGTGATGTGTGTTTTTACCCTAGAGCAGATAGAATACATCAAAGAAGAGAAAATCCTCTTGATCCCCCAAGTGTCTGAGAAAAACATAACATTTTAGTAAGAGGCCCAAAACTAGTGAACATTTAAATAGTTTCTTGTAACTTTTAATGGCCCTTGGAGTATTACCAGCCAAAAAATTCCATCATGATTTTCCACAGACTTGTTCTTGAACTTCATTAAGATACTTAATTGCTCTATCATTTGACCTTGTCACATCTTTAAAACATTCATTGTATTAGTTGCATAAGGTATAGAGTAGTAATAAATATCTTCTGGATTGTCAAAGTGCATATGCTATAAAACATCAATGCTTATTTTTCTTCAGCTCTTTATTGATTTCATTTTCTCTGGCAAAGGTTTCATTTTTCTCTTCAGGGGAAATCCTGAATAATTCAAATGAGTACTCTCAAGGGACTTACTTAATCCATTTAACGAAACACAAATTGTTGTGTGCTTCGGAAACAAATAAACTATTAGGCTGTGCAAGTCATGTCCTCTAACAGCTGTAAGACAGTAATTTATATGCACTAGGGAAGTGAGGAGACTTCAGCTACCTTTGTGCTGTTTTAATAATGACCTAGGAAGCTAATAATTATGTTGTCCAACTCAATGGCCTCCAAATCTTTTCAATCACAAACACCTACTGGTAAAATCTTTTTGACCACACATACCCCCAATATGTATATTATTTATAAATTATACGCATGAACTATTATAGCATGTATACTAGAAAAGATATATTAGAAAAGGATGAGATAGAATATTAAATTTTTACCATTATTAAATAAAAGAAAATTTATCATATTCTTGTATTTAATAATGGTAAAAAATATTTTCTTCCTGAATCCCAGTGGATTGTCCCTGACATGTGTGCACCCCATTTCAGAGACCACTGGTCTAAACAGTGGCTGGAGAGGGTGAGTAAAAGCACTGTGTCTCCAGCTGCCCCATCTCGTGCACCATGATACAAGGTATCTTACAAGATATCTTAGTTCTCCTGAAAGATCCAGGCTTCCAAAGCTCTTCGCATACACTGCTCCCAATTCCAGTGGAATCAGGACCCAACTGATCCAATCTTCAAATTCACAGTAGGATTTTTTGCTCTTACGTCATTTAGGCATTTTAAAAAAAATTACGTACTGCTCAAAAGCCTTTGTAATCAGTCATGTATGGAGTCATATCAATAAACCCTTGCTATACCATACCAAAAGGATAAATCCAGAAACTCCTACCTAAATTTGAATTATTATTTATGTAGTCAACCAGCTGAAAACATGTAACTGATCAGCTGGATCTTATCCTGAACTTTAGCTCCTCCAAGAATTGCTAAGAAGAGTCCCTCCAGACTTTCTAGGGCCTTAGCAAATAATAATCCCGTTCTTTCTTCATCAGGAAGCCAGCAAACACAGCCATCCACCAACAGGGTTTTCTGTGCCAGCCCCCCATCTTATCATGGCCAGAAATTATGTTATTCCCGATCAGAAATTTTCTGATTTCATCAGATGTCTTTTAAGTGTGAGCTTCAAAGTCAACAGAGTAAGATTTCAAGTCATCAAGAAGTGGGAGTTACAGATACAAAAAAGGCTTTGAAGAAAACTGCAAACAAATCCCTCTTTTACAGAGCACTCCATCTGCAGAAAGTATGGTAAGAGAATATAATTTGTAAGGTGCAGTTTTTAAAGGACAAAACCGGACTCTGAAAATACAGCCAGAAACCTAAGGAAAGCCAATGTAAATCATACAATTAGCAAGCCTATAGGAAAATGGAATTGGCTTAAAATACTTATCTCCATTCATGTAATGCTAAAGGGGGCAGCTCCTAGTTACATGATCTCCAATAACTGCTACTGTAACATGAATGGTTTTTTATCTTGGAATACTCTTTAATTGTGAGAGAACAGATGCACTTGACTGACTCGATTTACTCTAAATGAGTTTGTTCTTGTTTTCTCCATAAAGAGGTATGGGCTAAGACTACAAAATCTATGCCCCCTCTTGTTTATATGTCACACAACAATATTTTCTTTCTGACCAGTAAACACACATCTTCCCTTCCCAGCTAGAGCCTTGTTCTAGTTCAATCACAAGACAAATATGAGATTGCCTACATCTACTTGCCAGACTTCTTACTGGTACTTCTGTTATTCCTGCCAACCAGTTTCATATTATTTTCCATCTGAAGGCTCAGGTAGAACACAGACACAAGAGATTTGTTACTGAAAAAACCTCCTTGCATTATGTATAGATGTGCAATTAAAGGTAACAAGTCAGATATATGTGTAACAGTAAAACTTTTACAACGCAGTTGATGTGTCGGACATACTTCAGTAACTTTGGCATTAATTACACACACACATGTGAAAGCAGCCTGCACGCACCTTTTACCAAAGTGTGTTTGTCCGTGGGAGATGAGCGAGCAAGCACTCGAAGCTTTGGCCAGATTTTGTCAATCCGCTCTTGCTCAATCTGTAGGGGAGGGAACACAAAAACACCCAAACCAGTAAAACTGTTGGCCTGTGATTATCAAACTGCAAAATATATTTGTGCCCATGTATCAGATGCTTCACTTAACTACTCACATTTGCAACTTCTCCAGAAGCACAGAAAAACTAGCATAGGTAAATTTTGCCACAGTATCTAATCAGCCTTTCTTAGGATCTTTATGGATAATTCCACTCAGAATCCTGACTCTATATACAGGATAGTAGAGTTTCTCAAAGCTGATCAAACATGTTTACAAGTAGAAGCGTGTTGTTCTAGTCTACGTTTAAATCCAAGTCATTTTGAATTCACTTCATTTTGGCACCAATAATGGCAGAATTTTCTCTGTACACCAACAGCAATGAGGACGAAGGATTCCATCAATCAATGGAAGGAGTAAAGGACTGTGTCCATTCATTAGTGGTGGGGTCAAAGACACAGCATAGAGTTTACTTTTTTTAAGCTGACTTCAGTAGCCTGTGTGTTAGCTCCATTTTTTACAAGGAATTCCAAAGAATAAATTGTTACTCAAATCATTACAGTGAGTGGATATAGCAGTACGTTAGGTAAAGTGGTATAAAATAAAGAAATGAGAGGAGCTGGATCTCAGCACAGATTGCATTTTCATGAGGCGGACCTGCAAACTCCTGTTGAGTTTCTTCTCCTCTTTGGTAACAAACTTGTTTTTAATGTGCTTGGTTTTGCTTTCCTGTGGACTAGTGCTATGGTTCTAAAACTGCTGAATTGGGCTAGCACTAAACCGACAGTGGCTCGGCGTCATGAAAAGTAAAGACTGCCTTTTCAATAGGATTTGAATTGCAAAAGGCTAGCAGTAGAAAGAAGTAGCAATCTCTTCAGACAGCCTTTACTGAATGAGGTACATCAGTGCAGGAGAAACAACATTTCAGTGTTCTCACTATTTTTTAATAACATATTCTTAATATGTATAGATTTAGTAGATGAGTTACCTCTCCCTTCTCGTTTCGGATCCTTCTGTTAAACTCTTTCCCTTCAAGACAGAGAAAGTCTTCTCCCGGGTGAATGATCCCACATTTTATGGCAATGGCACGTGCTGTGTTGATGTTGTCTCCAGTGACCATACGGACTGTAATTCCAGCTCGCTGGCACTTTCTTATGGCTTCTGGGACCTACAAAAGCAATGGAACAAGAAAGCAAATTCCTAGATAAGAGATAAAAATCTAAGTCAGGTGTTTCCAATCAGAATATTTTGAAGCTAAGAAATTCATGACGCAAAAAGAGAAATCATACGTGGTATGGCCTATTATAGCTACCTGACTATTACGGAACTGAGGTTACACCACAAGCAAGACAAATCTTTTATCAAGCAGCACACAAACTGTATTTTTAGATCAGTGGCCTAAAGCTTCTCCTGACTATAATAAAAAAAAAAAAAAAAAAAAAAAAAAAAAAAAAAAAAAAAGTGCTCTGCAGCTTTTTTGACCTTTAGCATCAAGGTACAACGTGCTGAACCTAACATACTCAACATACATGTGAATAGGAACTTAGAATACATGTATTTTGTACAGAAAATTACCTAACTTCTTATCCTAACTTTCAATAGGATTATTTTAAAAGTTTTTGTAATTTAGCACTATTATACTAATTCATGCATATCAACAGGTGGAATTCCTAAACATATGACTTTAAAATTTCATTGATAATTTACATATTTAAAAACTGTAAAAATGTAGCATAAGTTTGGTTGTGCTCCTTTATTCGTATTACTTACTACTTACAATACTTATGTGCTCCTTAATTCGTAACTGCTGGGGGAATTATGGATGAATATAGAGCTTATTTAAAAAAAAAAAAAAAAATGGCAATTAAAATGTGAAAGAGCTAGGAAATTGATTACTAATCAATAAAGCTCTTTTAATACAGCTACTTGAGTACATGAAGTCAGTGCCTACAGAAAGGCTACATACCTATGGTTCAATCTCAGATTGCGAAAAAATTGTATTTCCTTAAACTATATAATAATTAATGACAATTTATTAATTATTAATAAATATCACACTAACCAATGAATGCAGTCTCATCACACTTTTGCATTATTATGAAAGCATTGTTTCTTCAAGGAAAAAACAATATTATTTGACATGGAAGAATAAGAAGTGTGTTTAACACTTTAATAACAGCCTAGATAGATACCTTCAGCACACCATCACTTCCCTACATTTAATTTTTACTTAGATGAAACTAAAGGCACCCCAGGACTCCTTATAAAGACAGAAACCCTTCACAGAGCTTCAAGAAATTCAACTGTCTTACTACAAAAGATAGCAAAGTCAGATATAAAGCAGTTATAGGTTGCACTGGTTCTTACATGTGTGATGGCAGAGAGGCACTTGAAGTAGACAAGTGACAGTCTGAGAGGAAAAAGATGCCAAATAGATGAGCATGACTCAGATAAGCATGTGAGCATTAGGCAGTGATCCAAAATAAACCTCCAGGCAACTTGAAGATTATCCCACAAGTTCCAAAGACCAGGCCCTAGATGCTTGCTCTGCAATGTTGCCTTACGTTCCTAGTCTATGTAATGCATACATAAAACACATTTTAATAAATTCCCTAAATACATACACTTGACTACTCACTGCAAATTGCTGCTATATTATCAGCTGAGCTTCTTCAGGTGACAAACTTGTGTAAAGTAATGGGATTGTCTGACTGTGATTAATTATGTCAGCAACTGTGTATATAGAGCTGTTGATGTTCTACAGAAACTAATAAGCAAAAGGTATGATTATGAAAATAATTTAAAAATAATTATCAACTTTTTTTAAAAAAAAGCAAACAACTATTTAAGAAAGTGTCTCAAAATGTTTATTACTGGTTACAGTAACAAAGCCTCTCTATATTCTATAGTGCAGTTTGCTGGTCGTAACCTCCATCACAGATACAAGCATACTGTAGAACTCAATGCCAATTAAGGTAGATTAATCTCATCCATTAATACAGAAAATATTAAGAAAAGGAGCCATCGCCTACAACATCAGATTGTTAATTTTGAGCATTTCTAAATATTTAAATTTTCTCTATAGCCACAAGTATGTGACACTGCTGAGGGCAGAACACTGCCTTCCACATGACAACCACTGCTCCAATGCAGTAAGGCAAATGCTGGGCTTCTAATGATTTCATGGGGCCAGAAATGAAATTATATACTCTAAACTATACTCTAGATAATGATTATTCTAATCAGTGAATACAATTTCACACCATGCTTCTTCATCTTTATTAAAGGCAGTGATGAAACTTTTATTTTCCAAAATGCCTCACTAACACCTAATTGAGGATCAGACTCATACTTCTCCCATGACTATCAAAGAAAACCAGTCCACCCTCAGACTGCATCCACAGAATATACTGTTTGCAGAACGACCCTCTGTCAATACAGGTTATGGAATCAAGAGCAAAATTAAGGGACAGAGTTTTATCTTCCAATTTCCTCATCTCTACTAACTGAGAATATTCTTCCCACAAGTTGTACCCTGGAAACCTTACTTGGACGTGAAGCCTTTTAACATTAGGAAATACACTTCTATGTGGGACATACAATCATATTACATCTATTACTTAAGTAAATGACTCCAAATTTACCCGGTTTCCACATTAATAATCCTGACTATATCCCATTTGCCAGTTTGGAATGCCCTTAGCATCCACTTTAACTTTTGTGACCCCCATGCATTGGATATGACAGATTTAGATGACTATCTGTAAAACCAGTACACTGTATAAACTATGAAGAAGAAAAATAAATTACAGTGCAAACAGAAAAAAAGGTCTACTCACAGGAAGTTCCAGTCCTATTAAATAAGGTCATGAGAGGACAACCTAGTTTCAAATACATCTCAAACTCACATAGAACTAGAGATTTTTTTTTTCTTTTTTCTATTCTATTTTCCTCTTCTCTCATTTTTTGGACAGTTGGTGGGTGGTATCTGATTTAATACTGTGTACAGTAATTACAGTTAAAATATTGTTCATATTTTTTGATTGCTGTAAGGAATAAAGGGTGTTGGCAGACTGAGTGGGCAGTGGAAGCAGATATTTTCCATCAGTTTTGCAGAGCTTAAGTATACATTTTTAAATTTTCTGGTTTATTTTCTCTCTGTAAAGAAAACCTTCTAATGCATGCATGTATGCATAAATTATCCAATGCAAGAATATCTACCAGAGTCAGGTGACAAATAAATAGGTGACATTTGAAGTGATTTACGTTCATCTCCCAAAAATAACAGATTGTAGGCGTAGATTGGCAAATCAGTGTAAGCCAGTATAGACTCATTAAAACCAATCCAGAAAGATGTTAAAATCAACAGAGAAATCTCTACAGGAACAAGACATCATTCTATTTGTTCTCTTCTTGCATATTTATCAAATAAAAAAAAAAAAAAACAATAAAACAACAAAAACACAACAACAAAAAAAAACCCACACCAAATAAAACCTAAATATCAAGCAGGTAGTTCAACTGCTGATAATGAATAAGCTAGTGTCTGAATTAACCTAAATATCCACGGAATTATGCAGAAGTCATGGGTGTCCAGTGGTTACACTCCAGATAAAGCTGGTCAGTTGCTGGACACCAAAATAGTTTCTTTTAGTGTACAGAATGAAATGCAAGTGGAAGAAAGCTCCCAGCAGTATCACCAGAACAGACGCAGCACTCTTATCTCTGAAAGCGTGCTAGCGTGACCTCACTGCCACTGCAGGTATTCGCATATTTAAACACTCCAAGATGCATATGAGCAATGGGCCACAGGAGCTCTGTGGAAACAAGGACACGACCATTTTGCATGTGTTACCTTCAACAATCATTTTACAGAAAAGGAAAAAAACTGGGCCTTCCCCGGGAAAAAATGGGAATGTAATTTAAAGGAAACTAAAGGCTGCCAGGACGGTGACACTGAATTGTTTCATTGAAATTAGCTAATCTGTCATTTCTGTCAGAATAAATTTTGATATCCATGAATACTGAGAATAAAATGGCAGTTATAGTAATATTTCTAAATTTTTATGTTCTTTTTTCGCTACAGAAAGCACTTTGAAAATTCATTAACTCTGGTGGTGACTATTTAATAAGTGGGCTTAACTCTGGCAAAATAGTTCAACATCTTACTATTTGCTCCTACAACGGTGACTTCACCATTGTAATGTATGTATATTACGATATTCCCACTAAGTCAGATACTCCATACCGAGATAGTTTTTCTGAAATGTATGGTTTTGTTCTGGCATGGGTTTTTTTTGGTTCATTTCTTTCTTCTAAGGTACTGCTACTGCTTTCTACCAATGTGTGAGGTAGAATAATTTAAACATTGTTTTAAATGTTCTCATGATGTCATTACCACTGTGAAACACTTAAAAGGGACAAGGAGGAAAAAAATCCCCAAAAATAACTGTAGATATGTCCAATATTTTGTAAAATTCTTAAATGATAAACATTTTATTATGTGTCTTGCAATGAAGTAAGAAGTGTTACTGCATATTCTGGTGTTAAACTATGAGAAATTCAATACATTATTCAAATAATTATCTAGAAATAAAATGTTTTCCTGCCTTCATTTTCTTTGATCCTTTACATAGAAGACAAGACTTGACCTCTTTATTTTTAGCAACATTATTCATTTTTACCTCAAGCTCCTAAGAAATTATTCCCTGTGAGATGAGAGCAGTTCTCTTATAAAACACACTCATAATGATCACATAAAAGGATAGTTTGCAGCTATTTTCAATAATAACTGCAGAGCCCACTGCTGCCCATCCCTCAGTCTGTCATACCACACATAACCTTGACTTAAAGTTATTTCCTAACAACATGTATCATGAACCAGTTTTGAAGGGAAAGAGAACTGACTCACAGTTTCAGTGGCCACTGACAGTTAAAAACTTTCTGACTTTATATATAGTGAGCATTAAGGGATCATTGAAGACAGAACATTTTAAGAATGTTCTAAAATATTTTTAAAGACTTGCAATGTCAGGTGTAGGTACAGATGGATTACCAACAAGAGACCATCTGATGACAGATAAAAGTGAATGCTGTTTATCTGATGATTGTGGAGATAAGGAGTTTATTACACAGTTCTCACCTATGCAAGGTTTACTTTCTATCATAATCTTCTTGATACTGAAAAAAACCCATGGAAGTCCTTTATCATGCAAAGCATTGTTATGCAGTTGGTACCTGTGGTTGTAATAATATCATGCTTCCAAAGTTACAGCAGTCAGAAGTATGTAAAAGTCTACTTTATGAAGGATTTGGGGAAATAGATAAATTTATACTTTTCATGTTTTTGTAAAAGAAATAATTTCCTGACATGTCTAGCACGGCCACCAGTTCTCAGTGGATCAAATACAAACATTTAGATGTGATTTAAAAAAGATCCAGCAAAAATGTAAATCAGACAGAAGAATAAAAAAGACATGGATTGGTACCAAATGACTTTTTGCAATATCAGAACCCACTCTTTTTGTGTAAGAGAAATCTGAGTTATCTTTCAATGACCTTACTCCAACGCAAACCACAGCCATTAATCATCTACTGAAGTAACAGCAGAATCGACGAGTGGATTTCTTGGAGCAAAACAGGAGAGCATTAATCGTCCCCCCATTTGCGGGAGGTGCTGGGTCAGGTGCTCTCACACCACAGCACACGGCTGCAATGTGCCTACACAGCAGCCCTGGCCACACACTCACAGTCGAGTCAGCGAGAAAAACACTGAACAAAAATATGGAAAATGCCTGCAATTTAAGCTCAGCACTTTCAGCTTTGGGACTTACCTTCTGTCACTGTTTCTAAACTGTAACATTGAATTAATTCTCCACTCTCAAGATTATCAAAGCACCATATACACAGGTCAGAAACAAAGTTTCTACTTCTTAACCCGCCCTTTGAATTACTGTAGAAATATAATTTACAAGTGTGTAAGCAGACACATGCTTCCAGTGTGCACACCCAATACTGACCTTCTTGGTTTAGTTGGGTTTAAATGTCAGTCATATTTTTACAAGCAAGTCATTTACACATGGCATCCATGGAAACTGCAGCCCTTCCATGGCTTTTCCTTGTACAAACACACCATTAAAAAGTTTTCCTGACTAACCATCAGTTACAATCTTAAAACAATTAGTAACGTGGCAACTGTTACAATAAAACACAAAACTCCAAGACTGTGTGCAATTTCTGTGGGAAGTAAGCACACTGCAATTGTAATCATGGCAACTGCAGTCACTGCATGTCTTTTCTCTACTTTCAGAGTTTCACATCACGGCATTACTTAAAGAAAAACCCTTTAATGTCTGGGAGCATAATAAAACTTCTGCTGATCAGTTCTCCTGCATACTACTCCTTGAGAGAAGGTTAAGTCCTCTCAATCCTGTAGTTCGAAAAGACCTATTTTGCTTTACTTAAATATCAGTTGATTAGGAGTTGATTTTTATCAAGTTAATTATTTGACTTTTTATCAAGTAAAGTCTATATCTAAGGCTCACTTCCATCTTCTTTGACAGAGCTAATTTAAAAAAAAAAAAAAAAAAAAAAAAAAAAA
>NW_020799116.1:20494277-20519708 GCF_003259725.1 Athene cunicularia | reverse complement strand
ATTTTGCATGTGTTACCTTCAAAAAAAAAAAAAAAAAAAAAAAAAAAATGTCGATTGTGTATTTGCATGACTGCTGAAAAGTATTTCTTTGCATTAGCTCATTTCATTCAACACTTTCCTTTTTTTGATGGCAAGTTTTAAATTTCTAATGTAAATTTTTAGATTAAGCAAGAAGATTCACTACTGAAATATCAGAGAATTTGTTTGTAACATTTGTAACATTACAGGGACACCAAGAGCCCTTCATCCATTATTTCCTCAATACCTGTGCAATTAATGAGCTGACAACTTAAAATTAAATTGAAAAATCCTTGTTTTCCAAATGGGTTGAACATAAAGAATCCATGAGTAAACTACCAAACACAGATTCAATTCTTTGGCTAGACAATAAGAAAACGAAGCCAAACAGTTTTGCAAGAGTGAGCACTTAAAAAAAAATTAGAACAGTAACAGCTTATACTACTGAAGTGTGTCTAATTTCTACCGTAAGTGGCAAATTTCAAATATCAAAATTCCCACATATGTCTTGTTAGTGTCAGAACGTTTTGCGTTTTGGAAAAACACAACTAATCCATTGAACTTACTTCTTCAGAACAATCTCAGAAGCTCCTTTGCTGTACATTCGGAAACTACCATCTGGCATTTTAATGACAGTACTCATTGACTTTCTGACAGAGTTGAACGTGTAAACTTTATAGAGTTTCTCCTCGGGGATGAGGTTCCGAACAGGCTCATAATCCTGCTTCAAATCCAGGACAAATCCCAAGAGGCCACACTCCGTCTTATTGCCTACCTGGCGAGGCAGGCCACCCTCTTTTTCTGGTGGCTGGAGAAGAAAAAAATTCTGTATCAATTTCTCTAACGATAAGCAGTATACAATGCCTTCTGAACTATTAATAACAAAGTTACAGCATACAGTTTAAGATCCGAAACTTTAACTGTGCAATCATGTGCTTTCTAATTTTTAAAAGCTAGCAAAAAATCCATAGAGCTTTAACAGACTTGAAGAAGCTATTCTCACAATGAGGAAAATGTCTCTAGACAAATAGCTACATTTGGCCTCTTGCATTTCTTTTCTTCTGAATTAGTCATTGACAGTTGAATAGCTTGTGATGGTTAGGCAATATATCATTAAAAATGAAGTAACTTTCTTTAGGCTCAAAAATAATTAATTCTCATTTGTCACAAACAGAGAATTTTCTTTTCTCACTTGCCTAGAATTATATTGTTTTGCTGACTTTTTTGGTTATTATGGTGACTTAAAGAAAGATCTGTCCTTTTTTTTTCTACCAGGCTTTTTTAATGTAAAAATAAATCTTCATACAATCATAACAGCAAATGTCAGTTGAAAAAGGAATTTCCAACAATCTATAAAGTAACAGTTGTACATCTAAAGTACCTGTTTCTAGAAGAATATACATACTTTAGTCTGCTGCTTGGAGCAGGCTAAACATTTTGCAACTCCTGACAATTCTCGGTCCTTCTAGGGACAAGGAAGGCTTTACCTTCCCATTCAAATTATAAACAAAAAACATACAGTTAATTTACAAAGTTTCCTGGGGGTGTAATACACCCCAAACAAAAAATTCTTGTGCTGTCAAGACTCTAGGCTGACTTAAAGTGACCAATGTGTGAACTATAGACTGCTGATAACTTAAATTTTCTTGTACTCAGTAGAATTAGAAAACTGTTGCTTAAGATAGGGCTAAACTATACTTACAGGAACCAAAAGAAGGATAAGTCCTTTCACAATTTTAATTTGCACTGAAAGTAGATTTTGATTTGCCTCATGACAAGACCGTAAATCATCATTTTCAGCATGAGTTAAACTTTTGCCTCACACTTTGCAGAATTAGGACTGCAGGACTATATTCAGCATCCATGTTTAATTTTACTATAGACTTTAAAATCCAGTCTACTTCAGAAATGGGATTCCTAAGTAGACAGAATTGCCCATGTTACCCCCTCAGTGTGATGAGGGGTAACGTAAGGAATGATTACAGTTGCAAATCAGTAATGCTACTTAGATATGAATTCTTGCAACAAGTATGGCCACAAAAAGGGAAAAGGGAACCTTTAAGTAAGAATTACTGAGTATTTATTCCAGAAAATCATCAGTTGCAGCTGGTTTAAAAAATGACGGTCAGGTAGATCATAATAGAATGGGCTAGAACTGAAGTAAGCAAATAAACGGATTTTTCCATAAGAATCATCTTTGTATCACCAGGAAAACATATACCTGGTGACAGACAGATTAGTGTAATTTCTTTGTCAGATTATGGTGAGTATTTATGGTTAGCAATAATCTAATAATTGCTGTCTCAAAGAGATTTATGCTTCCAAAAATAATTTTAACATCTTTCTTCTATATGAACCATCATTTTTACTGAGTTATATGGGTCACATCTGTGTTGCTATGACATTTTAGCATTACTCCAGGGTCAATGTGAAACACTGGCACTCAGCAAAAATGTTAATATGATATATTAATTTTATTATATGCAATAACAACTTGCCCTGCTATAATTCCATTATACTGTGATGTAACTTCCCTCTGGATTCTCAAATTCACTTAAGAATCCCTAATTTAAAACCCAAATGCTTGTAGTTATGTGTATCTGGAAGGACTGTTACATTCAGGGGACATGAAAATCTCAGTTAGGAGTCAAAAAATACCATTTAAAATACAGTTTTGTTTAAATAAATAAGGTTCATTTTCATGACTTTGCAGGCACACAGTTCCTGAAACATGCAAAGAACTTCATGTTTCTCAAAGCAACAGAACAATCAACTTCACTGCCTGGGTAGCGATGCTAGGAAAAACTGTTTTCTCTGTGCATAACATATCAAACTCTTTCCACTTTAGATCTAAACCCTCATTTATTCTTTGGTTCTCTCTGCCACTGAAGCCAGTGAATCCTGACACTGACTTAAAAGTGAATGTGATCAAGACACTGCATCCCTAGACAACAGTTAATTTAAACACACAATCTCATCATGCCCTGACATGAATGGATATTGAGAAAATAAAAAATCTACCCACATTTCACAATATATAAAACTAAATATTAGAGTCTTAAAATTATTTTCATTTCAACAGAAAGTAGATCATGCCCTCCCTCTTCTTGCTGTAGTCTAAAAATAGATTTATTGTAGTGAACGACTTTTGAATGCAAATACGTAAGCAAGGGGAAAAAATACCAGTGAAAAGAAAACGAAAAGACATTTCAGAAAGGTTTCAAAATCTAACAAGTGGCCACCTCCCTCTAGAGCAGCTGCTGTCTCCATATTTTTTGTGCATTACATTATAATAAAGCATATGGTGGTGAGAGCTGGCAAGAAGCACTTCCTTTCCTGTACTGTTTCAGATCAAAATCTATATGCCAAAACTAGTCTCCTTGCAGATTGTTCTTGACAATCCTTTGCAGAAGCTGCTGGCTTTTAAAACTTCCTACTGTGCTGTATCTAAATTTATTTCTTGCTGAAATCTGCAGTTTATGGCACCTGGAAAACAATTAAAAGGACAGCCCAAAGGGGTTACTTTTGAATAATTAACTAGGAATAACTTCATTGACTCCTTGGAGAATGAAAACCCTTTGACAACTTATGAGAAAAAGCCTTTGAGCTGTGATTTGCAAATAGGAGCTTTGAATGCACTGTTTCTCAAGAGCTCAATGAAGGATCTTTTGCTAGTCACAAGACAGCTACAGACTGTACAATCTTCTACTAGGAAGGGACTGATCCAGCATGTCCCTCCAGTAACGACTTTCCAATGATCCTTGCAAAAAGTTTTCAAATGTGTCTTCCAAGTCTTTATATTAATTATGTAGTGATAATATAAATACATGCATGTAAATATAAATAAAAATATATATTAAATATCTTTTATATATATATATAAATACAAATACTTGCATGTAAAAAGCTTCAGGCAAATGTTAAAAAAAAAAAAAAAAAGTTGTTACAAGTATCAAATGAAAATAGGTTTCTAGGTCAAAGTATAGCTGTATTATTAAGCCTTAAAAATACCAACCTAAAAGCTAGTATTGACCTAATACTGAATTTGGATTACTTACAAAAGGGATTTTCAGAATTATTTCCCTGGAAAATAATTGACTAATAAAATGGGTTAAGAAGGAAGAAAGATAAAACTGTGGGCAAAACTTAAAGAGGTGCTACAATTTTAAAAAATAGATTAGGAAATTATAATGCTTCCATTTTTACCATAACACTTCCTAAACCTCATTTTTCTTATTGCCCCTTTTGATGTTAAAAGAGAGGACCTGGCAAGAAGATCCAAGTAGTCTTTCCAAATTAAAATATTAGAATTTCATATATTTTCTGAACTCTTTATTTGTTTTATGTTATTCTCCTGTGTTCTACAGATATAACTACTCCTTTAGAATAAAGATGATTGTAAATATACCGGTTTTATTAGGGTAAAAAAAAATAACTTTGCTAGAACACTATATCCACATTGAATGTTCCATTTCAACTCCATTCACAATAGGCAGAGGAAAGTAAAGTTAAATTGCAAAAAATGAGCATTCTATTTACTCAAAAAAGAGAAAATGGCCCAGGATGTGCAGGAATTTTCTCTGTATATTTAAACACTGTATGTGTAAATTTAAAATAACTAAAAAGGATGAATGCTGTTCAAACCATGTAATATTTTTATTTTTTTTAATTCCTAGTACTGTAAAAAGGAGAACTACTAAAAACTATAGTCCTATCAAATTCAGAGATATTTCCTCATTACATAATTTGAACCAGTCTTTTAACAGAAGGCAACTAAAGCAAGATTAAAACATACTACTTTTATAATCAAATGTATCAGCTTTTTGTAGATACAGGTTTATTCAATGGACTTCAAGCTCAACCAAGACAGATTTAGAAATTACTGTTTATCTTAGAGAGAAACTTAAAAATGAAAGTGGTTCCTTTTAGCCAAGGATTAAGAATCTAAAACTTTGCTTGACTAAATAAAATTTTCAGTTACAAAACAGGAAACGGTTTCAAAAGATGTGTTGACAGTAAGAAAGCAGTAATACTAGACATCAGTTGTTCTAGTTTTCATTTACGATTTCTCTGGGATCCTGTTAGCTACAGAAGTACAACAGTAACACTGTTTTTTCTGTCTTTCGCAGTATGACCATTTCCACAGATCCTTCACTTCAGCTACAATCTGGATTCTGGATGCCAAACCCCAGAAACAAAATTGCTTTATCTTCTTTGTTGTTCTTTATTATTTGTTCTAAGAGTATTTATTGTTTTCTAGCAGTATCACCTCTGCATAATGAGATAGGAATGCACATCCCTGCATAAGAATGCAACGGAAACTTTGTCAGAGCCTGTCTGGAAACAGGCTGGTTTTGACATGCAAAGATTCTCTTACAGGAACTTTTTTGACACTTTCACTTATTGTTCAGAAAACTAACTTAATAATCCAATCCTACCCGACTCTTCCCAAACAATACTGTGGAACTCTCCTTTGGTTTTACTGAATTTCTGCCCACATTATACTTCCAACACTGTCTGAGCACATAGCATACTGCTGGCTTTCCAGGCAGACCACAACAGGCCTATTAATTAAACACACAACTAAGATAATACTAATTAGCCAAACACCAAACATTTTATTAGAATTCTCGAAAAATCTTTTTGTAGATTAGAACAAAGCAAAATAAAACACCGCCCTAAAGACAAATTTCACTACAAATACCTGGTATCAGCTTTATATTGTTAAAACGTTATGAATTTACTTTCACAAGGTCTTTATTTAGGCATAAAAATTAGTCTTTATATCTTGTTCAGGTTCTGTTCTCTGATACCCTGGAGGACACATCTAGAATAACATTATTGACTTGACTGATGAGGAATATCACAATTTATCCTCAGACTGTTTGGAATCTTAAGTAGTTTTTTCATGTTAATAAGTTGCCTCTGTTTAATACAGAGCACAGAAAGTAACATGCTTTCTGATAACATACATGCTATTTTACAACTCAGCATCATCACTGCAAGGTACAAGGCTGTTGAAATTCAGTTAAATTAGTCAAAAGTCAGTTTGAACTGGGATCAGCATACAGGATTGAAAAAGAACAGTTAACAACTTGGAGCTGGTTGCATAATCGTTTTGGTATCAGAAGAAACAGACTGCATTAACCTTACATACCATTCTGATCTCACTCACAAATATTTAAAGCTCAACATTTAAAAGTTTTAAGGTTTGATGGGGATTATTTTATTCTTATGCACACAGCTGAGTATACTAACATAGGTGTTCCCATTCACTTATACCCTGACTGTTCAACAGAAAGTAAAATTATCTCCTTTTTACCTTCAGAGGATGAAAATTTTTTATATACTAAACTGATATGGATGTCTCCCTTTACTTCATTTTAAGCTCAAGCAAAGCATTTCAACTCCAAAGAACTAGAGGTCCGCACCCCTTAGGGATGGTGAGCTTCTAAATTCATGACTTGGATCAGTTTGCTCCATAACACATAATTTTTGGGGTCCAGTGATTACACATTCATCATTTTAAAGCCCTATAGTACATACATTTTGAATCTGGCTCTAAACCAGACAACAAAAAATGTTTGGGAACCATTTAATAGATGTTGCACATGCTCTGGTAACTAAGAGTGGCCATATTTCCTAAATATAACGGGATTTGTGTTTCACACAGTACACAATGGTGTTACACAGTGCTGCACAGAAGCCAGTAAAGTATTGTAGGGTGGCATGTAATATGTTTTGAGGAATGCTAATAAAGCTCATTTAAAATAAAAAGGTCATAGGCTTAAACAAGTAATCTGATTGCAAAGAGTTTCTGACAGGGAGGAGGCTCATGGGAAAAAAGAAAACAATCATCACCTCTAATGGCAGCATCTTTTTTGGGCTCAGGTATTATCAACAGCATGTTTTGTAGGAAAAAGACAGGAAGAATCAAACAGAAGGTGATGGAAGAAGGGAAACTGGTTTTAGTACATTCCCCCCTTATTACCGAGTCTCTCCCTCTTTCTTTAAACACTTCCTACATGATTTAGACACTTAAACATCTTCACCACAGACAGGAGGACATGGAGTATTTGAATTCAAAATCAGTGGGAGGAACAAGATTAAGAAAAAAGTGGGTTTACACTGATTTGTATTGGTAATCAAGCACATCAGCAGTATTCCCTAGCATAAAATAGGACTAAAACAAAGGAGAATGTGGAGAGGGAAATAATAAATGGATCACATAAATAAACAAGTATCTGAAATTTCACCAGTGCTGCCCTATATTGATGTGTGTCCCATATTTCTGTTCTGAAAAGATGGATACAACAGCTAATTCCTTTGCTTCCCATTGTCCACAATGCTTCCCATTGTCCTTCCCTGATAGCCACAGCAGCTTCATATCTTGGGAAAATGTGCACCAAGTCAGTCACCTCAAGTTCTCACTATTTGCTGAAGGCACCAGCAGCCACCATCATATGCCTATCAAAATCAAAGCAATTTACTTCAAATCCTGACTGATAGGCACTGATTTATTTGCCTGTCCGATACACATTTCAGCTCTAGTCAACCTAAAAGGAAAACACTGGAAAAGTATTTCAGTACTCACAAGAGATATAAAATCTGAAGAATAAAATCAGAAATGTAAACAACATCATTGTTTATTAATAAAGCGATACATTTGCAAGTTGTTGCTTAATACTACTGGCTGGTGAGGCTGCCTTCTCAGCGAAGCAGCTACTGTACAGCCCCTTAATTACTACATGTTGAATGCAGGCAGCAGTCTCACATTATTCAAGACCTCTACACTGCAGTAAAATTGTAGTCTCAAAGTACATTTATATTGCATGTCAAGCCTAAGTCAGGACCCCAGCTTGGTGGCAGATCAAATTTAACAAAGTCACAAGATATCCCTCAGATCTCTCATGGTTGGAGACTGACCAGGACATCCTGCCGAGCTCGGTTATGCTGTCTCAGCAGGAAAGAAGTAGCAATAGAAAAGCAGTTTAAAAGACTTCCCTATCCCTCATCAGACATGTGCTGCAGCCTCCAGCTGACATGAAGCAGGCTCCTCTGATTAGTGACAGCAGTGTCATTTGGCACTGCTTTCCAGCACAGGCCCCTGTTTTGTTACTTAACAACCACTTAACTGTCAGATCTGCTCAAACTTCCTAGGAAATTGGTAACAGGAATGTTCGATTCAGTCCTGTACAGGGTGTAAGAAACAATATATTTGTGCGGTAGTCAGAATGATGGAACTATTTAGGTACAACTGGCATAATTAGATCTACCAAACAGTTGGAGGATATTCAAACCCAGGCTTCCTACATCAGATTAGCTCTGATTCAAGATAATTATTTAATTTTTAGGAGGATAATTTTTGTTGTTGTTGTTATCTGAAGACAGATCTGAAAATGATGCAACAATCTATTTAATTAATGCAATGCTGTGGTACCACGTAATTCTCATTGCAAGCGCTTGAGGTGGATACCAGTTTAGTGAGATATAACATTATATATATATATCAACATCTCTTTTTGCCTCAAATAATAGCAAGGCAATAATCATATTAAAAGGGGCCAGCTGCAATTATGTAATGTAGTGTGACATTTCCTATCAACATGGCAAAGTTAAGAGAGCAGCAGTGATGTGGCTCAGTGAATATGGACTCATGCTTGTTTCAGCTCACATAACAGGAACAAGATAAAAATGATACTATCCATAAATTCCCTCAAGAGTGATTATGAAAGAAGATGAAATCATGCATGAAGAACAGACGGAAAGGCTGGTGTGACAGTCTCTACTCCTTCTCTCATTGACTGTTACCTATTTTTACATACAAAGAGAGCTAATACTTTGCCCTTAATTTTAATGGCAAATAATGAAATTACCATTTAATTTGAAGGACAAATTTAAAAAAAAAAAAAAAAAAAAAAAAAAGGATAAGGCAAGAAAATACTACCACAAACATGAAAACTGCTGCTGCTTCTCACTAGCTAAAGGTAAAAGATGGATATGTCCGTCTGTACACATTTTTCACTGAATCACTGAGTACTTGAGGCTGGCAAGCAGGCACCTCTGCGGGGTGACCATCTCAGCCCAGTGCCCCTGCTGAAGCAGCTGCAACTACAGCAGGTTTCTCAGAGCTGTGTCCAGTTGGGTTCTGAATACCTCCAGGGAGGGAGACTCCACAGGCTCTCTAGGCAACCTGTGCCCGTGTCTGACCATCCTCACAGCAAAACATATTTTCTTACATTTAAATGGAATTTCCTGTGTTTCAGTTTTGTCTCATTGCCTTTTTGCCTTTTACTGAGAAGAGTCTGGATCCATCTTTTTTGTTCCCGTCCATCGGGTATTTATTTATACATGTTGATAAGGCCCCCTCTGAGCCTTCTCTTCTCCCGGTCGAACAGTCTCAGTTTTCACAACCTCCAACTTGCATGTCAGGCACTCAGCCCCACCACCCAGATCCTTAATGACGTGAAACAGAACTGGCCGCCCTTGGTGATCACTGGGATACACCATTAGTGATCAGCTTCCAGCTGGACTTTGTTATCACAGTGCCCTGAGACCTGCTGGGCTTCAACCTACCTCACTCGAGGCAAGGTTTCAATCCACCTCTCTATCCACTTTGCTAGTCCATAGTTGATCATAGTTTTCAATTCACTCCCGAGAACAGAGGATGCAAGTTAAAAATACAGATGAAACATTTATGTTGTCTGTGCATAAATTTTCAGACGTGCAAAATGATGACACATATGAACAATCTGCACTATTCATATAAGAATATTACTCCTAGATATAAAGAACTTGTTAGAATAAATTAGAATGAAAATTGCTATTTCTTTCACCTTCACAACCAGAGAAAAAGTGGGATAGCTATAGTAAAAGCAGTCTTTGAGATACATAAACAGTTAAATTTAGCTTTGTTAACTATGTAATTAATTGAACTGGGCACAGTGCAAGGATTTCTAGTTTCAAATTATGAAAACATTAACTGATAACTTTTTATAATTAATACCTTTTTGTAAAGTCCTGCACATGTAACTGACCAATACTTATTCTAAGTAACCAAACATTGACATGTATGTTATACTTGTACCTTCCAGTTCATTAGCAGCTCCATAATCAAAAGACATAAGTCTTTTCATCTTCTAATCCATTTTTCTTCTCTAATTTGAAATTTTTCCTTTTGTAATAAGTAGGCTACATTTAAAGATCAAAATAATTGAAATAGAATGCTGGATGTCTTTTATTTTAAAAAAGAAAAATAATATTTAAAAATTTTTCCATTCCAGATGACAACAATTCAAATGATAACCAAGGTATATTAATACACCACATTACAGTGCAAAGAATGAACTCTGCCTTGCTATGACATTACTGATTAATCACAGTTATGATTAGGATACTCCACCCTTACTGTTTCCAGATGAGATTAAACTGAATTTTACAGACACAGATTTTCCTCCACATTTTCCCCAGAAGCATCTTGGTATATTTATTATACTATAAGATGTTATTTGTCTGTATGTAGGGACTTTCATATTGTTATTGATCAAAACTATTAATATCTCCGCTTAAAATGTATCACTTAATAACAATTTTGCTCTCAAATTTTGAAAACTATGTATTCCATTTCCAAATTTGGACACTAAAAATCCCCATTCCTGTCCTTTTCTACAGTCATATTCACAGGGAACTGGCAATTGTTAAATTTATACCAGTGCCATTCCAGCTTTGTTTAAGTGCAGCAAGAGCTGTTGACAAGTAACCTATACAATCAAAATAAATATACACAGCAGTTGTCATTGACTTACTTTAATTTACAACTCATTTACTTTAAATGTAGTCTAAGTACAAGGTTTCAGTTCTCTCTAGCTATAGAGAAAGAAGCAAGAGCATGTTTCTCCCTTCTTATCAATATTGTTGGAACACAGACCAGAGTGACAAATGTGTCATTTCTAAACCAAATAGATTAAAATTAAGAACAGATTAATAGATTTTATAAATTTCTGATAATTTGTTCAATCTATTCGGCAAATGCTATATTTTCATGAACGTCAAACGAGCTGAACATTTTTAAGTGCAAAAGAGAAATTGCATTTATTTGCAGAATTGTAATTGGTACCTCCATAACAACAACCCAAACATCTGCTACCTTGGTTTAGATCTGTTAAACTGACGTTTTACTGCATGCTGATATTAGACTGGCTTCAAGAGTGTTGCAGACAGTGTTGCAGAGAAAACAGAGACAGGAGACAAATTGTATGATGTTGAGCTGATCAGGTAGTGAAAATTCAATTTCAAGGCAACATCTGCAGTTTAAAAAGTGTATTTCCAAATTAGAACCAATACTAGGGATTTACATGAGGTTTGCTAGCATTAAAAGCATTAACACATCTGTTTTAGGGCTGAAACCTCATCTTTTTGATTTGAGGAAATAGAGATAATGGGGTTTTTTTTAGATATAGCAGAGATCTAACTAGAAATTGTACATTTGGAAAATGTCCTCTGAGCCACTTAAATACATGCTTTAGTCATCTATCAGCAGCCTTCTCCCTAGCATCTCAAGGCTTTCCCTCACCAAGGTTGCCTATGAAAACCTTATTCAATGTTTCTGAACATGTCATCACCAAAACTCCACTTACACAATCTTCCTCACTTTTAATTATTAACTCTTTTAATCAAAATTAATCACATTTTTTAAAAACACCTCCACTGATAGTTTGAAGTACATCTCACACATGCTCTCTATTAGCTATTGAACATTAATTTCAGCCACAAAGTTGTGAAACACACATTATGTATTCCATGTTATCTAAATATATCAACTCTCATTTTAATTTTCATTATCTTCTCTATGCTTTTTACTAAATAGAACTGGAAATCTTGTAGTGCATTGTAAACATTAACTCATTGTTTTAGGCTAATGAATTGAAAAAAAACCCAATGCCAGTGCCACTAGCTGAAAAATCTGTAAGGTGATAATGATCATATTGTATAAAACCTTAATCATCACATTAAAAAAAACCAACAACAACAACAACAACAACAACAACAACAACAACAAAAACAACCAAAACCAGAAAATGTATGGCCTGTACATTTGCACATCAAAAACCTGAATTTAAAAGAATAAATAGTATTTACAGGTAACTGATTTACACATACAGACTTCATTTATACAGAACTTATCCATACTACAGATTTTCTAATTTTCTATTAAATATATCTCACATAGGAAAATTAAATTTCTAGAAAGACCAAACTAAAGCAAAAATTAGTCTTAATACTCACTGTCTTTCTGATTGTAGCACAATTGCAAACAATTTCTATAGTTTAAGGAGCTAAATTTAGTAAGTGCAAAGCAAATGTAGCCACATGAAATGTAAAAAGAAGTTTTTTTCTCTTGACTTAAGCTACTGATTATAGCCCATCATAATTATAGATGTCTGTTAATAGTGCTCATTTCCAGAGTAAGGAAAAGGGTTCTTCAAGCATCCATTTCTAAATGAGTCTAAAAACACTAACAGCAGCTATTTCACTTATCACACAAAATGTACTCCTCTTTATACTAGCACATATCAGCTGAAATTATTTTTAAATCGGTTTTGGTTAGTTAGGGGTTGGTTTTTTAGAAGGCAAATGCATGAGTTCAAGTGTATATAATACATCATAGCAATGCTTATCTAGGATTTGCTCAGAGGGATTTTTTTGCATGATTGGTGGGGTAATGTTTGAGATGCGATGCATTACGAATTCAGTCCTCTGGCCAGTCCCTCTCCTTGTCAGGATGCTAAGAATGATGCCTTTGCGGGGCAGAATAGCAGAGTGCAAGACTGCAGCCAATTTTTATCTGATTATTCATTCAGAAGGAAATGGGACAGGAATGATGGAGAGGTTGAACATCCTGTCCTTCTTTACAGTAAAATTCTCCCAGAAAAAATTGTCTCTCACCTCCTCCAAATACAGCACTGAGCACTGTCAACTCTTTTTTGGAGTGAAGGGAAGTGTAAGGTAACTTAATTCTCTGCTCCCTTGGATAAGTAGAAAGCACAGAAAAATAACAATGGCATAAGAAATAAGCAGTGGGACTTTTTAACATGCTTAATGTTTTCATTCAGTATTATGAACAATGAGCTACATCTACATCTACTGCCCAACACGCATTCATAATTTCAGATGGATGAGATGTCCCAGTGTCTCCATAAGGACTTGCCAGGAGCCGGCCATACTCCTTTGCTGTGTGTTTGCACTTGGACACGTGGGACAGGTTTGTAGTAGTACTTATTATAGCTGTCCTCATTTTTTTAAAACTTCCCCCTAGAAGCTTAATTTTTCCACGCAAGGTGTCTGACAAAACCGGTTTGTCATGTCTTCAGTGATGCTAGGGAACAGTATAGTTTTGACTATGTTACAATACTCCAGCAACCTCTCCTTTGAAAACTTTCCATTTCCTCTGCTAGACTCCAGCTGGGAAAAGGATTTTATGTAACAGATGCCTTCTGCCTTCTGTCCATCAAAGTCATATGCCCCTGAGAAATCAGACCCATCAAAGTCATATGCCTTTGAGAAGTTGGTGCCCCTTGCAGTTTGCTCAGAATCTGTGGTTACAGTTCTTCAGAATCCCATCCATTTTACAGATTTTTCTGGCTTAGCTGGTACCATGTCTAAAAGCAGAAAGGCCATCATTTTTGGACACCTTCCCACACTCGTAAATAACACAGAAATATGATTGATTGGAATCCAGAGAAGCCAAGAGCTTCACATACAAGAATAGAAAACTGGAAGCCTGAAAGAAAAATTAGGACTGGGGGCTACCTGCAGAAGAAAGCGGGAAGTAGAATTTAAAGCAGTTTTTCTACTTGCTGTATAATACCAACCTTCTAGGACTAGCTGTGACTTAAAAGAAAAGTAAAAATTATATTTTGCTTACACTAACAGAAATATAACAAATCTTAAGTGCAATTTCATTCACAAACAGCAGTGCCAAGTCAATTTAAAGTATTTTTCAAGTCTGTAAAGTACGTCTGTACATTTATTGCTTTGAAATTAGAAAGATGTTTTCTTTCATATACTTTATTGCTGAACTGTTGTGGGTTTTTTGGGTTGGTTCTCCCCCAGAGGAATAAACCACATTCCAGTTCTGAGAGTAAAAAGCAAACTTAGTAAAAACTGTATTATATTATATACTTATGTAATCTGAAAGAAAATTAATGTCATATTTCATTATGAGGTGATTCACCCACCACGTATTTTCTAATAAGCCTGTTTGTGTATCGTTGATTATAAAACCACTCCCGTTTTCTATAAAATTGTTATTATCGCATTTAAAATTACTGTCTTCCTGTTCCTCATGCTAGAGAACACAAAGAAAACCTACATTGAAACAGATGTGCCTGAAGTAAGTGGTTTACACCCACTCATGTAAAAACAATAGCTCCCAGCAAGAAAACATGCTCCCTGATAATATCCCCTACTAAGTGTTAACACTAAATTCTAACCAGCCTATCAGTCAGCTCCAAAGTCTGATGACTTTACCCCAGTAGGGTATCACAAGCATGAAAAGAAATAAATATTACAATTGTTCATTGTGCCAACATATTTTGTTAAAAAAAAAAAAAAAAGCGTCCTAAAAATCATCAGACCACAATAAGCAATATTTCTGTATCTAAATTAAAACACTTGCAGGAAATGTTGACTTTTAAAGGCTGCATTCATCAACAGGTGTATTTGGAAATAGCTGGCAGTTATCCCTGTAAGTGAATCATCTTATGCCAGTACAAGATGAGTGGAAAACAAGAACATGAAAGTAAGATAAATAACATAAAAGAAAATCCTATGCAAGGTAACAGGACAAACATTTGTTGCATCATAGCAAGTTTAAAATCTAATTTACTCGTTTTCATACAATCAAGCAGGGGGGAAGCTAATGTGGTAAATTATATTATTGTAACAAAAAGCTTCCAGGTGAGTGTCAGTCCTGTTTATAACCTTGCAATGATTATTTATTCCAACAGGAATACATGGAATCTGCAACTACCAAAATGTGAAGGCAAAGAAGGACAGTATTAAGAAGCTTTTTATTACCTTGTTTTCTATCACATGAGGAAAGAAAATAAAGAACTATGATTTCTCTCTATCATAAATTTTTAGCCAGTATGGGAATAATTTGTCATGCTACCTTCTATGGTGCAGGATTATTTTATTTACCCTTCATCTCTTCCTAAATTTATTTGTTGCTGAGGCAGAACAGCCACCCCTTTCTTTGATAGAAAAGGAAACTAGGAGCTAAGGAAAAGAGTTGTCAGGAGCTGCAGTCCTCCTATTGCCAAGTTTGTTTACAATTACAGTTTACTGTATAATGAGAACTTCAGCAAAAGAACTAGCTCTGAGCGCATTTATCTCACCTTCTCTACCTGTAATATTTCTGCCATACTGTGGGGAAACCTGCCTTGCCTCTGACAATCTGGCCACTAGTGCAAATACGCAAGCTTCCAGAGTTTAACAATACCAGTAGCAGATTCACAGGACAGCCCTGCTCTGATCTCTGCTCCCTAATCCCTCTTTGCGTAGGTAAATCCATCCCACAGCCAACTGCTGAGAAGCTTTCTGGGCAGCTGATTCCATTCTACCCCACACTCACAACTCTCAAAAAAGGAGACTTTATTAAAAAAAGCTTTTTGCTAGAAGACAAAGCCCCTGCATCCCGAGGGCAGAAAGCGCGTGACTGGGATAACAACATGTCTGATGCTTTACACATTCAAGTAGTCTTTTCTAAATACAGTTATTTGAATTATTAACTCAGTATCTAATTTAGTGAGAAAAGCTATATTTGTACCTCTTATATAAAAATTCAATGACAAGTGATGTGTGAAGATCATTACTCTGCTAATTACTATTCCTAGAAGCAGAGACAATTAACTACATGATCTATTATCTCTAATAATTATTATTTACACAGTAAATAATATGCACACCATAGGTTGGTTTTTTCCTTCCTAGCTTATTCTGAGAAAATGCTTACCAAAGACTTTGTGAAAAAGTTTAAAAGAAAATATTGTTGGGATTTTTTTTGTGTGTGATGATTTTCTTGCTTATCTATAGAAAGATACTTTGACCTGCATTGTCTTGTCCCATCTATAATGTATATCTACATTATACAGTTGTATAACATTGGGAACAAAATATGGAAAATTTGATTGTTATATATTTACCTATAATGGTAATAATTTTGCCTATGAAGTAAAAACTCTTACAAAATATACAAATTTTAGAAATCAGTTCAATCAATTTTTGATCAAATAAAATACTTTTAAAATTTTAATTGGCTCAAACGCAGCATTTGGCTGGAGATGCAGAAATGTCCCAGACTGTATTTTAATGCCATCACTTGAGCACTTCAAAAACAAGAGCATAGACAATTTTCACATATTTCCATTACTAAACTACTGTGCTGAAAGTAGCTAATAAAAGACTTACAGTACTACCCTTTTCCTCATAAGACAGCCTTACTGACCTAAATCCAACCCTACTGAGTTGGAAGATGCCACCCTGAAAATCATGCATTGATTTTCCGCATGATTTTCTCCAAATAAGTTTTTCATCTGTGTTTCTCCTCATGCTGTACATTTAGTAACTTACTGTACCCCTACAATTTCAGAACTGGAAAACCTGGAGCAGAGCTTCATGAGTTCATACAAATCCATTTGTTATTTTTCAGACACTGAAAAAATTAATATCTCTGAATTACTACAGCAGTTCATCAATATATTTAACAGTTGAGGATTTTCCTCTCAGTACATTTGTCTGTGAAATTTTGCCATTCCAAACATATTCCACGGTGACAGCGCAGGGAGATGATTCAAGCCTGTTCCTCTTGCCTCCCTCATCCAAAGCCAGATGCCACTGACAACCAGCCACTCCAATGTTGTTACACTGGCTAAACGGCAAGAATTCAGCCCAGATAGGTTTCTCACTGGTGATGCATTTCCAGTATTATTATGTAAGGATAAAACATTCCACGGACCTACCCTTACAGCAAATGGCTGTCAAACAGTAGCCCCCCTCCCCATCCTTAAAACACAAATTATTGAAATGTTGACACATTATCTAAAGGTAGAATTTATTTTTGAGCATTGCCTGAGGAAAAAAAGCAGAGGTAAAAAAAAAAACAAAACAAAAAAAACAAATCAAACCATTACGAAAGGTGGTTTCTGCTCAGACTGTTGTCAAAATTCACTCGAACCCTTCTATACCAAAATTAGTAGTGCAAACCTCCTTGCGGACAAAGCTTGCAACTCGATGTGGGAAAAACGTGAAGCAGTGAACCAGGGAAAGACACGCAGCCGTAAAGGTGGAGTGCATTGTGAAGAGTATCTGCAAACTCTGCTGCTGCCAAGTTATAATCACCTTTCCTCCCTATATTATCGTTTTATCTTTTTCCTGCTCAAAGTGCCCTTGTTGCAGCATTCTGTTTTCTGGAGTTCTCATTCTTTCTTCCCCTGCCTCTTCCTCCCCAGAGCTGACCTGCTTTCTCATAGGCAGGTCAACCCGGATTGACAACTTGACTGTCTGTCTGATAAATGACCCATCTTTCTCACAGCCTTCAAGTCAACAACTGCAGCTGCCAGTTGTATTTGTGGCTTAATGTTAATGGTAGGAAACTACAGAAGGAATAAAACAGAATTTAGGCCAGGCCATTAACTTGGGTTGTCATTTAATGTTATCATAAATGAAAGCTTTCCTCAATCTATCCTTATTAATTTTTTTTACTACTTCTGTCCCCATTTCTGTCCTCATTTTTTGTGTATGTGTTTTTGTTGGGGTGTTCTAAAGTATCTATTTTAACTTAAAACATTTTTAGCAGCAATGGGTGAACCGGATAAAATAAGAGATAACCTCAAGCTACATGTACAGTAAAAACAAATGGCATTTTTACCTGTATTTTAACACAAGAAACAAAGAGCTTGAGAACAGGTTTTAAGAAAACCATAAGAGTAAAAATATCTTTCCAGTTTCAAATATCAAAATAACTGAAAATGTAGCGTGGCTCTCCTTTATTTAAAGAAGAGAATTCTAGTGACATCCAATAGCAGGTTCATATAGCATGACTGCCCTTGGCAGACAGCTACAATAAAGTACAGGCTCTTTTGCTGTTGCCTCAGGAAACATAAATTCTGCTGATTTTCTGTTGATAGATATGGCATCATCTGAGCTATTGGCTTTGAGCTTTGTGTAAAAATGAAATAAACAATCTTTCCAAAACAGTTAGGGTCTCATTCTTCCATTCTATTTTGAAAACAGGGCTTTATCTAAATACAAGACACATAAATATATGTATATACACAGATAAAATAAAAGATCTATGCTCTGTCAGACAAGCATTAGGGAGCTGCAAGCAACTACTGTTAAAAAGATAGGACATTTCAATCCTCTTTTCCATCCTGATAACTTTAACTATTAATGTGGGGACATGTATGGAAAAATCCATAAACCAGCCTACTACTACTCAAATTTTTAAATGATTCAGTAGGAAACTTCCAGATATGCATATCCCCCCAAACCACTTTAAAACTCTTTTCAGGAAAGCCTTGCTATATTGAAAGTGATGAAATTATGAAAGGTATAAGGAAATTACACTAAATTTCTGTTGGCTAAATAATATGTGTGTACATATATGTATTATTCTTGAGGCAATTTTTTTCATCCGATTAATAAAAAATAGACAAGATTAATTCATGTATTTCATAACTGAAATCCAGTCTTTACATTTGAAAAAAAAAAAAAAAAAAAAAAAGAAGAAGGGTAAGAGAGAAGTGTATTTTGAACTTCGCATACCTTTTTAAAGGTATTTTTGACAGGAACATTATGTCTCCCAACCCAGATAGCTGTACTTCTTTTGGATGCAAATATATCCCTCACAAATAAAAAGAACCCTTCACCTGGCTACTACATCCATGTTCTCAATACCCACAGTAGATTTTAATCCATTCCTACAAAGCAACTGTTGCTCTAAAATTTTATTTTCCATTAATTTTACCATTTCACTTTTGAAGAATGTAATTTCTTTTATGGTTTTCATATATTATGAGTTACCTACTTGCTCTGCCAGCCTCCCTCCAGCCCTTTTCTCCAAGAAAGCATGAAGTGCACTCATTCCAGTACTCTGCATCAGACAATCAGTTACAAGAACTATTTATTCTTAACAATAAAATTTTGTGCCAAAATCTCTTGAACTGCTTTCAGCATAAAGAAGTTTAAAATTTTGTTCCACTTATTTTAACAAGATCATTCATTATATATTCAGGAAAAAGTAATTACACGAAGTAAGAAGGTGAATTAACACCTTCCTTTCTCTCCTGATAAACCTTGATGGCTATGTCTATGTTGCAGCTCCATCCTAGTGCTACACACCAGGTACCCTGCAGCCAGCCTGCATCTTCAGCATCACTCTCCCACGGAAGGTAAGCATTGCTCTCCCCCAGAAATAACTCCTCTCAAGGATGCTTGTGGGGCATCCCTGTTCCTCCCTGATGGGGTTATTTGGGGCCCTCAAAGCCACCCCTGGAACTCTGTGAGGAGAGGTCTGTCAGCCTACAGTGAAGACCCTCATCTAGGGCTGTGGTTGGAATCTGGGTGCTGGCAGCAACTTTGGTAACTTCACCATTTTCTTAGACAGACATTAGAGTGTCATGTGCAGGTGTTCTGCCATACAATAAACAGGTAACACTTCTTTCTCTGTTCTGGCTGCAATAAAATGATCTACTTTTTTTTTTCTGTTTTTTGCTTCATTTGCCCCATGAGGCCTTTTTGTTCCAAAACGTTTACAAGGTAACATTCTTTACTTGACTAACATTTACTAATACATAAACTAACATATATTTACTTCATTTCCTAAGTTGGCAGAAGCTGTGAAAGGGAGTGAATGTTTTGCATTTTAGTGTGACATCTCTGTCTTTTACTTCAAGATCCTCAGTTAAAGGATGCTGCTACACCGTGCCACATACCGTGCAACTGCAGTAAATGATACTCCAGATCGTTAGAACTGAAAACAGTCCTCCTGATGCAGATCCAGATATTCACCTAATACAAGCATAAGTAGCTTTTTTCGCTCCCTAGGCACCTATCAAGTACCAAATGAAATGCCTGTGGTTAGATCCTAACAATAAAGGGTTCAGCTGGGACTTTTCCACTGGTGCTGAAAATCACTCAAATACTAACTGTGATCTCTTCTTAGTAAGAGCACATTATGCCCATCCAGCAAGCATGTCATCTATGCCCTCTGACAGTTTTCAGGAAACTGGAAGAAGAAATACTTTTCTAATTAAACCTGAATTTATGCAAACCAGAGCTCAATAGGAGAGTTCAAATCACTAGTTTTGATATTTGAAGTCTCTGTTTCAGTAGTGCTCCAAGATATTCAAGGTCAATGTACTTCTGTTCCAAGTGCAATCAAAGTATTCCCAAAATGCAAATTTAGCTTTCAGAGTAAGAGATGCTTTACAGTCCTCATCACAGCTACATGCAAAAATGTATGAAGTCTAAATTTTATTCCGACACAGAAAAGCTATCTAAAACATGAACACTGGAAAAGAAAGGTTTTCTGGACAACAGCTTCACATAAATAGCCTGAAAGCAGCTCTGAAGCTAATGGAATGCAAAAATCAGCTCACCCAGTAACTTAATCCTTGGAAAGCATTAAAAAGAACTATATTTAATGATGCTATTGTTCAGTTGGAATAATTTGTGTTTAATTTCTCAGGGAAATTCAAACCTTTTATTCCAAGCAGTGATATTATTTTCTTTTTATATTTTTATCAATGGTTCAATTGCCCCTTAATCAAAAGACAATGCAAGAGGGAATATTTCTCATTCAGCAGAGCATCTTGACTAATTTTATGGTCCCATATGTGATCACGCTGAACAGAAGTTCATACAAAGCCCAATTTACAGCATATCCATAACTAGATAACTAAAAATAGAATATGTAAAATTCAGTCTTAGTGACATAACACTTATATGCCCTTTGGGTTTGAGATGATATTCACAATTTGATTAAATACGCTCTAAGAATGAGTGCACAAGTATGCATTCAGCATTAGCAGCTAGAAAAATAATTCCATGTAGTTCACCCTGAAAACAACTCCCTTACGTATATTTTTTTTACTCTATTTATTTAAGATTTAAAAAGAATGAGGGCTATTGAACAATACCTTTTATCTTAAAATTTAGCTTGTCTGTTATAAACAATGAATAAAAATAGCTCCTCTGATACCAGAGTTGTTATTCTCATGGGGTCCATACCACAAGGCTTGATCTTATGATGCAGTTATAATAGCTAAAAAATCCCCATTAATTTTACACAGATAAATTCAAGTAGCTATCTCATATGCACCCAGCACAAAGATGACTTCCAGAGGATTTAATCCATTTATTGATCGTGCAAAGAATTATCCCAAATCTAAATCAAAGCTAAGAAATGGTGAAATGTTGACTCTTTTTAATAGACTAATAAATAACTAATTTTTTGATGCCAAAGCGAAATTTTAGAACTACTATTGACCTGAAATTTTTCAGCCAAATGAAATGACTACTGTAAGAGAAAGAACATTAAGCTGTCTGATACAGATGCATCCCTCTGGAAAGTTTGATGCCTTCCCATGCCTTACAGAAACCTAAATCCATTCCAAGACTCAGAGAGGGCAAGCTGGTTATGGAAGTTGAACAGAAACGCTTTGTTACTGTGTTTGATCTCAAGCATTCAAAATAAACAGCAAAATATAAACCAAATGAAGCACAGCTGACACTGAGTCTTGCTCTGCAAGTCACCCCTGACTTAACTACCAACCACTCTGCCAGCCTGTGCCTTGTTGTTTCTTAGATATGGGGAGAATTCTGCCAACACTGGTATCATTCTCCCAAACTCCACAGTGACAGCTAGGACTGATGCTGGTGACTAGCATTACCACTGTAGCAGTTATACAAACACAAATTTATACAGCTACCTACTATCCTTCATCCCAATTTGTCTCTATTAGATTGTCTTAAACCCAGACTGCATGTTGAGGATGTTTTATTCTCTTTCTCTTTCTACAGAAGGAAGTACCTAAGCTTACTTAAGATGTAACAATATTAAAATAACGAAGATCTATGTTCCTCTCCCCAACAATCAAATGTTACACTGATTTGTGAAAGCATGATTCATTCAGCAATAGTAAAATATTCTTGATAATTTACAAATCACAGAGTGGTTTGGGTTGGAAGGGACCTTAAAGCCCATCCAGTCCCACCCCCTGCCCTGGGCAGGGACACCTTCCACCAGCCCAGGCTGCCCAAAGCCCCGTCCAACCTGGCCTTGAACCCTTCCAGGGAGGGGGCAGCCACAGCTGCTCTGGGCAACCTGTGCCAGGGCCTGACCACCCTCACAGGGAAGAATTTCTTACTTTAATCTAAATCTCCCCTCTTTCAGTTTAAAACCCTTACCCCTCATCCTATCCCTACACTCCCTGACAGAGTCCCTCCCCACCTTTCCTGTAGCCCTTTCAAGCACTGGGAGGCCGCTCTAAGGTCTCCCCGGAGCCTTCTCTTCTCCAGCTGAATCGCCCAACTCTCTCAGCCTGTCCTCACAGGGGGGTGCTCCAGACCCCCAAGCATCTTCATGGCCCTCCAGGACCCACTCAAGCAGGTCTATGTCCTGATGATGGGGGCCCCACAGCTGGGCACAGCTGCAGGGGGGGTCTCACAAGAGCAGAGCAGAGGGGGAGGATCCCCTCCCTCACCTTTCTGGCCACACTTCTCTTGATGCAGCCCAGGACACGGTTGGCTTTCTGGGCTGAAAGTGCACATTGCTGGCTCAGGGTCAGTTTTCCATTCACTAAGCCCCAAGTCCTTCTCCACAGGGCTGCTCTCAATCCATTCATCAGCCAGCCTGTTTTTGTGCATCCGATTGCCTCAGCCCATGTGCAGGACCTTGCACTTAGTCTTGTTTAATTTCATGATGTTTGCAAACTAGATTACAAAAGCCACTGCCATAAAATATCCACAGTGAGGTGTGACACAGCATTTACAATGAAGGACCTGAGAATGGAGGGCCCATCTTTCATTTCAGCTACCCTGGCTGATTTTGACCTGGACAGACCATAGGAAAAGACTAGAATAAAGTCCAAGATTCACAACTGGTGCTGCTAGTTGGATGCTCACAGCTGAAGCTGGTGCGTAGTTGAGTAAGCTCTGAACTCACAGGGTATCTGAACTCAAAGTCAGAAAGGCTAGCTCCAGCCTCAGCTGACCAGAGCTATTTGTCTCTACAGTGCAACAGAATAGGTACACACATTGCTGGCTGAATGCAGCTGGAAGGTGGCAACTAACAGTATCTTTCTGAGCTGATGAAACATTTTTGTAAATCCCTGCCTGCTCTTGATGTAGGAAGCCACTCAAGCTGCCTCCGGGGCTGGTTCTCCCCACATTCCCCTTTCCAGAGAGCTTTTGGTGAGATCACAAGAGCGAGTGCATCACAGCACAAATGACTGAAGCATGCTTAAGCTGTGGCTTGACTTCAGACACTAACCCTGGCTAAGCAATTCTCAGGAGCATTCATTTCAAAAACACCTTCCCATAGTATCCATATATTTACATAGCAAGAATGAAATTAAATAGATGCTCCAGCACTCAGCAGTATTTCACCAATTGTTTTCTGTGACTGTGTTTTAAAAGACTACTTTTAAAATTAACATGAAGTGCATGCAAGACTATATTATGCAGCTCAGCACAGAGCTATAAAAAACACAGTACATAAATACATAAACTAAAAAAAGTGTATTTGTTCTGCAATATTAAGATTAAGCTTGACCTTTCAAAGAACAAATCTATTGGAATTGCAAAAGTTTCTGGCCTCACAATTAGCTCTGTACATAAGAATCTAATGCCACAAGCAAACAGGGTATTTCCATTTTGCCCTCCTTTACAGACTGAATAAAATACTGATGAATGTAATTCACTTAAAGCCAGAATGAATAAAGATCATTAACCTCACTGATTTAACCAATCCAATTTGTCTTATTTGAGAACTGATTGAAAGTTCTTAAGACACACACAAAAAGATTTTATGAAGTCTCAGTGAAAACTAGTTGTGTTAGCAAATCTACCTGCACCAAAACTGGAACATCCCAATCTAACAATAGCAGAAATTCTTTAAATGTAGCACGGTCTTGTACTTATAAGCACATCCCTATTCTTAAAAGAAAAACATAAAACATACAGTTTGTACAGCACCTGTTCTCATTTTGATGACCTCAACAGTATTTAATGCTTCATAATCAACAACAGGGTGTTAAAGAATTAACATTGCTTTAAAAAATTACAACTTCTCCTGCTATGTTTCATTTTATTGACAGAAAAAGCCTACTTACCAGAATTTTTGTAGTGTAAGCACTGTTGATAGCAATTGCATTAACCAGCAAATCAAGGGTTTTGGCAGGTACAGAATCTGGGTCAGGGATCTCTTTGTAGTGGACATCACCAACATAGGCTTGGACAACCGTCATCCGGTTGGTTGTTAATGTCCCTGTTTTGTCAGAGCAGATGGCTGTAGCATTACCCATAGTTTCACAAGCATCTAAGTGGCGGACCAGATTGTTATCCTTCATCATTTTCTGAGAAAAAGCAAAATAAAAAGCTTAAAGATTTGCTTTGACAGATTTTTAACAACAGTTATAAAAAGCAAAAAAGTATGTATGTACTCTTGTTGATGAGAACAGTATGCTCACTAAACTAGACCTTTGATCGGGGCCAATAACCCAAGAGCTAGTTACAGACAACCAAGCAGTGACTATCCCTGAAAAAATGTTGTCTTTGATAAGCCAACATAGTTCCATCATTTTTTGCAGGATATATACATTTTAAGGAATAGCTAGAACAGTAAAGATTAGCTAAAGAAAGTGAAGATAAGAGGATGTTTTTAAACAGTATTATTATAGCAAATATTAGATTTTCTAAAAATACTTTTTCCAATGTCAGGATGTTATCTTGCAACACAAAGAGGGACTATACATTTGGGGAAAGACAGAAAGAGAGAGAGAAAGAGAGAGGGAAAGAGAGAGGGAAAGAGAGAGGGAAAGAGAGAGGGAAAGAGAGAGGGAAAGAGAGAGAGAAAGAGAGAGAGAAAGAGAGAGAGAAAGAGAGAAAGAGAGAGAGAAAGAGAGAGAGAAAGAGAGAGAGAAAGAGAGAGGGAGAGAGAAAGAGAGAGAGAAAGAGAGAGAGAAAGAGAGAGACAGAGAAAGAGAGAAAGAGAAAGAGAGAGAAAGAGAGAGAAAGAGAGAAAGAGAGAGAGAAAGAGAGAGAAAGAGAGAGAAAGAGAGAGAAAGAGAGAGAGAGAGAGAGAAAGAGAGAAAGAGAGAAAGAGAGAAAGAGAGAAAGAGAGAAAGA
>NW_020799116.1:20449744-20494227 GCF_003259725.1 Athene cunicularia | reverse complement strand
AGAAAGAAAGAAAGAAAGAAAGAAAGAAAGAAAGAAAGAAAGAAAGAAAGAAAGAAAGAAAGAAAGAAAGAAAGAAAGAAAGAAAGAAAGAAGCAAAAATCGCAAACCCCACCAAACAAAAAACCCACAACCCCACCATTGTAGAGTACTCCACAGTGCATATTTCTCACAGGACGCACAGTCATCCTGGAAATACATGTTATCCTTGTTTATATGCTTTCAATACTAAAAAACCCTCTGTGCTCAATCACCTGACTCTTACTGTCCAACAGTATCATGTACTCCCAGGGCACAACATCACCAGTTGTACACAAAGCTGTATTGCAGACTGATACTGCAAATACAGATACACATGAATGTTCTGCATGTGTCAGATGAAGGACATAAGGAGAACTGGGAAATATTTTAAAAGCAGCTACAGTCTTTATTAGCAAAATCCCATGCTTGAGATGCACTCTTTTTTCCTAATAATAATGATGTTTGGCTACATATAAAGCAAGCTATTCCTTCCTCATGTCCTTATGTTCATTTGTTTAACATAGTAAATGGAAATAAACTTTACAGAATCTTCATCTAAGAATCCCAGAATGTTTAAATAAGGTCCATCTGACTAAACTGAAAAATAATCTGAGAAAACTCCTAGACAGATAATGGAGTAATCCACAAATCCCGGATTTTAATCCTCTTTAATTTTCTAATAAAATTATTTACACTGGTTACAAAGACCTGCAACTGCATTTAAGAAAAGTACATGAAAGGTCCAGTGAAACTGTAATTTCTTTGTAAGGTGTCCCTGAAGATCTCAAATCCTTGTCAAAACTTCGTACTATTGCACAAGAAAATCTGAATACAAAGTTATTCTGTACCAAAAGACTGGACTGTTCTCATAGTAAATTCTACTCATTAAGTTCCTGGTAACCTTACAGAAAGGTATTTCTATTGGTTGATATTCCTCCACTGTGTAGTTTGAAAGATATGTATTAGAATACATATGTATTTGCATTTTTGTCAGAAATACTTTCAATATAAAGCCAAGTTTCACTTTAAAGAAATTTCACTCATTAATATTTTGAGCACATTAATCTACAGACAAATTTTCATCAAACCTGATAAAACGTGGAGACTAACTCATTAGTAAACTCAACTGAAGAGTATTTTTCTCCCATAATTATTTTTAATGTATCTTACCTTTACAGAGTAAGCCAGAGAAATAGTGACAGCAAGTGGAAGTCCCTCAGGAACAGCAACCACAAGTACAGTAACACCAATAATGAAGAATTTAACAAAATACTGAACATAGACAGGAGTGCACTCAGGCAACCACTGTTTCTTGTTGACCACAAATGTGTCAATGGCAAAATATAGTACCAAAATTATTACAGTGATGGCAGACATCACCAAACCTGCAAATAGAAATAATCAATTACTATAAAACAAAAGTAAAACCATGAGCAATTAGAAATCTACATTTGAATTTGATATGTAATTATTTTCTTATTCTACGTGACATTTTTCACCAGTACCAGTAATGATGATGATGATAAATTTTGCAATGTAGAAAAAAACATTACTATAATGCATTTACTACCACCACACATTCCAGTGAATAAACACTGAATTGTACAGAACAGCTGAATCACACTGCATTAATTTTTATGCATCATCTTACTTCTGCCTTTAAAACTTCTCAGTTACCCTAATTCAACAGGAATTCTGCTGTTGCGAAGTTTTTTCAATTTAGTACATTACTTTGCCTGGTACAACGTTTATCTGTCCTTTTAACCTCCGCCTTTTACCAATGACTACTCTATATTCAAACATTCATCTTTCTTTTAAATAAGTTTATCTTAAGAGGCTTGAAAAAAGGAGTCTCCTGTAGTTTATGTTGCTGTAGAAAATATTTTAGAAAAGCCCTACTGATGTGTCTGGTTGAATACAATGAGGCAATGCTGCAGAATCATCTACAGAACATATTTTAACTTTTTCTTGAAAATGTGGTAAGTAACAGTGTTTCCAAGGTTTCCCATTTCAAAGGGACATATGCAAACTGCACATTTTTATGAGGAGAGGCTGAAAAGAGGTACAACACCGACCGCACAGCACAAGAGACACTAGTAAGTATTTCTCAGAATTCACAAAATATCCCAGGATTTAATATGCTCTCCCAATGACACAGACTTTGATGAGATAGCACTCTTCCTCCACAATTTTGTTCCTGGATTTGAGTAAAGAAATAAAAACTGCACTAGAACATCTATTTTGCTTTGCTCTTGGTCAGGTTTCTATGAAGCAATTAAGCCTGCATTTCAAAATAAATTAAGTTCTCTCTAACGAGATCATACAGGAGAAGGAGAATGCTGTGAATTTCATGCCTTGACAGAAGTTTAAAAAAAAACATTGGTAAGCTGAAGGATGCTAAGGTTGACAGGAAACAGATGAGTCTGAGAGATCACTAAATGCCAGAGGATAAAGGAAAATCCATTAAAATACTGTACAGGCAAATACTCATGACACAAGACATCCCCATAGACTGCCCAATGACAAAGAAAAACCAAATGAGGCAATGATTAATTAATTTAATTCATATTACTTGCCACATTATGGTTAGAAATCCCTATACAATTACTTTAAAATTGATATTCACATGCCTGCCAAAATACCAAGGAGAGTAATAATCAGAAAGCAATGTAGAAAGGTAGTTAATCTAAGAAATTAATGATCATGAGAAATGAAGTGCTTTTATATCAATGCATACTGTTGTGCAGCTAGCAACACAGCAGAGAAGCCTGAGGAATACAAAACTGGGCCACGCATGAATTCAGATATTAAAGACATGGTAACCACACATTCCAAGTCATGCACTGTTCAGGTAAAGAGACAGAAGTGGCATCATGGGGTTATGTGATCAACTAAGTGCAATGAACTTAAAAACAAATAAGGAATAGCAGGGGTAAAATACAGACTGGTAAAGAAAGGATGAAGGAGATTGAACAGTTAAGAATCTGTTGTAGGGCCTCAGCCCTACAGGGCTCTATCCAGGATCCAGACAGAGATCAAGATCTCTTCAATAGCACTAGAAAAATGAACCTAATGACCATTATGTCGTTATGGAAGATTTTCACTTTCTACCTACATGTTGCAGATGAACTGCTACTTATAACAGTAGGGACCAGATGGTACTGGATACAAGAGTCAACAGATGTGTCGTATTTGGGTAGAAAGCAGGAACATGGATATTGAGAGAAGAAAATGATTTCAGAATCCATAAGAGGGAAATACTGTGTGAGTGATATTTTGAGATGAAATTAGAGATTCTGAAACTGTGTACTCAGAAGTTCTAAGGGGAGAGGAAATCAAATATGTAATTACTGCACTTGGGAATATTGACTATGAGAAAAGCTACATTTCATTTTGATTCAAATATTCATTACAATCCAAGTTGCCCAAAGCTTCCAGTTTCGTGACAAAGCTAAGTTTCAGAAGAACGGATCTTTAATACCACATACTATCCTTAAAACAGTATGATGACCTATTTCTAAATAATGCAGTAAAAAAGGTCTATCCCTTTTAAGAATAATTTGCTTTAAAACCCTTTGTTGCTAGTACAACACACTGATTCAGTCATACCTGCTTTGCCTATCTGGACTGCCAGCTTGGTCAGCTTTCCCTGAAGAACAGATTTTTCTTTCTTGTGCATGTTGGATTTCTTCTTGTCTTTGTCATCTCCCTCTCCCCCTTCTGCGCTCTTCAGTGGCTGCATCTCCATGGCAGCAGCCCCATCCTGCTGCTTGGCTAATAATGCAGAACAAAACTGTTACTCCAAAACTACTCTTTATTCTTTTTTTTTTTTTTTTTTTTTTAGTTTTTTTTTTTTAGTGTTGATACTTACTGAATTCAACCAGCACTCGTTGCAGGGGCTGATGGCAACACAGAAGATTGTAACTATACATAGAATTATACTTGCTTCTGTGGCAGAGAGATGCCCCTATGAGACCCAGTGAGGTTCTGCAGAGGCACGGATGTACAAGAATATCCATGTGCACTCCATACATACGGGGATATGTACTGTGCTGTTTGTCAAGTACCATGAAACCCATTGATTTTTACTTATTTCTTTATTTTTTAAGCCACCAATGACATTCTGTGTTATACACATACATATCACTTAATGTCTTGCAAATTACTTGGCAAGTAACAGTACGTCGGTACTGCAGGGATTCCTAGAATAGCAGATCTCAAATGCTTTGGCAAATCGTCTCTATTTCTCTAAATTTTAGTATCTCATAGATTACAATGCACCCTTATAATCATATTTTTAATGAAAACATTTTAAAGGTAATGTGGTTCCACAGATGATCCATGCACCACTTCTCCTGACTGCATGGGCACCTCAGTGACCACTGGACCTTTGCAAACCACTATTCTAGAGAATACCAGACTTCAAAAGTTTCCTTAGCATTCAGTGTTCAGGTAACAACCATCAGGTACAATGGTGATACCATCTTCACTCCACCATAAAAAATGCACAAAATTTAAAGGCCAAACCATTCTTTCTTGAAAGAATGCTATGGCTAATATAAGGAAACTTTAAAGAAGACATGTTTTTTTAAAAGCAATTATATTCCAGTTTATATATGTGTATGTTTCTGTTTTGTGTTGGACACAGACATAAGTAAATAAAATAGAATGAGATGAAATAGAATTGCTTTGATATTCATGAACAGATTGTACAAAACCATGCTTATTTGACCTGGAAATCTAATTCATCTATCTAACCTTAAAACTTATTAATTTAATGTCATTTTATTTAATAGTTTTGCACCATTAACCACTGAGTTTATCTATTCAGTTTCTGATCCATAACCTTTGCAATCTTAGTATTATCTGAGCAGATATAGTTTAATTTACTTATTTGGCATAGCCCAAAGAAATCACAATAGCCGTGTTTCATATAATAAAAAGGAAACTATGACTTTGCTTCAGAGAAAGCAAAATATTTATTTCCATTTCTTCCTGAGACTGTACATTAAATAAGAAACTCCTAAGATCCTTAATCTTCCTGCTATTTATCTTTATAATATTCTTTTACATTGCTAAATAACCTCTTGGCTTTAAAGTTTCCTTTTGTTATTGCTTTACCTTCTCCCTGCAAAAGAAAATACATCCGTACAACGCCATTACACACCAAGGATGACAAGACGTCAAAAATAATGTTGGAAATTCACTAACAGTACAGAGCATACATAACTTGCACAAGAAAAATAAATTCAAATGAGCTTTGTGACATGAAAGTATCATCTGTAAATGGCTTATTAGAAATACTGATCTTGGCCTATCCTAAAGATATATCTGATGTATCAAAATTCTGTAAAAGTTGCAATCTGCTTGGTAAGGTGTTTTTTTGGGGGGGTTTGGTTGTTTGGGTTTTTTTTAACATTCTGTTTGAATGAACAATAGGGCCATTTTTACACACAGGCACAAATCACAAGTTTTCATTTCATTTTTTAACAGAATTTATCTACACGCTAAAAACAAAATTCACAACCTCCTTAATATGAAAGAAGATTACCTTTGTTCTGGCTGTTCTCCATATTCCCATCCTGCATTTTGCCTATATGATGAAAAATTTCAACAGACAACAGACAGTAAACAATCTTCACTCAAGACAGAACATGAAAATGGGAATTTAAATAAAAAGGGCAGACAAAAGTAATGAGCATGTTACAGATACTTATTTATGATCAGTAACCATTGTAACCATATGTTTACTTAGAAGCATGGACAACTTAGCTGGACACATTCAAGGAACTGCAGTCAAGTCAAGTTTGATGTTGCAACATGTAAAATACTAAGTACCAGCACATATTTTTGAGCAAACTGTGTAAATTAAGAGGCTGAAACTAATAAAAAGAAGCCAGTGGAAAGCAGAATTTGAATAATATTCCTGAACTGAAATTTCAGAAAGCTGGCACACATCAGTATAAAGTACAACTTCCTTAATGTATTCCAGAATTAAATTAATTATTTTACAAAACTAAGACAAAATATAAATAACAATATTACTAAATATTTTGTTTAAATGTAAATCAGATATAGTTTTTAAATTACATCTTCCCTACCTGGCTGAGTTATTTAGCTGTAAATACAAGTGCCAGGTGATCATCCTATATTCAGATTTATCCTAAAGAAAATTTGCCAAGCGCATCTGTAATTCCCAGTTTAGTATTTTAGCTACATATACTCTTACCATACCAAAGTCCTTACTTGATTTTTTTAAACCAAATATATATCATTTGAAAGTGTTAGGGAAATAAAAATGGCAAAATAAAAATTAGAGGATACAAAACTTTGTTATTCAGAATAACCAGTAAACAATTTGAAATGTATTCAAAATTTCTGGGTGGGTTCCCTTATGAAACTTTCACAGTGATACATGAATTTATCTTATGGAAAAGACTACTTGAGTTTTATAAATATTACCTTCAGAATGGATGACATTCTCTTTTTGTATATTGTATAATCTTGTAGTTGTGTGTTGTATAATGCATGATAAAAAATAACACTAAGCAAAATTAATAATTGAAGCACTTTTACAGGATTTCCGATACATTCTAATAAGAAATATATCAGAGTTTATTGAAAAATGTAACAGTAGTTAAGTCCTGCTCTTTTGATTTCCTGCAATAGTACAGCTGGTATAATAAAGCAACAAAAATTATGCTTCAACATATGTATTAATTATTTCACTCTATGCTGTGAATAAATAGCAGCAAAATTGAAAGGCTAAGATGCATTTCTTGCATGTTTGTATGTTCAGTAATTGGGAGATCACTAAAAACTTCCCTCTCAAAATGAGCAAAAATTACCAAATCACTCATAAATTTATCATCATAACATTTCACCCCTACTAATATACTACAGGCACCGAGAAATTCAAAAGCACAGAATTACAGTAAAGGATGTCTCGCTACATATAGTCATCTCAATACTCAGATAGATTACTAAAGTATGCTGAAGTAAACCATTTAGCATGAACTGCATGTCTAACTATTCCCACCTTGGCTAGAATATGACTTTTAAAAAGGCAGTATCTATCTTCCAAAGACATGTTTTGCCATAAGACACAAATCTATGAACCTGAACAAACCCAAGTTCATTTTCATTGTGAAATTTCCTTAAAAATTTTTGCCTACAATGCATAGTTGAAGTTCATATCTGCCTAATGGCTATTTTTCTTAGAATGGTTTTTAATAAAGCTAGTGGAAGACTAGAGATCTAGTCTACATAGAGATCTAGTCTCTCTACCCAGAAATCTAGAGATTCTGATTTCTGGCTACTGGATTAAGCCTTCCTTAAAAGCTGGAAAACATTAATTTAGAGCAGACAGTCTGCTCTATAGTTCCTTTTTCAGAATACAATTCAAAACCTTAAAGCAGTATAATTGCAAATTCTTCTACCAAAAAAAAAAAAAAAAGCCCCAAACCATGGCTTTCATAACTAGCAAGCAAAAAATACACTGTTTTTTCTATGTAAATCAAAGTATTTATCTTTATGGTATATATATCTGCTATTTATTAGGGGTATCATAACTGCTGTAATTAATTACACTAACAATTCATCTACCCCAGGCACCTAAAAATACCAGTACATAAAATGGACAATTCTTAACAACAGTGTAAACACAGGTATTTAGGAAATGTGTTCTTAACCTTAGCAACTACTGCATGTAGGTTACTGGAGGGGGGGAGTCATCACAGCTAGTTATATTCCAGTTATTCAGATAAAATAACAAAGAATAGGTAATTTAGGTCATTATAATAAAGAAAAGAATGCTGTAAAGGATTTCTTTCCTCCTGTTCCAAATAATTTTAAGCCTGCACTTGACATAAAATATGAACAAAGAAAGAAATTAAGATGACAGAATCACTACTGCTGAAAGATCCTTTCTCCTTTCAGTTAGTGCTAGGACCAGAAATACTATCCCATCTTTCTGACCTTTATACATTTTTTAGAAACATTAAAAGGATGAGCATTTATCAATATTTTTATAATGGTTTTATATATAATTCTTCAAAAAATAGTATATTTTACAACATTTTGCAAATGCTTTCTTCCTTTTGGAAATAAGTAAGTAAAAGAAACAGTGTTTGGGCCCTGAAATCTAGAGAGATTCATCTGAGTTTATTTTTATCATTTTTCTGAGCAAGGATGAAAAATCAGAAGGTTTAGACAAGAATATAAGCTTCCTAATATGACTTGTCTTCTGCAGTTGCTTTGAAGGTTTTGAATTTGAATACAAAATGTTTTGCATGTTGCCTTGTCTTACTAAAATTTCTGTCTTTTGGAACATACCCATGGCACCATTACTGCTGATGTTCTTACTCCAAAAGACAGTTACTCCTTCAAATATACTTTCCAAGAAAAGACTCCCCCAGCCTTTACCTCACCCACCCCTTTATAAAGAGTCAACAAGACAGAATAACAAAGACTTATCACTGTCATTAGAAATTATTTGTACACTGGAGTAGCTGCTTGGAATCAGCTGAAAAAGCTAATTGAGTTATGTCCTTATGTGCCATGATAGATGAAAAGAGTATAAAATACCCTACTGATTTTCCAAAATGTCTCATGTTGCAATAGAAATGAGTTACAGCCCTCTTCATGCCAAGTCAGTTATATTCTGCAGCTAGTAAGGACAGACGCACATTGCAAATCTATATATGGGGGGAAAGTGACATCAAACATTTCTGAAGTGAATCATTAGGAATTCTCTCATGCAGTGTCATATCAGAGCCAATGCATCAGTAAAACATAGGTTAATTACAAAAGAATAAATCTGATTCCATTGTATCAAATAGAAAGTTTTAGATAATTCTTCTGTGCACTCAGTAAATCACTTAAAATTCAGAAAATACTTTAAAATGTATTAAAACTGCAAATTGCCTTGCAGAAATTGAGCAGTAATGTACATACGCTAGAACTGACAGAATTAACAGTAGATGTAAAGTATTTCAGCTGAGCCATTTCTCTGAGCCTGGTATGGTATTTCTACATCAGAATACAATTTTAAGTAACAAATTCTCTGAGTACCAAATGCCAAAAACTCAATGTGGAAATCCTGACTTAGGAATTGGGGAGTGCTCTACTGGATGATAATAAGCAGTCCTTTCTCTAAGTAAATCAGATCTGGGGTATCTGAGCTGTAAACAGTGACTGCTGCTTCCCATATTTAAAAAAAAATAAAATTACCTTTTATAAAAGTAAATACTATACTTTAAAGTTAGACAAATTTTCATTATTACCTTTCTGTAAAATTTTCCGATCTGTTTATAATCTTAACTTGTAATCTTTCCAAAACTGAACATATTGTCCATAGTCTTAACAGAGACTATAAAAATTATGTATTTTAATCTCAGCTACTAGAACCCAACAGAATTTATAACAGTTCCTGTGACACAGCAGGTAACAGGCTGTGTCACAAAACTATAGGGATTTATCACTAAGTTCACTGACTGAAAACAAAATATTTCTTTTGTGTCAACTACATACTGACACCTAAGACAATATTAATATTTTATCTGAAATGGTAATGTGTTGATTTTCAAATAACAAGCAATAGCATTTCCCGAGCTAAGTAGTTATTCAAGCATGTCATTTTTTTTTTTTCCTATTTGAAGGTATTTTCTACAGAGGTATTAGACTTTAAGTAAAAATGCTTGTTTTCAGTCACATCTCAGGGACAATTCTCAGATGTTATTGAAAAAAATCATTTCATCCAGACTGAAAAAATATCTGCATGAACTTGGTCTCCTTGCTTTAGAACTTACTTTATTCCTTCCTTTCTCCCTTCCAACCCCCCTCCAAAACGTATCTACATTGTAAGTATTCTCTAACTCATCATCACTGCTAACTAGAAACATGTACAGTATAAACAGAAATCAGACTTTGGCAATTTTCCAAACAATTTCAAAGCACTCAGATCTAACTCAACTTGCCAAGTCTCAGTTCTTCTCTGAACACTATGTCAGATAAGTTGAATTATGGAAAGTATCTCCTGTTCATGTTGATCAAGGATCTGAAGAATTAATTCAACTGCCTCACCTCTGAAGAGTTAAAAGCAAAAACATACTGAACTGCACAAAAAATTGACTTACACTTTGTGCACTGACAAGAATGGAGTATGTATCTCTCAACTCCAAGATAAACAGGGACAGTAACTATTGTTTCTGACAGGAGAGATGATGATAGAAAATCACATTTTCATTTTTCATTGAAATTTCACATTTTCAATTTTCATTCATTCAATTTCCACATTAAGTTCATTTACCAGACAACAAAACCTTGATAACAAAGAGACCAGGTCAGAACAACTTCGGACTTATTTCTGCACCTTGCTGAGCAGTAGTTCTCATCCAGCAAAGCACTTAAGCAGATGTCTGATTTAGTGCTCAGCAACTTGCAGAACTGAGCATAAATGTAATACTGTAGTCTCCACTGGGATGGAAGGAGGGTATCTGGTAAGACTTTGCTGTATGCATAACACAACAGAGTAGAATTACAGAGCATAAAGAATGGAGAATGGAGAATTATTCATCATTAATTTCTGGATTCTTGGTCTCTTAAAAGACTCTGAAATTGTGTTACTGGAACCAGAATGATGGAGGTTCCTGTCATGCAGTGAGATGTAGATTGTAAATCCTAGTTTTCCAGCAAATTTAAAAAGTGCAGGAGTAAAGTTTTAAATCTGGTTATATGTTTTTTTAAAATCACAATTAAATTATTTAAACATAGGCTCCAGGATTTCCTATGTCATTGCCTTCAGTAAGATATTACACTAGTAAGCCTCAGGACTTGTTTAGTACTTGGTATTGCTATGCCAGAAACTAGTTTCATATGTATAATGCAAAAACTACTGACCTGCATGGAAAAAAATTTCTAGCACCAACACGATGAAAAGTAGAATTACTTTTGTCAGTACAACTGGTGCTGTACAGAAGGAAAGGTTTCTATGGCAAATAAAGACTGACGTATCTGATTATCAGAAAAATACAGCTGATGCCTAGACTAATATTGAGCCATTCCATTTAACACTGGAATTAGACTATTAGAAGAGGCACTGAAATATCTGCATGCTAAGAAGTGGGGTCAAGAATCTGTACTAAGAGACAGTCAAAATTGACTACAGTAATATTTGGGTTTTTTTCTTTTTAGTAAATATAGGCAGGCTCATTAAATGATCGCTGTCTAAGGGCCTACACAAATATCCACAAACGTAACTTTTCAGTCAGTCTCTTCCAAAAAAGATGCTCAAAGCAGAAAAAGTTTTTCCTGACACACTGTTTGTTGAAATTGAGCCAGATTCCTGATCCCAGCACTGTTTCTCAGAACTATATGAAGACTACATGAATACTTATGAGAGCGCCACATCAGAAGAAGATAGAATCCATTTATCATGGCTTTCTTCAGATCTATGCTGACAAATGCATAAAGAGCTTTACAATGAAACTTCATGTAAAGGCAATTCAAAAGTTTCCTTTTAATTGCAGTTTTAATTAATGGCACATAAATCGTAATTCCTGCTTCTTCCTCTCCCATGCTTAATTCTGTGTGAATAAAGTAAGTCGCAGCATCTTTGTGGCATCTCTTATAAGCTACTACAGAGTTTATGGAGTAGGATCTCTCAGAGGGTAATCACATGCACATACAACATCTGTGCAGTTCATAAAAGGAAGCGGGAATCTTATATAGTCAGGAGAGAAATCTATCAAATAAAACAAGCTAGGTGTTCTTGACGTACCATTGACTAAGCTGGCATTTGCATTATCAGTGGCATTTGCACCTGTTGCACCATCTGTAGCTGAAGGAGGGTGGGAGGAGGGATGGGAAGAATCTACTGAGCAATAATGGATAAAAAAAAAAACAATAAATAATAATAATAACAACAACAACATGAACAAATGCACATGACAAAACAAAAAATATTTATGGAATACTATGGCTTTGTTTTCTCCAAAAATCAATCTGGTTTAAATTAATAAACATAACTTTCAAAAGCAAAACGTCATTACAAAGGTGTTACAAAGTAAGGCAGAAACTCATACATGAAATAATAATAATAAATAATAAATATGAAAAACATTTAACAAAGTTAACAGAGTTGGTGAGAACTGACTGTACACAGTACCATGTACATTCCTTTGGTCCTTTTATGTGTATTTTTTTTTTACTTTAATATAATGTTATGCAAATATTAAAATGGTTGAAATATTTCCCTTGAGTTCATGAGTTTACACAATGCATGGGTAGTTTTAAAATATGCACCATACTACTCAGTATATACAACATTACATAATTTGCATTTTATGTGAGGTTGAATATTATGACATATTATAGCTGATACATCCCAGTCTAACATGGGCTCAGTCTATATTCTGCCATAACCTAGTTAATATGCACATTGATCTGAGTAGAAACATTAAACTTTTCAATATTGTATGTGGAAATGGTAAATATAATCTCAAGGAGAATAATGAGTTATTTTAGATCCAAGTAAGAGACACTACGTAACTGCCAGTTTTGTGATGAAATGAGAAAGGTATCAGAAAATAAAATCCTCTTTCTGTTTTCAGCAATTATCTGTATATTAGAGAAACTGGTCAAGAAATCTTTCCTATCAGAAAGGTGAAAAACTCAAGGAAGGTTCTAGTATTTTATGATGGTCTTTATACTAGAATTCAGAAAATTAGCCTCTACAAATAATAGATAAAAATAGGTTTTGTTTTGTTTCTGTTCATTAATTGTTCTCAATAGAACACAGAATTCCGATAATGAATCCTTATCAAAACTCCTCAACTTATTCAGTACTTGACCCATAGTGACTGTTTCACACTGTACTGGTTTGTTTTTCAAGAAAAATGTTCTTGTTTTATTTACAAAGGTTAAATTGGGAGAAGAAAATAAACAGCATACAGGATTTATAAACACACCCTGTATAACTACATTCATGAAAATTTCAATTGCAAATTTGATTACTGTGATGGTAATAACTTAAAATGTTTTGGTTACTCATGCTTATTTTTTATTCCATTTGGATACTCATACTACCCAGCACAGCATGAACCGCTAACAGCAAATCATGCATTCCAACATTTAATATACTGTAATTTACTTCTGGAGAATAACTGATTATTCAGGCTTAGCATTACGATTTGCAACACGAACAATGCGTGCAGACTTAAACGTTTGCCACGAACAATCCTGTTGATTTGAAATTATTCTTTAATTTAACTGAACTGATTCAAAGACAATTATCTTAATGATTAGTTCAACCCTGATTTGCACCAAAGCTTGCTGGCTAAAAGCCTCATCCTTTCATTTGACATGGTATGATTCTTACTCTACCTGGAAGCTGATGTCCATCCTCCTGTTTCACACCTGTATGATGATTTTTGCAAAATGTTAATGAATGATAAAAGCATACACCCATATAAGACTGAAACAAACATTTATGACTGGCAGGATTTCAGAGAATGGCAGGTTATTATGTGAGAGGTACATTATTTGAGTTTGGGCCTCGATCTGCTGCCAGCTCTGCCCTGGCACTCCTCTGCACTACCACAAAGCTGCTAGCAAGATTAGAAAATGTGATGGAATTTTCTCACTATTATAGCCATACCCATTAAATTCAGTGTCTGCACGAGTTCTTACACACCTCTGTAAGAATCTCTGTCTCTGGGTAGCAAGTTACAACCACAGTGCAGTGCATTACTCTGCTATCTCCAGTTTCTCTGTCTTTGAAGGCGATCCTCACCGAAACGTGAGAGAATCACCAGTGACCTGAGAAAAAAAACGCCCAGAGAAGGCCAACCCAGCTACACAGAGGCCTCAGGGCAGGCAGCTGTCACTTTCAAACAGGTACTGAGTTGCTCCTTCTCACCTACGATACCTTTAGACACTGCCAAAACAGATGCTTCCAGATCTCAAAACACCTGTTCATCGGAGTCTTCCTCTTAATGACCGCAAGACTCGACTCTAAGATATTGTTCAAAACTAGTCTGACATGAAAGAGATTTACTTTGGGAAGTTTCGGTCCTTTTGCTTCTAATGTTCCTAGAACTTACCATGCCTAGCAGGTATTGTGCATTTCTGTGTAGAAATGAAATGGTAAACATTTTGTAAAGTCTTTCATGAAGTAAAAAGGGATTTCCTCAGAGAAACACGAAGTCAAGTGCAACTTGTTGAACATGTTCAGAAATGGAAATTGTAGGTCATGAAAACCATCTGAATTTGGCCTTCCTATCTGAAACTTTAAATTAAAAGGATGGAAATGAAAGAAAAGGTAGAATCACACTGCCTGACAGACACAAAGTAAAACGTTCAGTAAAGCTGTAACTACCTTTTTCTGTTAATACTGAAAACCACTGAAAGAGTGGCAGTGTTTAAAAAAACCTGTATTAATTGGCCCTTAATTATGTCTTAAAGATAAATATTCTCAGAACAAAGTTGGAATGAAAATCTGAAAGCAGACTTGAACAATTTACAAGACTGTATGAACAAAAATTGGAAAGGACGCACATTAAGTCACGTTTCTGCAATAAACCCATAAATTAGCAACTGTTTATGACATCACACTATAATAAGGTGAAGAGTCTAAAGTGATTTCTTGATTTCATTAACTGATACACGACATCAAACTTAAACTCTGTTAACATTTACTGCTACTTTATTCTCTTTTACTATTCTTAGTTTGACCTTTCCTCCTTAAGAAATTACAATGCCTCTAAAGTCACTCACTGACATTAAACAACTAGGCTATCAAAAAGTCACATCTCATCTTAATTTTATTTTTGAAACTCAAAAGACAGACACTATTTCCATGGCCAATCTTTTTTTTTTTTTTTTTTCTGAAAAAAACCTACATAGATGTAAATGCACAAGAGCAAAATCTTCACAAATTTTAGGTGAGTATGGATTTATGTAAAAAAGACACGGCAATGGGAGTATGCCCATGTATCCCTTGCATTTAATTACACACTGAGAGTCTGCAATTTCACACTGGAAAAACATCTTGTTATCCAATGTTTTTATTGGTTAACAGCTTTTGTTGTTTTTCTGTGTGACATGTAATGACAAAAATGTATACAAAAAATGAAGTTTTAAAAATTGTGTTTATTTGTCAAGAACAGAGGAGAACTCTGGCTACACAAAGCCCAAGGGCTTTCTTCAGAGCATCCTTACGTGTTGTGAAATTTACCTTTCTTATCTTTCTTTTCTTCTTCTTCTCCTCCAGCGCCTAGGAGAGTAAAGATGATGCCCGTCTGGGAATTCACACCCACAGCAGTTACAAGCATTCGTCCAGAGCCTTCCATGACATGAGTACCTGAAAATTCGCAATGTACGTTATATATAGCTAAAAAAATTGAAAATAACAACCATTAAATATTTTACACAAGACTTTTACTATGGTACTGAGAGAGATTTGTTACACTTTAGAAATCAATATTGAGGCCAATATAATTACATCCAAAAATAATCCCTGCTGTTGTCTACTATTCTCAACCAAGAATGGATGCTTAACTGGAAATCTTAGGCTGCACATCCATTAACCGCACACATCAGATTCCCTTTGTAAAAGAAATGTTGTCACTAACCAAATTTACATAATCTTGAAAGATAATGGTTTAGCTTCACACAGTTAATTCTTGTAACTTTGAAAACATTGCTTAGAGTTCTGGAAACATTCCTCTGTGACTCTAGTCAAGATTACTTTACACTGACTCTACATGGCATACATTTACTTGAATTAAGTGAAAATATGTGTGCAAGTTCTCTCCTCTTACTCAGTTATGGTTGATTTACAGGCATTGAAAAAATATTTTTGAAGACAATTTCCAGTTCAGCCAGACCCAGTACAATTTCACATCTTCAAACTTGAAAAATCAATACAGAGAAAAATCTTCAAGGGGATGTTTAATTAAATTAGGAGATCCCAAAATAGCAAGAAGAATCTGACAGAGATTTGAAAACAAATTCTGTATGTACAGAGATTTCTATTATTCTAAATCAAAGCATAACATTTTTCTGAAAAGGATCATTTTTTAACCAGGTTATTATCATATTGTTATACTAACTAAATTCCTTTTGAGAAATATTTCATGCTTTATTGTATAGGAAGTTTAATTATAGCTCTTATTCCTATATTGAACCAAATGTTAGGTGCATGTAAGATCACAGCCTCTTAGAAACCTTTTGCTACGAGTTGTGGAAACACAAACAAACAGAAATTCCTAAAACCAATTAAAAGTATTCTGAATTACATTTTGGAAAAATTTTGTTACAGAGCATTTGAAAAACATCAGTCTCTGCAATTGCACACTAGCTATTTCTAAAAGAAAATTGAAATTGAAGAACAATCTATTATGAAATGTATTTAAGACCAGTTACTAAAAGCTTATTAAAAAAAAACTGTCATTGAAGCACAGGAACAAATGTGCTAAGGATGGCATCAAATGACTAATTAGTCATTTCATAAGGTGACAAAGTCTTAATCCAAGAAGTTCATTATTGAAGTATTATTTCAAATGTTTGATAAGAGATATCCTTAGCAGGTAGTGAATTTTAAAATATATAAAGTAGAACAGTAGTTCTCCTATGAAAAAGATGAAAAACAAATACATAATAACCAGAAACTACTGACAGATAAAGCTATTCATTGAAATGGACTTTATATTTTATCCTTTAGTAGTAGAAAATTATGTTATGCCTAGTAAGTGTAAATCACTGTGAGAACAAAGAGGAAAAGCAGTTTTTCTTAATAAAAAGTTGACACAGCAAGCTAGGACTGAAAGTTTACTGGGCTTGGATTTAAATACTCTTTCCTGTATTTGAAGAAGGAAGTAGTTTGGAAACTATGAAAACAGAATGTAACAGACTGACTCCTAGTCTTGAGAAAAAAAAAATCATTGTATACAAAAAAAGACAAGATGTATATTTGTACCTCCAAGTGAACTATGGATGGACCATGGTTAACTAGAATCTGCTCAGAAAGAATTTTATTATTGAACAATTGTTTTTAACCCTAGGTGTTACAGTTTCAAATAAATTATATTTTAAGACCAATCATATTCCAGACTTGCAGCTGTGGGACATCAGAAGAATGAGACCAGATGGAATCAGTAATTACATTTTCCCTCAGGGATGGGGGCTGCTAGGAGAGAGAAAGACTTTTGACTCTTCTTTGTTGGTTTAGGAGTCTTTACCAAACAGTTTGACCACTGTGGTAATAAACCAATGACACTGCTTGTAATACTCACTTTACTCGTTGCCTTGTCACTGCAGTATTTGTGACAAAGTACTATTCTTTGCTAGGTTTTAATCCACTGTTCCTTAGATCCTCACCTCACTTCAAAAGTTACATCACTGTTTAATTCATTCTGTAACATCATGAATTAGGTAGAGTCATTACCTGAGCTGTTCTAAGCAATTTTGTGGCTAATGAGGTAAAAATTCTGGTATGCATATTCTGAACTATCTTGTCCACTACCCACTACCATCATTAACTACCACTCAATATTTTAAACCTAAAGTTGTTCACTGATGCCTGTAGTTCTTAAATGTACCACAGCAGGGCACACCTGAAGCCACAGTAAAAAAGAAAAATCTTCAAACAACCTTTCTGCAAACTCCTGCAAAATGGCTTTTAACCAACTGAATTGTGAGCCTGCTGCTGAGCCAATGGGGAATATAATTAATTTCTCATTGAAAATCTTATTGGGCATTCAGATCTACTAAACCTGAATGGCCCTGGAAAGGTTCTTTCTCCCCTCCCTTTTTAAAAAACATTTTATTGGGTTCATCCTCATCTTCATATATTCATTTCATTTAGTTATCTCAAAAGTTGGAAAAGGAAAAATATATGGACCTATGTCCTTAAATAGATCAATATTTTATATATACACATGCACACTTGCAACCTATTTTTTAAAAAATCCCATTTTCTTATTACTGCTCATCCAGTTGCTGTCTTTGAACACACTATGCAATGCAACTATTTATTTATAATCAAGATCTCTTTCTCCAAATAATCAAAATCTCTCATGTTCTTAAAAGGAAAACAGAAACACAGAACAGAGAACATCTGTCAACAGTAAGCCTAATTTGAAAGCATAAATATCTCATCAGAACACTAAGAAAATTTGAGCAGAAATAAGCCAAATAAAAACAAAAATGCACTAATGGTCAGATGTATCTCAGTGCATTGAGAAATATTCTTATGGCTTTCTGAGATAAAAATTGATTCCTTAAAGTCATTTGCTTTCTGTCATATGATAGAATAAAACATCACAAACATACAAACTAGGACCACCACTTCAACAAAAACCAAGTTACATTCAAGCCTAAAGGAACAGAAAAGATCTTAAAAAACAGAATAGGCTTGGTTGCAGTGGTTCAGACAATACAGAAAATGTCTGAGACTTGACTCAGATATTTAGAGGTGCCTCCTTTAAAATTTAAAATATATTTTAATTAAGAACTTGCTTTTAGTATTCCTATGCTTTATTTTGAAGGAACATCCTTCTGTACTGGACTACAAAGATGGATAGATATATCCTCCAAAAAATGGCACGCACACCTATGTTTCAAAACCATCTTTAGTAAGACAACATTAACCCACCAGGTTTCAAGCTTACCTCTGCACACCTGAAAAGGGAAAAAAAGTCTTAACTTAAAATGCCTTTCTGAACCCTTTCTTAACATTAGTCTTGTAAAACATAATTCAGAACTGTTAAGGTACATACAAAAGCATGTTTTAGAGCAGGTACTAATTTATTATCAGATTATGTTCCACTAGGACTATTGGAAAAATTCTTCAGCATCTAAGCTAAACCAAAGAGCTGAACCTCCTTCCACCCAACTCTGGCAATTTCACTATTTAAATGGTATTATAATTATACTAGCTTAAATAAAGAAATGGGTTCTATGACTTCCAGCAGCTATTGTTCTATAAATGGAATTCTGGGATTAATGCATGTTTTTCACTTATCTGTGCACTAAGCATGTATTTCAACTTCATGTTGAACAATTCTACTGACTTCTTTCCCTCTGAAGACTCATTTTTCACTATTAGTACAATACATTTTTTCACATGCTGAGTATTTAATTTGAAGTTGATAAAAGGTGAATATTCCAAGATAGAAAAGGACGAAGTCCAATTTAGTAAGAGATAAACAGATTAGACAGATAAGGAACCTATTACAGCACATACCTTTCAGATAAAAACGTAACTAAACATGAGACAGCTTAGAAACTCTCAAATCTAATAATAGTACTGGTGAAAAGATTTGAAACAGGGCTAAAAAAAACAAGAAAACAAAACCCAAGCATGCCAGTTTGGGACTTTTATGCTTTTTTGCTACTTCCAGCAAACTTCTGATGAACAAAAATTTTCTATCAGCATATCTGAACAACCGCTTTAGTCACTGCAATTATTACGTGAACCAACCATCAGAATATACTCTTATGAAGAAAAAGAATTTTCCAGAAAAAAACTCATCTACGAGTAATTTCAACATACCCAAATAATTTGGAACTTTTGAAATTAGCTGCTCAGTTCTGAAAATTTCTGCTATGCTAGAACCCTAGTTTGGAATATTTTCTGGCAGGGAATTAAGACAGAATCAGAACTATTTTTCTTCAGGTAATAACTGACCCGATTCCTTAATCAAGCTTACTTTTTATTTCAAAAATCTAACAAAGCACCATGACCAAGAGATTTCTTTTATTTGTTCTTGAACAAGCTCCATTTTCTTTGTTTCAAACCCTTGTTGCACACTGACAGAAATACACATTTGTAAAAGTTAGCTTAGGATAACATTCTGTCAGTCTCAGTTCAGTGAGAATTACACTAGGTGAGCTCCTGTGTGTAATTCTTTCATACCTTAACCAAATTTAAATATCCAGAAGAAAAATGAGTAGCAGTGAGTTTGGTTACCCAAGCTGTCTTCATCTGTAGGCTGACAGATGCCACGCTCAATGCAAAGAAATTTAACGTCACCACAGTCTCATTTAAGCTGATGAGTTTTGATACTATGGTTTATGCTACACCATGCATGCAAACCTCTGTTAAGGAACTAAAAGAAGGAACATGTTTGAGACAGGAGTGCAATGGAACTATAGAAGAGAAGCTGCTTTTTTTGGTTTCAGGTATACCAGAGTCTGTATTTCTACTTCTGCCTTCCTAGGTGGTACCAAATGTGCTATATACAGATGGAAATGAACCATCTGGTTTAGTCAGCACTTACACTCTTAGAATTGCTTCTCAAGTACAGTGAATGACTATCTGGATGATTAAACAGGACATTAAGCAGAGAAACTCATTTAGTTTAATTATGTCATTGAAATTGATTGTATATTAAAAATGTTGTTTCAGGTGCCAATGGTGAAAATATTACTGCCTGATTCAGCATGTTTATCTTTCACCAAATCTAGACTCACAAAACAAACTGTGCCTGCAGTTCAAATTTACCTTTTTTTCAGTTATTCCTCTCTGATACCTAAACTGTTTTCATTTCTGACAGATTAGTAAGGGAGAACAGTGGCAAGCAACATCCTCACAATATTTGTCTAAATTCCAGAAGCCTACCTGAAGATAACTTACTGATGTCTTCAGGTGCAAAGATAAGAGGAAAATTTAAGGTCTGTTTGATGTTTTTGCAGGGGGTTGGGTTTTGTTTTGGTTTGGTTTGGTTTTTTTCTTTAAACAAGTTTTATAAAAATATAGGTCTAGGTTAACATTCAACAGGAACTCAGTTTTTAAACCAGGTCAAACCCACTTTTTTGGGTTTTGAACTACTAACGATTTCCAGTGGGCACATTAGCCCCTGCATCATTGGGATTAAACCTTGCACTGTATCTATGGAAGAATGTGGGGTTTTGCATGGCAGAATCTCAAATCATCAACTCTGCTCCTGAGCAAACAGAGTTCAGGGATTTTCCAGCATGTCATGAGCAAAAATTCATTAGTATACATATGGAACAAAGATGTGTGCAGCGCTTGTTAGAATGTCACATTAATTCTTGACCTTCTTTGTAGTTGCAATAGAGAAAAACTAAGAGTATAAACTTTATTTAACTCTGCAATAAAAACATAGAGACAAATCTGTTATAGCAAAGAAATCTGAGTTTTGGGAAGCAAAAGAAACATGTCTGCTCTCCTAACTTGACTGCTTTCCTTTTCTCTTCCCACCATGCCTTTCAGGGCAAGACTTTCATGTTTGTTCACAGCCGCCACTGAAATCAATGGGTATTCAAAAAGATCTGATTCAATTTAGGAATATGTGAGAGCATGCGAATCAACAGAAACTTCACAATCAGAAAGCCTCTAGAATTCAACAACAGGATATTTTAATTGATATGTCTATGATACTTCATGATAGAAGTTTCTATAAGAAAATATCATTGCTAAAACTATCACTTTAAAATGAAAATTTTTGTGTCAGTGATGAAGCTATAGCTATATTTACAAAATTACAACCATCAGCTAACAAAAAACAAATGGAGAAAAATGCACAAAAATTCAAGGACAACATTGGATTAAAATATTTATTAGGAATAGCAACCCTTCCTCATAATATCACTGCAGGCTTCCCTGTTTATACACTGAAAAGCATCTCTAAAAAAATTTTTAATCTACACTCAAGATAAGCCTAAATATCTGCATTACTAGGATAAATCAAAATATTGTAAATCTAGAAAAAATAAGTCAGTAGTTTCACACACTACTTATGAAAGTCTGAACACTTCCTTAAATTACCTTACAGTACATCAAGGAGCCAGGGGGACACCAACAATTCAAAAGTGGCCCTGTCCCCACTACTCAGCATTTCTGTATGTGTGTTGCCTGCAAATGCTGAGCTCGTCATTGTATTTTCTCTGCACAAATGCAGCCTTTGGAGTTTGCAGCTACTCCACTAATCTTTATTAGCCTCTGCTGAACATGTGCAAACACATTTTTCAGACATTTATAACTCGGACAAACTTGGGGTTTTATAACATGAACAGCAATAAGCATACACTTGGAAGGGACGCTGCAGCAAAAACATTTAACAAATAAAAATAAGAGTATTTTTAAAGAAACAATTTTTTTTCCCAAAAGAGCAAAAGATATTTTTTTGTTTTGCTGTTTTATTCTCAAAAGCAGTAGGAATTTTTTGTGTCACTTGAAAAAAGTAATTTTTAATACACATTTTTAGGCAGAAAGATGCTTGAAGCTTTCTAAAGTTAAAATTAATTAACATGGTCTTTCTGTAACATAAATCTGTGGCAATGGCAAATCTACAAAGAACATTAGCAAATTTCTTCATCTTAAGTTAATGCAGCCACCTTTTGACTTAAATCTGACGATTTTTTATCAGACCATAATACCGTAATTTACATAATAAACACTCATAATCTCACAGTCAGTCAAGTAATTATCTGAATTTAAATTTGGAAAGAATTTGCAGTTAATGCAATGAAAATTGTCGTATCCTTACTTGTCGCTACTTGTGTCTTCTGAACAACATCATCTCCTAACAGTGAGGCAGGATGGGGGCAGGATTCCTGCAGGAATGTGTATTTACTTGCTGCATTGCAACATTAATGTTTTATTTGGGATGACTCGTGGCTGACTGTACCACCAGACAGCAAAGAGAATCCTTTCAATGAATAAAAAGTCCAAATGTATTTGAAAATGACTGTCTCAGGTTATAATACGCTGATGATCACAATGAGATCAGTAGGCCGTTATTTTGTGATCACATCCTAGATGAAATCTATTGACAACCAACCTATTCAGAAACTATTTTTATTAGAATTATAATACAAAATACAAATACTAGAAATAACTTGAATTTGCCACAGAAGTCAAGCCCACAATACCTTAGTATATGTTTCCTTCTAAGCACACTGTTTCTTTTTCTATTGTATCTAGTATACACAAAGTTTTTAATGAGACTTTAAAAGGTTTTGAAATTTAATAGTTAAATTAAAAGTAGCATACAATGAATTGAAATGATTGTTATTTCCCTAAGTGATACTTTCCTTTTCCTCTGAAAATGTTTCATTACCTTCTCACTTTATAAAAAAAAAAAAAAGTATGATGATCATAAATATTTGCACACAATCAAAAAACAATAGCACATCTTTTGAATGACAAAGAGACAAGGCCCGTGTCTGTGTTCAAAAGATCAGTTTTATCTAGGTTACCAAAGCCTGATGGCATGGAAAACTAAAACCAAATGAAACATGAACAAAGCAGTGCACAAAAGATAACTCAGCAAGAATTCAGGCAGATTTACCTGACAGTAGCATTGGGTCTTTGTCAACAGATTTGCGGACTTGGTCTGACTCTCCAGTTAAAGAGCTTTCATCAATTTTAAGATCGTTTCCTTGAATAAATATCCCATCGGCAGGTAGAAGATCACCTTTCAGTAAAAACATGGTAATGGAAAACCACAGAGGTTTAGTAAGATTGTTTTTAGAATTACATGATGGTTTTTATTATAAAATCACAATTAACAACAATTGAACTAAAATGTAAAAATTAAAGCAGAAGTGAAAAATTTTTTACTGAATCTGTCCATATTAGCCATAGTATTGTGATCCCATGGGGAAGAGCTTTTGTACTGCAATTATTTTTTGCCTAATGCTAATCCCAGAATGAGAAAATATCACATTTAACATACAATGAACATAATAATCACTAAGATTTGGCATGGGGAGTACTCTTCCCAACATGACATGAAGGTTGCTCTATCAGACCTCATAGGAATTAGCAGTGACAAATAAACAGTCAAGCTGCCCTTTCCCCTCCCCCTCTCAGCAAGCCCTTAGCAAAGTCCAGGAGAAACTTGATGGCTGATGGAACGGGCATTTTGCTGGAATTTGCCAGCTCAGTCAAACACAGAGTACACAAAGTTCCTGCAAAAGTCTTCCTGTTCATTGAAGCACGGGGGTTTCCCTATGGCATATAATTCTAAGGCATCCATCTACTAGAAGCATCCAATCTGGGGGGATTTACAGGATCCAATACCTCTGGAGCAGCCTACAAAGTGGGGTGAGCACAGCGGTACAATTCCCTTTCACAGAGCATTTAAAAATACTTCCTCTTATTCCTAACTGGACAGGAACAAAAACTTACAAATAGTGTAATCCCCCATGAAAGAGAATTTACCATTGTGTGAACAGCTCTTCTCCTTGTCAGTAAAAGGAAGTGAAAAATACAAAAATCAAACTAATTATCTAGTGCAATTTTATAGCAAGTACCTTAGGTTTTCCTTTTGCCCTAAGAGCCAAACTGTTATCTTACCATGGACGATAATGACAACACAGAGGTCTTTTAAATCACTTCCAGTGAAGTGAGTCTATGCTGCTAGAAAGGGAAAGGAGAATAAATAAATAAAGTTCAGAAAAGCAGACATCTAGCTGATAAAACTTACCATATTTCACCTGTGCAATGTCACCAACTACTATCTCTGCCACTGGGATTTGGATAACCTGTCCACCCCGGACAACAGTAAATTTCTGTTCCTGCTCAATACGACTTTGAAGCCCACGAAACTGCTTCTCCTTGCTCCAGTCATTGAAGGCAGTGACAAGTACAACACAGATAACAGAGAGTAGGATGGCAGCACCTTCGATCCAGCCAGCTTCAGCCTCACCTTCATCTTCAGCTCCTCCTGTTGCAGTACCACACCCTGCAAAGACAACATTAAGAATCATTCAGTCAAGTGAAGATTGGTTTTATCATGTTTATCACAAGAAGAAAAACTTGCTGTGAAATGACAAGGTTAAGGAATAGAACTGCTTTTCTATTCAGAGTAGAGAAAACGTAGAAATAAACATGTCTGAGGAAAAGAGAAAGAAAACAAACCAATAGAAATTTTAGATCGTTTACTTATTCTACTGAACAAGATATCCTTGATAAACCCAAACTAAATAAATGGAAATGGAAAACACCAATTCTGTTACCTAATAGAAGGGTTGACAGCTTCAGCTGTGCCATCAAACATTTCCAGAAATAAGGAAGACTTACTAAAATTGGCAAGAAAAACTAAAACAATGAGTAACATCAATCAATGCAATGTAATGGCATTAAGATTAAAGAAAACTGATTAAATTAAAACAGATTTAAGAAATAATTTTCAATACAATTTCTAAATGTTCTCAACTAAACACACTTATTAGGAACACGTTTAAAAATACTGAGATGAACTAAGTATATTAGTATTTAAATGTGATAATGAAATGTATTAGGGTACACTGAGTAAAAATAATAGCCTAATATTAATTCATCATTCTGCCTTACAGATAAATATAGTAGCATGCTTATAGAACTGCAAGTGTATTATTTTTATCACAAGCAAAACAGTATTAAAAAAATACATTCTATGTATTAATTCTGAAGTGTAAGTTCTCAATCACTTTATACACATCTGCTAAGTATTTATTTCAAAGTAATACGCAAAATTTAAATAGATTTCCCAGATAGCATTCACAAAATAAAACTAATAGAGTTCTCCTTGTCAATGAAATAAGATATAAAAAAGATAATTTATAACAGTGGACAGCAAAGTACACATACTAGAATCACACAATTCAGATATATCCCAACTGACAGGAGAGGAAAGAAATCCCAAACCCTCAGTCTGAATAATACAGCCTCCTCTCCTGAGTGACGAGGGAGAAAAGAAAGCTGAACTAGGAAGGTATTTGACATCACTTTGCATCTTATCCAGGTACCGGGGAGTTCAGCAACTTAGCAACCGTGTTGCTTCCATCCATGACTAAACTTTAATTTTGGTATATTTGTCACCTGTCACTAGAGGGAATTAACAAGCAATTTGATTTCTATTCTTAAGTTACAAAGATTTCCCTGTAACATAAGCATGATAATTCATTAACCAGCTGAGCAGGTACTCTGGCTTATGAACAGTAACAAAATTACCAAAAGTCAAGGGAAGAAAGATGAGACTGAACATCCACTAAGTGAACAGAAGAAAAATTAAAATAAGGGGAGTTTTTACCAATGTTCTCTGTAGTTTAAATTTAGACTTAACCTAACTGAAAGGCAAAGCATGCTCCCAAGAAAAGGGTCTTTCCTAGCATGGATGGCCTTAGACTGATGACCCACAGGAACCTTTATGTGCAGTACAAGAACCTTGCCAAAGAAACCATTTTTATAGCAATCAAGAAAGAAATTAAGTAACCTTTTGTAAATTCAGTACCTTAAACTACTTAAAACCAGTTGCAAAGGCAACTTACAAACGGTATCTGCGATTTCTTCCTTCAGCAGAACATTATTTTTGGGAGGAATAATGAACTTTGCTTTGTTTAACCTTTAGCATCTTAATTGGTCTATGTTAGATTTTAGATTCCTTTTCCAAATCAGTAGATTCACATTTGCCTTGTCGAATTAAGTGGTTTCCTAGTACATTGAATTCTGTTTTGGCAAATATAAGACAAGTTCACCATTCATTTTTCATTAGATGTGATTTACAATCAGGTATCATGAATATCCTGTTCTTTTTAACAGCATACTGCCTCTCCTGTTTCTCAAAAAAATAAACATGGCCTGGTCTAGCCACAGTCAAAGACTGATTTTATTTCTTTTTTAGATGGTTGAAACTTAGTCTAGCTCATACAAAATCCAAAAGGTGTTGTTGATCCCTCCGTCCATGTTAACTAACAGTAACATGCAGACTGAACCACAGAGGTGGGCAGCTCAGTTCTTCAGTGCTTTTAGGCATTTCCACTGGGGTGATATTTATTTACTTTTTTCTGCAGCATGCTTTCTTATGCTTTCACTGAAAATCTTTGATTTCTGCATATGGATTACTGATCATTTATACCTTGGTATCTTCTAAGAAATCACGAATTAACATTATGTAATACTTAATGTAAGTTTATAATTTGACCTGTATCTGCATACCCCCCAAAATCAGTCATTTGAAAGACACAAGCTGTGCTTTGTCCTTCATTATAAGGATGCTGTTATGGCTCCAGACATGTGTAAATTTTATAGTGATATTAGATGATTAGAATATCCTCTCTCTACAGCAGAAAGCTATCAGTTTTGAGAAAGCTATTATTCCAAAGAACCAGTAGGTCTGGTCAATGCCTCTGAGATGTGTGGGAGAAACAAAACCACAGCTAGTCAGTGCACTTGAACCCAGTGCTAACACACTGTGCTTTGAATAACGGAGTGTAATATTTCTACATCCCTTCACAACAAAAACAAAATTCTTGACTCAGTAAAAATGGATAAAAATAAAAATATTCACTGACGAGAAATGAAATTAATTTTCTATGTATGTGTTGTCAGGGCTGATCTCCGTGTTAATATAAACGCCACTCCTAGTATGTTCATATAATCAGAAACATTAGTCTAACATAGCATGCAAATAATACAAGATGTTATCATTAAGATGAAAGGAATTGTGTTTACCTGTCTCATAGATTATGCACAAAGAACATAATTCACTCTTCATGTTACAGCTGAAAAAATGTTTGTAAGTATGGAAGAAAATCTGAAGAAAACAGACTGAACTTAGATCAAGTTCTTGGAAAGTGTCCCTAAATTTCACAAGCTTCTGCACTGAATTAATGATTTTAACCTTAAAACCCTGAGAAAATTCTCCATAACACAATGGAAACAACAAAAGATCAATGCATTTTATTTACATTTCATTCAAACAGACAATTCTACATTCAGATGGAGAAAAGGTATTTGGAGGGGAGGAAGGAATTCTTGGAGTAAGAACCAGGAGTAGAGAAATTAACTGATAGACATGGTCAAAACCAGAAGTTAGTCTTTCAAATGGACGGAAGAGAGGGTGAGTTGCTTTATGGATTTTAGAATCCTTACCGGTCAAGATTCATTCTGGCTTCTATAAAACTGCAAGTGTTGCTTCTTACAGTGATCCATTGGTCCAGGTTATCTGACACACTAAGAGGGAAACTTACCATAGAGGTGGACAGGTAGCATGAAGCAGACAGCTCCCACTGTTTTTATTCAATATGACTCAGAGGTAAAACAGTCAACCAGGATATGGGAGACAAATCCTTTTTATTTTTCCCCCTCTCTCTCAAAGAATCAGAACTCAGGATGACAATTTTGAGGACCACAAAAAAGGTTTATATTATACAAATGGGAATCTTACTGCCCTGCCTGCAGGTGGGCCAACCATGTCCTCTCCTAAGCACCACGAACACATGTGCTCCTGCCTGCTCTAGCCAATTCCCTCATCTAATCCCACATGTTAGACAAATGGTGCTTCTAAGCTATGAGAAAAAAACAGTGCTTCATTATCAGTATGTTTCGGGTTAGGAGAAACCAGAATTTCAGCTATGTAAGGAGTCTGAACATAAAGAACTTCAAGTTCAAGAAGCAGCAGCTGAGCGAAGCTTCTGAATATCTAAGATTTGCAGGTAGATAATTCTGTGTAGATACTTCTAACAACAGCTCAGAAACGAAATTGCCTTTTTTGTGGATTTAGACTAATATAAATAAAACTAGGCTCTTTAAATGATTAATCAAGCCGATCACCAGATTTTCCCAAAATCTTGTCTTTGGTTTGTACAGTCCCTCAGAAATGAAACGGAATAGGAGTGCTAGATAAATTAATGCAAAATATGCACATCATTCTCATTATAGGAATAATCTCTAGCAACTTTGAGGAAGTAAATTCTTACAGTAGTAAGATATCAGAACAGATTTTTTTTAAACAGAGGCTTACAGACAAGTAGGATTTCAAAATGCAACCTACCCTTCAAGAGATGACCTGTCAGGAAACATTTTTTTGAACTATGTTGTGTTCTTGCTTCAAAACTATTTTAGAATTAGTTCCTTTTAATAGAAAAAATAAAAAATAAAAGAAAACATCTCCACTGGTGTAAGTTTGTAAAATTCTTTTTATATGCTTAAAGAAAAACAAATTTTCTTCTTTTTCTTCTGTCATTATATCACGCAGGATTTTCTAGAAATTCTATAGAGCCATATAAATGCACAGGAAGAAATGGTATGTATTCATAAGAGAAAAAAAAACCACATACTTATTAACTATATACTTACACTATCTGTCCTCCTTACTGTAGTACATAGAGTAACACAGTATCAACTTTACAGATAAGGGGGAAATAAGGAATATAAATAAGACACACGCAAGACGTAATAACAATATGCTTAAGTAGCAAAATATAAGTTAAAGCATCTCATGTTTATTAAGAATGTTCAAATAAGCTTTAAAAAATTGTGTTAAGGCATAAGATTGCAGTTATGCTTTCACAAGACAGTACTTGGTTCACAATGTTACCAAAAAATATGCCGGAGATTTTAGGGAAGAAGGCTGAAAGCATCACAAAAGAATTTTTAATATGCATATATAATTTGTGGTAGGGTTTTATTCCAAGACTCTGAATTGTAAAGTATTTGTTTTAAATTATATTTAACATAGGTCCTATCTGTTAGAAAATTCAATTTCAATTTCAAAAAAGTAAACAAGTTTTTAATATTAAGCTATTTTCTACCATAACTATGAACATATGCCATGTGTGTGTCATTCCCCAAAGTCTCATCATCATCATGAGACAGAAAATGAGTACTCAGTTTAAAACCGAAATTATGAAGTCAAAAATGTAAAGGGCTGTAACTCCTTTGACAAAAAGCAGATGAAGTCATAAAATGGATTAGTTTATTTGAAAGGAGTGTGCAGTTGGACAAAGGAGTGGGAGAACCTTGCCAGTGTGGCCCAAAGAACATTCAAAAATTTAAAAGGGGACTAATATGATTGTGTCCTCAAAACACCTCAAAAGTATATTACCAAAAACTTGCAGAAAGAGAACAAATTTTAAAAGCTTAAAATTTGACCAGAAAAAGGTCAGCAAAGACTACTGAAAAAGTTTTTTACAGAAGGAAGACGAAGGGAAGAGAGAATCCAAAAGTAAAGAGGATTCAGGATAGAAGAATGGGTAAGTAATTCAAATCAGCACACAGTCAGTCCACCTGAAGTCACAGCAACCTGGGTTCCATCAGACTGCAGACATCCCGGACACAAGAGCTACGGGCAACAAAACCCCACCAAGCACCTGGAGAGCTGGTCAGTAGTTCCAAATTTAGCCTGAGAAGCCTACTCTGTGTTAGCAATATTATAATTATATGTAAGGTTTTAGAAAGAAAAAACAAGAAAGCAAGGCATAGGATATTAAAAGGAAAGAGAACTGCATGATAGAAAAGACTTGAATACACTTGTGCCAAAAGGGGAAGGCGAGAAAGGAGAGGAGGATACACAAGAGCAGGTTAAAGCATTTCAGGAAGACAGTAAGCAAGAAACTTCACTGTAACTGGCAGGAGAAAACCATATGGTTTATGTTATTAAGAATTACAATTTAGTGGAAGCCAGAAAGGGAGAAACTAAAAAAAAAAAATAAAAAAAAAATAAAAAAAAAAAAAAAAAAAAAAAAAAAAAAAAAAAAAAAAGAAGAAAGGAAAAACCACAAATAGTCAGGATAGTTTACCAGGCTCATGTCCTGTTGGAAACTAGAATGCTTTTTTTTTAAGGTCGTAGACACTATTCCAATATACACGTTTCTCATAATATGAACCAAATCTGGGCAAATACGGAGAGAAGCATATAAGCATATAAGCACTGTGCAGCTAAAAAGACTATCTGTTTAAGATTCCTAATAGTTATGAGGAGACTCTTAAAGCTGCTTTGAATAGGATAACGGTTATAATTACAAACCATAGAGTCTTAAGCTGCAGCATGGTAATTTTTAAATCAGAAAAAGTGTATTTTTAAAAATCTGTGAACATCTGTATTCCTAAGTCCCAACCTACAGCACATACCTCTCAGCTACTCATTTCAACCTACACATTTCTATTTTTAAGCTGAGAATACCTTGTGGCATTTAATTCCCTAGGAAAATCTCATAACACCCCCAGAGGTAATTTTTTTAGTCAGTCAAACTGGTTTTGTCATCAGAAAGACAACAGTTCCCATGATAAAAACTTTTTATCTAATCACTTTCTGTAAAGACATTTTTCCTTAGCTGCAACTCCAGCACTGATGTTATTAAATCAAATCAAGCAGCTCTAAGTTATAGCTTTTTCATTACCAGAGCTGGGCTCTTGTTACTAACATCATAAGTGATGCTACTTATTTTATCAAACATATTCAGTTGGGCAGGAAAAGTATAACCAAAAATTATGCAATAAATATCATAAACTCACCTCCTTAACAAGATTTTTTTTAAGCTGTAACAGACACTGTAGTATTTATTTCTACAAATTCCTTGTTGTGTCATATCACTTGCTACAAAATTAGTCCAAAGAGTGATTGTCAATTCTGAAGTACCAATACTCCTTCCTATAATCCTCTGTCTGATGATCCAACATCAGATGTTGAATCACGCCCAGCAAAGGCACAGCACAAGGCAGTGAGGCCACAGGCTGGCAAAGCTCCAAGTGTCACTACAGAGCCACAGCTAACTGCAAAGGTGCAGAAATTACTAGAACTTCGAAAATTAAGTTTTCTATCTTTCTCTCATATTCTCCAAGGACTTAAGTCAACTGTGAATAACACTTTCTAGTTACTTGTAATAAATCAGACTGCATTCTCCAGAAACACATTCATTTCTGTGACCAGCCACACAGACGGGATTTACTAGCATGAGATGGTTATACTACACACATTTCAGGTTTACAGTGCTTGTTAATTCACTCAAAGTGATTTTTGGATATTTATTTGAAAATAATATTAGAATTCCTTGCTTTGTGATACATCAGTTAGTTATATAAGGATAGGGGAGGAAAGAGAAAAAAAAATAAAAAAAGATACTGTTCCTGTTGTTAGTTCTATAACTGTCGACTTTAGAGTTCAATATTAAATATTGACACATTTTTTACATATTCATGCAAGGAAACAAATTTGCAAGACCTGAAAAAATACATATATTCACACATTCCTCAGCCTGATCACAAACGTTTGTGAGCAGAGAAATGTTAATTATATACTCACTCAACTTCAAGATGCAATATGCCGAGCAAGATTCTTCTGACTGGCACCTCCAAGGAAATGCATTTTGTAAAGATCCGTCAAAAGGAATGGGTCCTAACTCCACCAAAGGCAATGGAAAGGAACAGGACCATACAACTATTTCTATAATATTTATGTTTAGTTTTGTTTCCTTTTGTTACCATGGGGAAAATAGAGAAAGGACAATATGGGAATTTCAATCACAAGGGAAAGCCTTGACATTTGATTGCTATAGTTTTACTGTATATTGCTCAGAGCTAAAAATGTCTGGTAAATATAGCCACATATTCAAAAGGTAAAACAGAGTTTCTGAATGTAAGAATCAGACCTTGGAAGTTGTTCTCTGTGTTTATTAGTAAGAGTTCATTGCAGTTACTCAACAATGCTTGCAAGGTCATATCCTAGCTGCGTTTTACTTACAGAATAAATACTTCCGGAGAATCACTTCCTGGAAAGTATGTGAAAAGATTTTATATTTCATCCCAAAGTTCTAAATCTCGTTACCTCATATCCCCAGTTAAAAGTTAAGTAGTGCTCGGCAACTAGTGAGCAATATCTAAAAGCAACCCAGTTTTGTCAACGACCTACACACCTCTAATGAAGGTGAGGCGTCTACGGGACTTAATTTTTTGCAGTCCAAGACAGACTTGTAGAAATCAGCTGTAGGTCACTTTACATTATGAAACAATTATTTAATTTGCAGGTCTCATATGACACAATGTGCACATTTTGCACTTAATGCACTTAAATTCTTAATGTGTTGTACTGAAGCCAGCTCAAGTCTCAAACTTATGTCATTCATCTGTATCGCTGACATCCAGTAACGAATTTGCTCTCTAAGCACACTTTGTGCTGGCGAACAGTACAGAACTGTTTTGATACAGTTGAGCAAAACCAGAGTGAAACCATTCTTCAGACAAATAGTTGGCTCCCGAAAACTGATGTTCCATTTCATCCAATCTGTATTTTAGAAGTGAGACGTTTGCTTTTTTCTGAGTCCATGATGCACACAGTATCATTTCCATACATTTAGAGTTAACTGTTCTGGGGCAAAGCAGGATACCTAAATCAGGCTTTTCTTGCCAACTATGAGAATCTGTGTATAAACCTGTGTTTGTTTTCTTGTTGCTTCTTACAGAGATACCAAATGCATGATATTTCTGGATCTGTATTTCCAGATTTCCATATAGCGACAAAAGCATCAACTGACACAAAAAAAACAAACCACTACTCGATGAGCAGAACCACATTTGTATCTCATTCAAAAGGAGATGGGTTCAAAGGAAACAGGGGAAAGAGAGTCTGAAAGACAGACAGACAGACTGTATACCTAGCCAGAAAAGTAGGAAGATAAGAATCAAGATGTCTGTAATAGGAAAGCTTCAGAAAAGAGAATATCTACTAAACAAAATTTGAATGCAGTCTTGAATAATCTACAAGTAGGCCATTTGTAAGCATTTTAGAATATGGTAAAAACCAGCATAGTCTCTCATAAAACAATCAATGAAAAGTATTTTCATCAAAACACTTAGAAAAGAGCAATTATGTTCACTTAATTATCTTTTAAGTAAATATATTTGCTCTGCAACCCAGTAAGAATTTTCAAAACAAGTGTTTTCAAACATCATTGAAAATCCTTACTCCATAATAATAAATAATCATAAACAGCTTCACAGGCATTACTAAATGTATGAGATAGTAAAAGCTTTTTCCAAAAAGACAAAATAAGGAAATTAAATAATCATTTTTTTCCTAAATTCTGTAAATAATTAATTATTTAGGGTATAACTGAGAGAAGTAAAGACTGTCAGTCAAAAACTAAGGTTCCCAATATAGGATAATATATTCCACAGAGTCAGAGCTTTGTCTACGCTGGGAAGGCTGTGCTGGGATAACTGTAACAAGGACCTTCTCTAGTAAAGATGTAGCTTACAAAGACCTTGTATATCTCTTAGTATAACCTATAACTATTCCACAAATAAATGTATGCTTATTAATTTCTCTATAAAGATACTGGAAAAAAAAATATATATAAAAAATACTTACATTTGTAATAGAAAAATTCTTTATAACATAACTTCTCATGTCAGTACAAATATCAATGTCCACAATAAAATTTCTGCTTAAGGTTGAAGGTTTCTCTGAATTAATCCAGCACATATAAAAATGGAGTTACAAAATTATCCAAATTTAAGGCATTGTTCCAAGAATGCAGACCAGGTATACATGGTCTTAACCTTAAACACTCTTGCTCAATCATTCAGTTTAGGTCTTTTTCTCAGCGTTTGCAATGGAAAAAAAGTTGGCAGACCTTGGTTCCATTCCAATGCAGAATAGAAATACTTATCAATACTTTGCTGTGAAATTTTATTTAGTGGCCAACCTTGATGCCTCCAGTTAGGGTTTCTGATGATAACTCAACTGATTTCACTACATCAGAAAGGTTTTTAAGTTTAGACTGCACCAACAACAGAGCAAACCAATTTACAGCAATGAAGAACCCATAGTGCCAATAAGGGATTCCCTTTGGATGGCATTATTCAAACGTCAGAACTACGACAAAACTGAATGTAAAAGACAAACTCAAAGATACATGTACTAAATTGAATTAACAATGCAGGAAACTATGATCTCAGAGAACAGCATGACTTTTGAATCACTTAACTGGAATTCTAATATAAATGGCTTTGGCTGATTCAGAGTAAAATAAAGAGGGAAGAGAATGCCTTTTTTCATGATTTCATGACCACACTTGGAATAGGCTATTGTGCCAATCCAAACAAAACATTATGAACAAAACTGATAGGAAGAAATTGGAATTTCTGTTAGATTGATATAGGCAGTGAATTAGCTGTCCATATCTTGACACTTATTCACTTGGATAAGGTTAATTATGTTTCATTTAGAATTCTAACCTTGCTACTAAAAAATGTGCATAGGGAACATTGCAGTTACTGAGTTAAAGTTGTCTTAGAAGAGCCTTATTAAACACAAATGACCTCTTTAGGTCCTAAACTCACAGCTGAAGAAAAAAATATTTTATAATCTCAAGAATACAGTTAATGTTCCAACTATTCAGGTACTCTGTACAAACATGGTAGAAAGCAGATAAAGCTGCAGTTGCTTAAGTTAGTTTCTAAAAACAGGACGAATGCTCCAGTTTCTCCTGTACCAATCTCTGACAATTTCCAGTACTTCCTAAATACACCTGGATGGAGATGTGAACACTTCCCGCATTGGGTTTGCACGGCAAGGGGGTGGGGGGTGTTACAGGGGTGGTTTCTGTGAGAAGCTGCTGGAAGCTTCCCCCACGTCTGACAGAGCCAACGCCAGCCCGCTCCAAGACGGATCTGCTGCTGGCCAAGGCCGAGCCCATCAGTGAGGGTGGTAGCACCTCTGGGATAACAGAATTAAGGAAGAAGACAAAACTGCACAACTGCAGCCAGAGCAAAGTGAGAATATGTGAGAGAAACTCCACAGACACTGAGGTCAGTGAAGAAGGAGGGGGAGGAGGTGCTCCAGGTGCCAGAGGAGAGATTCCCTGCAGCCCGTGATGAGAGGACAGGCTGTCCCCTGCACCCATGGGGGTCACCGCTGGAGCAGATCTCCACCTGCAGCCCAGGGAGGGCCCCACACCGGAGCAGGAGGATGCCCAAAGGATGCTGTGACCCTGTGGGGAGCCCACGCTAGAGCAGGCTCCTGGCAGGACCTGTGGCCCTGTGGAGACAGAAGCCCACGCTGGAGCAGGTTTGCTGGCAGGACTTGTGACCCCATGGGGGACCCATGCTGGGGCAGTTCATGGAGAGCTGCAGCCTGTAGGAAGGACTCACACTGGAGAAGTTCATGGAGGACTGTCTCACATGGGAGGGACCCCACACTGGAGCAGGGGAGGAGTGTGAGGAGTCCTCCCCCTGAGGAGGATGGAGCAGCAGAGACAACATGTGATGAACTGACCACAACCCCCATTCCCATCCCCCTGTGCTGCTGGGAGGGAGGGGGTAGAGAAATCGGGAGTGAAGTTGAGCCGGGAAGAAGGGAGGGGTGGGGGGAAGGTGGTTTTAAGATGTGTGTTTATTTCTCATTATCCTACTTTGATGTGACTGGTAATAAATTAAACTAATTTCCCCAAGTCAAGTCTGTTTTGCCCGTGATGGCAATTGGTGGATGATCTCTGTCCTTGATCCACAAGCCTTTCATTACATTTTCTCTCCCCTGTCCAGCTTAGTGATAAAGCAGCCTTGGTAGGCACCTGGTGACCAGCCAGGGTCAAGCCACCACAATTCCTCAGCTACCACTCCTAATGCAGATCCTGAAACACAGAAAGCCATGAAAATAAATGCATGCTTAACAGCAAACTGGCTATCATCAAAGCACTTGACTTTAAACAGACCTAAGAAAAACATTTAAAATTAACACAGACCAACAAATATTTCATGATATATAATCAGATTGAGAGCTGTCTTTCTTCCATTTCATCCACTAAATCTTTATAAACAAAGCCTATTCTCTTTCTGTCTGAAGCAGAATGATCAGAAGAGCAAATTACTGAAGAAAGCTTTTTAGGGTGGCATCTGCCTGAGTAATGGATGCTTGTACCGTTCCATCATTCTTTGATTGTGTTTTAATATAACCAAAATGAACTTGCTTCTAAAACTATTCCCTTTTTTCTTTTTCCTTTTTTTTTTTTCTGTGCTTTAAAACAAGATGTTCTAACCAAGATGATTTTAGAGAAAGGCTGTATTTAACAAAAACACTACCAAAAATTTGCAAGATGGTTATTTTAAAAAACAGCCAACTTTGCCTGGAAATCTTGACAGGCATTTCACTGGAGCTTCTAAAAATCTCAGACTGAAGCACAGGATGAAGTTATGATTGATGACTGATACACTTCATACATCTAGACCACTTAAAGAGTAATTGTCAACTTCTTTGAACCTACAAGCCCTGCAGAGAGAGGTTTCTAAGAATAGGTTACTGATTTTAACAGGCCCCTTCAAAGTAATACATGGATTCTCAGAGGTCCACAGAGCACTGCTTGAAAGCCACTGATTAAGAAAATTTGCAGCTGAGTAGCTTAAGCAACCTAACACAGCTAGGATACTGAAAAACAGAAAATTAAACCAGTGCTCTTTTGAGCTTAAGCTATGGCAATGTGCTCTAGAGCCAGTTCTTGAAACACCTCAGCCTCTTTTGATGCTGTTATTCCCTCACTCATCAGTCATATTCATGAGAACACGACAACCATGTTGAAAAAATATATGGAAGATTTATAAGTCTCAGCCACAAAACCAGCTCATAAATGGCAGTGTTTATTACTTTCATTAAATTTCTCATCTTCGTTATTTTGTGCTGTAAAGCTTTAATAGGTGAAAAATCATGTCACTAAAAGATTAAACATCGTGCACCAGAAGGCACTAAAAAGTTCCATCAATGCAAGCAAATAGTGTGGCCCTATAAAAGTGGTTTTACAGTGCAAATCTATGTACTAAGGAAACATGTTTCTGAAACATATTTTTCAGTTCAGTTTCATCCTAAAGGATGGGATGAAAACCCATCTGAATGCACATTCAGTCTGAGCACTCCCTGAAAACATCCTGTAATGTGAACCAAAGCATATTGAGTACAAACAGATGTAATTTCTGAAGTATACTCTGGATCCAAACTAAAATGTTAATGTGGATACATCCACAGCAAGCTAAAGCTGCGTGTAATTAAGATAACCTGCATTTAGAACATACATTCCATATATTCTGCATAATAATTTTGGTTTCATCTAGTTTTTAAGATTCTAAAAGCTTATGCATACTTAACTGAAACAAGATGAGCAGCATATCCTAGAGAGAAAAGGCAGAACTCCTTATGCAGTAACAGTAATAAATTGGAATAGGTTGTTTAAAAGGTTACTTTTCTGACAGAAGGTATGTGTATTCATAAATTAAAATATGCATATATATATATATATATATATATTAACACACACATGGATGGGCACACAGATACACATACTTAAAAAGTAGTATAATTTGGTGCCGTTACACCTAGTAGTAACTCTGCTTCATTAGATGTAATAGATGTGGACTGTAATACCACGCGCTTGTCTGTGCTCTATTCCTGACAGTGGAGTTCGACAGGGTGGGGGCTTGTTCTAGTGTCTGATAAAGCTTTAAAAAAAAAAAAACAAACCCTGATGTGCATCTCCACAGATCTGAAGTTGAGAGATTTTAATATTCCTTTTGCCAGGCCCCAATTCAATACCTGATTACACATGTGTGTGCATATACTGCATGCTGAGGATTAGATGTTTTGTCTCAAAGGCCTGTTACTGCTACTGGTTTTTCAAAAACAACGAAGCAAAGCGCTATACATCTGCCTTGTCATCACAGTTTTTGTGTTCAGAAAGGCATACCTGTTTTGCTTCAGTCATCTGTGCTTAAACATTTTTTTCCAGATAATAATTTTCCATTCTAACTCAAACCCAACAACAGACATGATCCATAAGCACAGGCAGACTTTGGGTTTTCACACAGTTTATTTGAACTTATGCAGACCAGTTGGCAAACAGCACCCTCCTTTGAAACTGTAAAACAATCCTATAACCCAATCCAAAAATACTTTGGATTAAAAGATGTCACATCATAAACAGATTTTGCAAATTTGAAAAATACTTGACATTTTAATGCTGCTAAATCAGAACTGATTTTTAATCCACAATCAAATAAGAAAACACACCGTGTTCCTTTATTTCATAGTGTTTTCTTTTATAAACTATTAATGTTAACTTTTGACAATAAAGTTGTTTTCAGAGCTTTTGGATTTTCACTGGTTTGGGCCAATTTTGATTTATTTTTTTTTTTTAAACACAAGGCAAATAATTTTAAGATAATATTTTGGCTCCCTTTGTCAAATTCAGTGTAATACTCATATTCCTCTGTATTATTGACGTTCAAATTTCAAATTCCTATTGAAAAATCTGGGTAAGTTCCCTTAAAGAGCTATACATTGGTATTTATAATCAAGCTGTCTTCAAGTAGACAAAATATGGCTGGAAATATAATATGGCAAATTGGTCTTCACATCCATGTGAAAATATAACAAGGTGGTGATGTGTTTAAATTCTTACAAGAGACATTTAGGTTACACACCATGACTAACTGTCTCACTGCATGGACACTTAGACAAATTATCAATGAAAGACAGAATTTCTATCACTGGAACCTTTTAAAAATAAGTATGGTAAATTTCTGTCAAGAATGGCTTAAGTATTGTTGATAGTGGTTTTGAGTATGGGGACAGACTAAATGACCTCCAAGATCCCCCTCAAGTATATTTTCTCATATCCTCCCTCTTTTTGTTTCCCTTTGGATGCTGTCATCAGGCTGTGGATTAACCAGGCCAGGGAGAAACGGAGACTGGAGTGCTCTCTGATTTACATATCCAGCACGTGTCTCAGCACTGCACTCCTAATATAGGGAGTGCTGGGGAGCTTAAAGTAAATACAGCTTTGCAGCTCTGCACAGGATGAAAAAAAAGGCCAGCAAGGCTTGTTCTCTCTATTGCAGTCACAGTCCTTTTGGCTCTTGCTGGGTGTGGGGGACAATGCTCAGAGGATGGTCAGCAGTCCCCGTCTGCAGGCTGCACAGCACCTCTGTACGAACCCACAGAGCCAGCCAAAATGATGCAATCTCCCCAAATCCACAGAACCAGCCAGCACGAACCTGCATAAACAGGCCAGCATAGCCAGGTTTATTTCTCCCCTAGCACAATCCTGCAGAGAAGCACAGGGGGCGGCTGCTGTGGCGCTCCCAGAGATGCCATGCTCTCCCCAGCAGGCTCAGCTTGAGCAGAGGGGTACAAAAGGCCAGAGAGGCTCTGCAGGTTCAGTTCACGTCCTGACAGGTTTGTCAGGCACAGCTGAACACCAAGAGCCAGGCTCCATGTGGCTCCACAAACAAGCACCAGACCAGCCTTACATCATGCTCTCCGTGACCCCATACCATCCAGGACTCAGCAATTCATGCAGTATATCAGCCCTAAACCTAAATTCGTCCCATCTTCAGCATCTAGAAAACAACATAAAAGCAAAAAAGTTTCAAAAATTAAATAGTGTATCCAGAAAATGACAACTCAAATGTGTACAATTTTCTCCTCACAAAAACAGCAAGATAACGTGCATGCATGAGAGTTTGACATGTGTAATAGCTGGACACTCCAACCTGTTCTGTTCTCTGCTCATGGATTTTTAGACCTTGCACTGAAGTATGATTTACTGTAAAAAAATCAAAAGTGACACACTTTCTTAAGCAAATTCTTAAAGGAACTAAATTTACTTAACAAAACAGATTGGACTAATGTCACTAGAAGCCATACGCTGCTTCACCTCATCCTAGCTTTGGGAGGAAGGAGGTTAAATGGTGGGGTTCTGGCAGAACAAACTGTTTTTAAGAGGGCAAATACTTGCATTTCTCCTATTTTTTCTCCCATTTTCCAGGATGCCAACTGCTTCATCCCTTGTACTGACAGACGGTTCACACTGGTTTAAAAAATCCTTTGAGAATCTCATGGTTTAATTTTTGTGAATAATGACGTAAGCATCTGAGTGTGTGAAACAACACTTCTCAGAAGTTGTGTTTTGATAACCCTGAAATTAATCCATACTTCGAGATTAATCTATTTTACATAAAAATGCTATTTTCTAATAGCTGCGCTTCTCAGCTTTTCTTGTGAATTTGCCTCCTTGGGCAGCACAATAAGAACCTCTAGTGCAGTGACAGCTGGATCAGTGTTATTTGTTTGGCAACAAAGATGATAAAGAATTCCTGTTAGGACATATCAGTTTTTAAGGCTGCATGGCCTTTATAACCTCTTATATACTACTTGTTTTTCCACTGATTCTTCACTGCCTGAAGAACATTATGTAATACACTCTATATAAGACTTACAGAATAACATCCACACTTCAGTATTTTATAGTCAACACAAAGGCATTTGAAAGCACTCTGAGCCAAATGGGCCTGTGTATGGGATTCCAAATCCATTCTAATTAAGGGCTAAAATAAAATTAAGTTAGAACTAAAACCCTCTGAAGAAGTACCTGGATTGGTGTAAGATTATGTTGGTTGACAGTCCTGCAAAATTAAAACCAGTGCTTCCAGACTGCAAATAGTACAGATAAAGAACTTGGAAACGGCAGCTAGATCTCCCTGCGGTGCCAACGGGTGATTAGCTGACGCTGACAGTGAGGATTACAAGGCAGTTCAGCTGTTCCCTTGACCTTCTGAGACATACAAGAGATTTTAAGATGTTTGCTAATTATTGTTGCTTTCAGCACGTGCAACAGAATTCCAAAAATATTTTAAGTAATTTTTCAGAGATGCTGGGTTGGGTTCCTTTTTTACTGACATAGTTCATGAAGTAGGGTGGAAGTTAAGATTCAAATCACTGCAAAGGATTCAAATTTAAAAGGCTTAACATTTTCTACACTATATTTTGCAATATGGAAAGGACTTAAAGAGATAACGGGTTCTCACAGTGTACCAAAAATTTTTAAAATATAAAGTGCACACACACAAGTTGTGGAATTGTTTTTTCACCTTAAAGTTGGCTTCATAACTGGGAGGGCCACCGAAAGACTCACAGTTGTTTATTGCTATGTACTTCTAAAATTTTAGGAGATTTATAAAATATCATTAATGTTAGCCTTACAATCTAGATTTTTATGCTGTCTACATTTATGTATTTTTAATGCAATCTACGTTATCACATGTAAAATGCTTTTTTAAAAAAAAGATTACAATCTAAAACTGCCACAAGGAATAGAGAATCAACTTTGTTCAGCTGACTCACTTCTGACATTTCTGATTCTTTCACTCATTAATCAAATATATTAAGTACATATTAACGAAATCCAAGAAGACAGATTTTTATAGACAGGGAGACATATGCAACACATTCCTGTGGAAATCTTTGTGTCCTAGGATCTGAAACTGGCCCTGCAAGGCTCTCAGTATGTAAAAGTCTGGCAAAGGACTTAAAAAATTAATGGGCTTCATTAACCATGTGAGTAGCATTGCTAAGGAAAATATATGCTGAAATCCTGGATGTGGATTGTATGGGTAAAGACAAGGTAAAAACTGGTAAATGCTGCATTAAAACATTTATTTTAGATTCCATTTTATACTCATTGCATCTCACTAGGAAGTAAATGAACTGAATTTATCAGAGGATGGCTCAAGATTTTCATGTGGTCATTTATCTGAGGTTATTTTTAATTAAGTTTAATTAAATTGGGTTAAAGTTCCTCATTAATTAGTGAGTTTACTTTCTCTAACTTTTTTTAAACACCTGTTTATCCCCCAGGGTCATTTAAGCAAAAGGGGCACACAAGTGTTTCTCATTTAAATGAAATCTTGAGCCATGCATAGATTTGCTAGTATTCATTTCTAGTGTTAAGGTAATACAAATGATCAATATTAATAAAAACAATATGTTTTCATGTGTCAGGAACTGATTGTATTCTACTGCAGAATTTAATAATACCGAGTACCATTTCCAAGACCAGATGCGATGGTAGTGCTCCTGCAGAGCTAATCCTGCTATTCATTTTATATCCAATGTTTGCTTCCTGCCCAAATGACACCTGTGTGTTTCTCCTGCGCCAATATGTGTTTGCGTACACAAGAATCTATTTCAAGGTTTCCCCAGCAGGCATTTTGTATATTTATACAATTTAAGAATAAGCTGATTTCATCAGAAAAATGTAAGATTTCTAGAATCCCCAGAGAAAAACAGATCAATCTACTAAAACATTACACTTCTTGGAAAGAGAATACAAGCAGTTTATGATCTGGGCAATAACTCTAAAAAAGAAAAACATTTTTGTGAGAGTGGGAAGAAAATTGTTGAGAACTGGATACTGAAGGAATGAGAGACTCCGAACAGCAGCTACCCGAGAATACTAAAATAAAGGTAGTTGTGTCATAACTATTGGTAAAGAAACAGAAGGGAAAAAAATCATACATTAAAAACTGGGGAAAAGAGAAGAATTTTATCAAATCTAAGGTCAAGCTGTCCCATCATACATGGCCACACAGAAAGGGTCTTTTTCCTTCCTGTCCCACCTTGCCTGTATTCCAGAGACTGCCCAGCTCTCCCCGCAAGCCCAACATTCATCCTCATGGGGAAGCAGGAAAGTGATGCACTGCTTCCCTTCCAAACAGAAAGGGAATGCACATCTCTTGCATACCAATAAATTGAAGAAATTAACCTCTAGCAGTTGTCCACAGGGCAATGCAGCTGTAAGCCATTATTTCTTGTGATGGTGCCAAGGTTGGGTTTGGGTTTTGTTTGGTTGGTTTCTTCCCCCCCTCCCTATTGTCCCTTATTCTTAACATGCAGCTTGCTGGACTGTGGTGGTGATTGGTATCTGCAGATTCAGCATGGCAGGCTGGGATTTCGAATTGCCTTCTCCAATGGAGGGAAAATTTCTCTATATGCAGAGAAATGTATACAAGAGCAGAAGACAAGACCTGCAAGTGAATCTGAAGATAACAACAAACTGGTATAGGATTTTGGCTGATTTGCAAAGATAGGCAATGGGGGATAGGAATTAACTACCCTTGGGTAAAATTAAAAAACAAAAAACAAAAAACAAACAAACAAAAAAAACCACAAAACCAATTTATGGAAAAGGTTCAAAGCTGGGTGAGAAACTTCAGCTGCTTATATACACAAATACAGAACAATTAACAAATTTGTTAACATGACCTTAGAGCTAAATTAGCAAGGTGGTATTTCTTATTTTGCCCTGGATGCAGGGAAATGCTTCAATGTCTGATGTATATTATTACAGTAAAATTCCCTTTAGTAGCCTATATATCATGTGAAAAGCAATAAAACTACAAACCAATCTAAGGAAAGCTGAGAACTGGAATCACAAAAAGATACTGCCCATAATAACAACAAAATTTTGAAACTTTTCTTAATCAGGTGTTATTACATTTTTTTTTTTCAATCCAAGAGATAACACCCATAACAAATGCTGGGGAACTGAGACAGACAACCGATCTTTACAACACAACGTTGTACTCTAGTCTAGCTGAAACCCAGCAGACAGCATATTGCAGCCAGTCTGCTCCAGCTGAATTTGCATCAAGGGTAGGGAACTTGCAAGGAGGAGGATTGGACTGACCCAAATCAACAAAAGTATTTTTTTAAAAATTATACACCAATACAGACTAAGGACTGGACAGAAATTCACACTAGTTGGTATTAAATTCAGCGCTTTCACTCCTAAGAAAGAGAAGCTTGTTGTCAGAGCTTTATATATTTATTTTATATATATATATATATATATTCTTTTAAAAATATATTTTATATATATACAAAAATTGGCCTGTGAATTGTGTGTGTACC
>NW_020799116.1:20399400-20449694 GCF_003259725.1 Athene cunicularia | reverse complement strand
TTTTTTGGTGTGTGGAATTTTTCAAAATATCTGAGGAATGGAAACAGCACAAATATATCCAACTGGATCCCCAAAGTTTTATTTTTGAAGGGAAAATCTCATTCTAAAGAGGAAATGGTCCTCAGGATATTGAGACCTACGGACTCGACATTTTTGCAGCTCATGCATGTGTGACCCTTATTAAAAATTTTTAAAGAGAAAAATGAAAGATTTAAAGTGAAGTTTTTCTCCAGGAAATTTTATTCTGGTCAGCAGTCCTTTCCTTATAATCAATGCTAGAATTTACAAGGAGTTCTTAAATGTTTAGGAAAGACATTCTCTCGCCCTAGGTGTCTTTGTGATATGTTGGCCCTTCTACTTTCATGATTCTTTTAAGAGACCTGCTCCCATTTTCAACATTGCTTCCCCATAATCTCATTCTATTTGTCTAAAATTAAGCATAATATTGAGAGATATATCCACTGTCAGACAACCATTATCAAGGAAGATACTTAGCAACCACTGTGGAATGACGTAAATGAAATTATTTTCTATAGCTCTTCCTTGCATATGCTTTGATATTAGATGGATTTTGAGTTCAAGCACAGTATTTCTGTTTGAGATAAAATATATTTCATAGGAAAGCATCCAATTTTGAGTCCTATGAAGAGTCATCAGTTATATTTTTCCAGCTGGCAATTTCCTTGACTTAACAACAGGTCAGAAGAAAACTGGACAAAAGAAAAGGAATAAATGAAATGACCTGAACACCTGGCAGAGAACTGGAAAAGCAGTTCCACTGCTGCCAGGTTTTAAAGAACCTGATGAGGTGTTTTGTAGATTCAGATGCAAGACACCATATATTATATTATTAAAGGTACAAGGGTGTTGCCAAAATAGGCACAAGCTATATAAAGTTGCAGTAGCAGTAAACAAAAAAGTAGAAACTAAGCTCTACAGGTAACAGCCTATATTACTAAATATGTACTGACTAACAGTGTGGTCATCATAATAAAATCAAAAAAATACATTATATATATATATATATATATATATATATATATGAATGAAATTTGAATGAAATTTTTACTTGTTTTCACTTCCTTCCAGAGATACCTGCACTAATGGCTGGTCAAATCCTTCCCACTGTGACTTATTTCTACAGACTTGCTCAAAATGATGAAATGTCAAGAGACATATTTTGAGTCGTATCTTCACAGGCAGTAACCTGAGAGAAGATGAAAACAGCACGCATTTCAAATCCCAAGCAATAGATCTGGACAAGGTAGGGGGTAAGTTTTTTGTTGGGTTGTTTTTTTTTCCTCTCAAACTAATTTTTACATAGTTTTTTATCTAACCATCACATGACTGCTTTTGCTTCTGTAGTGAAGACCTTCACAGTTATACAGTGAACCCAGCATTGATGAGCATATTGCCTCCTCACATTTCCATGTCTGACTGTGGCCTGCTGTCCATTCAATCCACACACATGTACTTGTTCAGGTTCATATATAAGGAGCATAACATTTGCTAGATATGTGCGGAACAGTTGTACCATGAGTACAAGTGAGTACTCCTTCAACAGTGAGGCTTAGCACAGAAAAAAGATAAGCAACTGTCCTCATGGGAGCTGTGGATCAGCTGTATCTTCTCTCCAACTATACAGATAACCTTTCTGATTTCAATCTCCAACTTGACCAAGCAATGTGGCCCATTATAGGAATGATAAGGAAACAGCTGAGTGGTGAACCCTGGGAAACACACTCTCTTGTAAGGAAACTAAGCCACGAGAGGCCATCAAGCACAGCAGCCACAGCACCAAGCATCACCTGCACATCAACGCCACCAACAGCTTAGTGCAAGTGCCTTGGGAGGACCAAATTTCAGGGGACCATGTTCTGTTTCGCTAATTTTTCCTGTTCATTAACTTGTTGCATGAGTAAGGGGAAGGCTAACCCATGAAGCAGCTCTTTCTATTCATATGTCTTTAAAAACAGACTGTATACAAAAGATTTCACCACACACTGATATACAAATACAAATATTTCAAATTTAGTACTGGACTTACTCTAATATACCTTCAAAAAATGAAGCCAGGATCCCATATATTCGTTGAATCCTCTTCATACCATAGGTTCACTATTCTGTTTGCTCAGGGAACAGTCCGCAATCTATTAACCCAGGACACAGAAGGATTTTGTTCTGAGGAACAACGTATTTTTAACTTGCATAAGTCGCACCCCTGTGTGATCACCACTGTAGTAGAAACTACATCTGCACCGGGAATTTTTTCTCAAAATACATTTGATAAAAGACAGCAGCAGTTTTGCACTTTTTTGAAAGAGTGGAAAAATGATTCTGTGTGGATCAGTAATGAGAGCAGTAATTGCCACAGGGCTGACAATAATTTATGCAGAAGTTCTCAATTGCTCCTAATGGCCTGTCAGATGGTAAGAGGGAATGCAAAGCAGATCATAACAACAACTCTAGCATAGCTTCTGAGAACAAAATTCTTGAAACTTTCACTCTTACTAAGAAATATGAAATACAGGAACTAAAGCGACTTCTGGAGAAGCATTAAAACTACACTATTACCTAGTAATTCATGTAGATCAGATTTTGTGATTGCAGCAGAAAATTAAATCACATTTTCCAATGTCCATCCATACCTTAAATGAAGAATTGTAGTAGAACAAAAACTTCATGTATTACCAAGAACAGATTACTACTACTACCAGTTAAGATTGGTTGAGGAATGTCACTACTGATACTTCAAACCCACAGAAATGTCAACTGTTTCCAACAGCGTAACTGAATGCAACTCACCAGATAATAATCTATCGACTTCTCTCAAGATAATACCAAACAGTGTTACAGATATTTGGAAATGAAATTATGCTACAGTCAAAGGGCTTAAATTTGGCAATGTACCAACATTCATAGCTTAAAATGAGAAATAAGAGCCAGTCTAGAAATACACAAAGAAAATGAACTTTTAAGCTTGTAACTGCCTAATACAGCAAAATGCACCAACTTACATACATTAGACTATACTCTTAGACAAGGTTCCTGAAACAACTCATGCACTCTAATAATTTTTAGATGTGTGCATTTTGTCATGCATTCCTCCTTCAAAAGCCTCAGGAGAAAAACATTTTGCACTTATATGGCAGAAACCAGTTAAATGCTAATTCTGTTACAGCTTCAAAAATTAAAGTAGGTTTCAAGTGTCCAAAAAGAAAGAGTTGTACCATTTCTAAAAAATAAAGATTACTTCAACTTATTCATTAACTAATAAGGTCATTGGTAGATAAAACTTTAGGATATGTTAAAGGCAGGTATAAATATATTCAATATAAAGGTGGTGTATAAGTAAGCTCAATTAAAAAAATACTCAGGGTGATGTTTCCCTGACACTGTGTCTTAAAATCTCTTATTTTCATGTTATTATCCCTTATTCCCACAAGGAAAGGCTGTCACTTATAGACATCACAACTTTTCAATATAGACCTAAGCAATAAGCAACTGAAACACTGCAAGGCAGTATTGTGTCAGTCAAAAGTGCTGAAAGATTGGCCAGTTTTAGAATTCTGTAAAATTTTACCTCCATTATCCCTTTCTTATTTGAGCTTTCATGTAGAGTTAGTATTTCTTTTAAAAATGCCGAATATCATAATGTCCAGCATGGGAGAAATTCAATTTTCCCCTCCTGTCTTAACACTCCCTCCCCATTGCTGCGAGGCACGGGGCTGAGGGAAGAGCCTGGCACAGCCCCGCCACAGCGAGCGTCTCAGTCCCCGGTGGGTGTGAGTGAGCAATGCACAACTGCTCCTTGCGACTGAGGAGTATCCACAAGGCTCCACTCCCAGTAGAGACTGAAGAGGCTAAATCAAATCACAGCCTTGCTCTTCCACCTCCCCTTGGTGGCTGGTAATGAACTTGCACCACACCTCTGTCAGCTCTTATTCAGGTGTCTCCGTATATTTAACAACAATAGAAAGTAAAAGTTATCCAGCTCTCATTGTAGACTCCAGCCTGTCCAAACCCTTCTCTGGTATTTCCCAAAACATATTATCTTTTCTGGCATCAGCTACAACTCCCTGGCCAGACTTCTAACTCAAGCTTCTCCTGAAGATAGACCAAGATCTGTCTGAGCAAAGGGGGAAAAAAAAGCATCTGGCTAATGTTAATGTTTCTGTCATTGACAACGTTATTTCTGTGGAAACATCCACGTTCACAGAGTTCCGTCTCCCACAGAAAGACTCACGCTCTGTTCGCCATCCTGTTCTAGTCACAGACCTCAAAGGCATTGAAAAAACACAAAGTCATCCCAGGTGCTTGTAGACATGACCAAAGAAATCAGCACAATTTCCCTGCAACGTGAAGCCAATTCACAGTACAAACTTCACTGTGGTAAGAAAAATACAGTGTCACTACATTGGCCATGAACCTGTGTGGAAACCGGCTGTTCTCAATCATCTCCCCTTGCCGACCCACTTACCAACAGGGTCTCACACCTGTCTGCTCATAAAGGTTTCGCCTTTTTTACTTTTTTTTTTTTTTTAAGACTTCTACGTTGCAGCCATATTGAATTTATGTTTACAATTGTTTTTAGACTCTGAAAGGTCCATGTAGATGATAGCAAGTTGATGAACTCAGGTAATTAGCAGTGATGATTGGGCAAATCAGCATGGGAAGAACAGTCTTGTTGACTCATTTTCAAAATTGAAATGCATTTAATTTTGAAAAGCAAGAAAAAAAATTAGAATTAAAAAAACTTGGCTGTATTATATACTATAAAATTTTACTCAGCATTAGCCTACATATACTTTTATTTCATAATTGGGTACCAAAGTTTATGCAGAAACATTAAATGAATTTCAATTATGACTATACCCCACACCAACAGTGTGGTATAGTCAAGCTTAATATATCAGTTTTTCAATGTTTAGGACTTTTTAAAAATGACATCTACCAATAAACTATAGGTATCCTTGGCAACAGTTTATAACGTACTCATTTTAAAATGAATCTCCCACATTTATATAACTGCTCAAAGAAAGCCTTTAAAAAAAAAAAAATGTAAAGGACCTTTATGATGTGTTCAGAATGCTGGATTAAAAGATATTCCCTAACTGTATTTATTCTCCCTGTGTAATACATGGCAAAACCTTCCAGGAAAACAATTTTAAAAACACAAGGAAAAGAGTGACCACTGAATAAAACACTGTGCTGTGGGAAAACACTAACACTTTTTCCCAGGCTGTGTTGCTGAGCTTTTCAGACTACCTCAGATGTGTCTGTCATACCTTCCCATGGGAAAAGAAACATTTTAAATGCAGTATCAAAATAATAACAACTTGAAAAAAAAAAAAATTGGAAAAAAAACAACATCATCTGATGACACATCTCCCCTCTTTCTAAAACCTGTAACAATCCTATTTTAAAAATTCCTTTCCCACCAAACAAAAAAAAAAAAAAAAAAAAAAAAAAGAGAGGAGCCTGCACACTTATGCCTAAGAAAAAAGTTTACAGATCTAAATTCTAATTTTGTAAAGCATCATTCATGGTTTACAACGTCCCCAAGGTATTCTATGTCCAACTATATGAGCTAATAACAGTAAATAATGTTTTCTTCAGTTAAAGACCAAATGAATCCTTTATTTTCATGCCTAAATCAGACACCTGCTGAAATCAATAGTCATGTATTCAAAATTCAGTGATAAAGCAACAAAAGATTCCTGATTATATATATAGTTAAAGAATCATAAATATGATACAAGAGCTATGGATAGCTACGTGCTTATTCTGCTTGTGAATGGATAAGGAAGAAGGAAGGGTCTTCAAGGAAAGTAGCCAAAGGAAACTGAAGCGAATGTAAAAAGCATTTCAGAGCTATATTTAGAGGAAGACATTCTTCATACATTCGCCAAGCTATTCACGTCATTTCACACAGCATATTTATCCGGCTTTATAAGTCTATGAGAGAGCAGGGGAAAAAAAAAAAAATCTGGATCAGTTGCCAGAAATGGAAATCTTGCATTTATGTAGAAGAATATTTTCAGCATGTGAATTCAAGAGTACTTTCCAAAGGGGGAAAAAAAGGAGAGGGACAGGGACGCAGGATGGGTGTTAAAACTCTACAGATATCACAGAAGGATTCTGCAATATATAGTTTATAAGTAACATGACTTTGCCCCTAATACTCCCTTGTGAGCCAGGCTCACTAGCCTTAGCTGTACCACTAAAAATACTGAAATGTGTGAATTTCACTAATTTCAAGTCTTCAGCTGGTATAAACTAGCTGAAGACTTGTCCATGCTCATGTAGATAGGATACATTAGCTATATAAGCAATTACATATTTATCACCTATAATGCAGGAAACAACCATCTAAGATGAATAAACATCAAACACAAACTCAAAGGTGAAAACAGACACAAAAATACGTCAGTTTTATAAGAATATTATGATTCTTCTTTAACTCGTTTAGCATATGTCACAAGGTTCAGCATGAAGAAATGTCAAGCACACAAAAAATATGTCAGTACCATTTGTAATGGTAATAGGCACAAATCACATGGAAATTTCCTGTTAGCGACCTTCCAGAGGGTGGGGATAGAATCAGTTTGAGATGCAGGACTGGTTTTACTTAAACTTCTACAAATAACTTCTATAAAAAGTTTTTACCTTCATTCCCTTCTCCAGGTGGCTGATAAAACGAAAGCCCCAAAGATATGATGGCTGCAATTTCCAAGATTATAAGAGTCACATCCTGCAACGCTTCCCAGACTAGCTGTAAGAATGTTTTTGGCTTCTTTGGAGGTATAAAATTTTTTCCAAAAATAAGCTTTCTTTTTTCTAGGTCTGCAGCAGTGCCAGCTAATCCTGTAAATAAAATAAAATAAAATAAATTAAAATTGCAGTAAAATAGAGAACGCTCACTTATATCTGCATACCTATAAATTATTTCTCCAAGAACAACTACAAACTGTACCACCTATGGCATACTAACAAATAGGTAGATATTTCACTTAAATTTCTCTTTTGCAAGATGATTTGTCCTCAAGTTCTGAACAGAATCCTTAGAGACTCTAGTACTAATTCCTGCTAGTTTTAATCATAAATCTTTGAATTAGGAGGTTTACTTTAATAAGACCTATGCATATTGATACATACCTATATGTAAGCAATGACTTCTGAAAATAGATCACAAACACAAATAAATTATATTTCGGATGAAGTTGGAATAGCTGTTAGCAGCTTCTGGTAATATGAGTAGAAGCAGCATACGTATCTTTGTTCTGACCTCAGGTCAATGACCTCAAAGTGTAAATCAATAGAGCATGTCTTGTCCCACTTTAAAGCAACCTCTCTTGCTGCATATATACTGCCACACAATCACTGGAATGAGCTGCATCAAATCTGCGTTAAGTGAAAAAAGAGAGCCAAAGTGGGGCTATATATGCAAAAACAGTAACAAGGAAACAATATGGTTCCTGAAATCGTTATAAAAATTCATGCATTTTGCATGACACTTCAACTTGTGAATATTTTAATTTAAGGATACAGTGTAAGAATGTGTGGTTATGTGGAACAGCCCACTTAGGTTCTTTTTTCCTATTTTAAAAATTATATTAATGTATGCATATTTAGCGCCTTGCAACTTTAGGGTAGAATAACTGTGCCTGCATACCACTCTCAGTAGCATAAAGAACTGCAATAAAATAAGTGGTTACATATCCACTAAATAATATTTGGTATCAGTTGGAAAGTTTAGTAAACTGTAGGTTTTGAATGTGATCAACAACATGAAGTTATTCGTGCTTATCCACCCCAACATGACACAATGAAAATACTTGAGAGCTGATCTCGGAGGAATACAAAGATGTCTGCAGGAGAGCCAGAGGAAATGACCGATGCCACGCTGTAAGGATTCCTCGCCTCACACAGGTTAGGGTAAGTCCTTGCCTCCCCCATATCACCACCAGCACATCACCACGGGTACTCAAGGAATGGCAAGCCCCATTAACAGCACCTTCACGATGTCAAGCAAAAGCCGTCAGGATCCTACTGTGCTAATGGCACTCAGCGTCATGTCTCCTTCATTCGGGACTGTTGCAACTGTTCCCGGCAGCACGCCAATGCCAGTAAGTCACCTCCTGGGTGAAAGCACCAGGCCCAAGCGTAACTTCCTCAGAACATAAGCGATGCTTTTCTGAATGTATCAATCCTGCCACAATACGGGCAAAGATGTTGACTCACCTTTCACTTAAGGTATATAATTACAGCTGTTGTGTAGCTTCTGGCTCTTGGTTAACTCATCAAACTTTCATTTCACCTTCAGCTTCTAAGAAATACTATCCTTTACCCCAGATAAAGGCATGCTGTAGTTATTATTACCTCACTTCATTTAATTTTCAGTACCTAGTGCTTAGTGACACTGTAACAGACAGGTTCCAGCCATTATGAAGCGTGTCTATGTTATTCTCCGTGATTCAAACGTAACATGTCAAACCTCTCCACTCCTCCATGAGTTCCCAGACAGCTTCCAACACGGGGTAAACGCCTTCCCCTATGAAATACGAATTGCAGGCTATGAGCCATTTGTGTCATTGCCCTTTTGTGAAGCAACGCAGATCACCAAAGTTAGGCCAACACATGTGAGAGATCAGGGGAGTCGCTCACCACTGACAGGACCTGACATGGGGACAAGCCTTCAGCAGAGACACAACGAACACAGTTTGATTAGCTTTCAGAGAGCTGCAAAACCCCTCAATACAAGGAAGAATTTTCACTAAAAATGGCAAGCACAATTTGCACTAGGCCTCCAAACCACAACCTACTCCAGATACAGCTGTGACTTCATACATGAAGAACAAAGTACATGGACGGCATTGATAGTGGCAGGGATTTCTGGCAGGAATGTTCATATAATGCATCTACAAGTGGTAATACAAAGCTCTAAAACAGAAAAAAATGGAAAGCACACTGGAAAGTAGTAGGAAGAACTGCCTGTGTTCCAACACAGAACATACATGCACAGTGGTGGGCCAGCTCCAGCAGGTAAGCAGATGACCAGGTACTCAACAGCATGGAAGGGATGGCTGAGATAGTACAGGAAATAGCTGCAGTATTTTTCAGCAATCCTAATTACCTAGACACAAGGAATTCATGACTTTGAAATTACACTATATACTTTACAGTCAGGAGGCCATAAAAATTACAGATATCCTGTCCTATGTACCTGATTGTAATGCACATATAAATATACAAACATACAGAGAAGCCTCTAAAGCAAAAGAGATACTTGAACTCAAAAAGCTGCTTTTCCTCTAAGACAAAAATCATTCATTTAGACTCTGTTAGGTTGAGAACTAGACTTCATTTAAACCATCTATGGTCACCATCATCTTCCAGACTATAGTCTAAGTAACCTACATTGGTATGTAGACATAAATTTTATTTAAAGGTATTCTTTCATTTTTCATAATAAATATTATCTTCCTTAAGACCCTGAAATGCTGGGGTTTCAGCCCCAAATTAAGGTTGACATGTGGGTGATTCCCACAGCCCTTCCCAAAGGGGGGTGAGTTTACCTTTAGGCTTCCCTCCAGGGTGCAGCCGGCCTGGCAGACAGAGCCATTGGGTAAAGGAGCCCCAGGCGTCCCGCAGTCAGTAACAAAGGTCAGGTGTCCCACTGAGGGATAAAGCTGGGACCATTGCAGGAGGGGCAGTGTCTGTCTGTGAGGTGGGTGCCCTGTGCAGAGTTCCCTGTTGGGGAAGGACCTCCCGCCTCCCTGGGACTGGGCTCCAGTCAGGTCTGGCCTTTGGAAACGTGGGCTGTGTAGAGATTCTGTGTGTGGCTTCCTCGGTCTGATGTGTTTGGCTTGTTGACTCGGTTGTCTCCCATCTGCGTGTCACCATTTATTCCACCCATTTTTGGTTGTGCAGTGTTGTTGTTGGGGTCAGTGGGATTGATGTCGATTATGTATAATCTGACTTGTTTGTACCCCCAGTGCTCACCCAGGTACTGACCCTTTTGTATCAAATACAATTTGGTTACTGGTTCATCTTTATGCTGGCTGTGTCCTTCATGCTAGGCCTGATAATTGGCAAAACAGACCCATAAATAGACAAGGGTGATTTTATTCTTTTCTATGGATCTGTCTTGGTGAAATTCCTCACCAAGTCCCACCAAAAAAACCTTACCTTTAATTATGAAATTTATTTTCTTGTAAAACTTCTAGAAATACTTGAAAATAAATTCAATGTTTAGTTAAAACAAAAAGTTTTCCCTTCTCCTGAGATCTAGCCATCATTCAAAAAAACCCCTTCAGCAAAATTTTGTTAGGTTTTTTTTCCTCCTACTGAATGCCAGAAATTAACAAACTCCTATATTGCAAGAGAGAGACTGAAGAAACCTACAGATCAGTTGATGAAATCATACCGTAACAGTTCTAAGCATTACTGTAGAGATAAGGTGAGCAAGGGGCAACAAAATACATAGAGAAGCCAAAGCTATACAAAGAGATACAGCTAAGGGAAATGTGATTGAGAATCCGAGGCAATATGTTTATTTTGCAAAAGCTTCCATAAATTCTCCATGCTATTGTCACCAGAAGGTATAAGGGGGACAATCCTTACTTTTTTCAAATAATCTGCTTTATTCATAAACATAAGGTGTCTGAGCAAACCTGAGTTGCTTGAAGAGGATTAGAGGTCACTCCCACTTTTCATTGTACTGGCAGATCTGCGGGATGCTGCTTCCCAGCTAGTGCACACTGACAGGCAGTACAGATGGTAAAAATGTCTATTAGCACAGCAAGATCTGGAAGTGGACATCTGTCCTCACCAGTACTTTTAACCAGGAGATGGCTTTCCTGCTGCTAGATTTTTTTAATGTGGGGATTTTTTTTCATATTACAGATAATAACTTTTTTACTGTTTGGGAATTTTTTTTCATTTCTTACTTGTCCTTCAAGTATTGAGTCCTGTGACAATAATGAATGAGTACTGTAAATGAAAGTAATTTGAAATATCATTTCTATATGAAAATATAAAACATCTAAGAAAGTGAAAAAGAACCAGTGGGGACTAACAAAAATTAATGGAAATACCAGTTCAATATAACGCCAGACTTCATGTGTTACTGGCAAAAGTAGCAGCCTTCCATCTTATATCATACAGAAGTATGACAATATGCCACAAACAGGCTGGTTTTATGTTCATTTGTCCACCAAGCCTGAATGTTTTTAAGTCTTTTTCAATGTCAAAGCTGTGCAATACTTCTTTGCTTGACTCAAATATTTTAGAATGATTATGCAGATTTGGGTTAAATTATTATATAAATAGTACACACAGATTTAAAAATATGTGAAAATTTATTACTGACGCTTCCAGTACTCAAGTAATTTCTTAAGGTGTCAGTTTCTAAAAATTTTCCCCCAGATCCAATCGAAATTTGTGGGAGAGTTAAAGTGATTGTATAGAAAACATTTTCTACAATGTTGTGCAGGATATTAAATTAATTGCTTTTTTGGAGGGAGAAAAAGATTAAAAGGGGAGAAATGCAACTTAATGAATTTTCTCTGTTTATTATCGACATCTGTCAGTTACTTCATGCTGAATATAAAACCATCATTTCAATTAATGCTTCCTGGAAAATTGTATTTCTCTGACAGTCTTCTCCACTGCAACTAAATGGAGCATGACAAACAGAGAATGAATTTGATGCTGCAAAAATAGCAAAAGCACAACACTACTAAGGCAGCAATTTGAAAAAAACCCACAAAACTTTAAAAAATAATGCTTCACATTTGCTTAAATTATGAGATTAATAACAGAGAATTTACACTTGCACTAATCGTGCAAATAAGCTGTTCATTAGTTACTAACTTTCTTCTGTACATTTTCCGATGCATCCAGAAAAGCAGGTAAAAATTCCAAACAGCAAAAACTGTAAACAACATAATTTAAAAATCACAGCACATGTAACTTCAAATGCAAAAAAATATTGTTCAGCTAGAAAGTAAAGACTTCCAAGTGATGCTGAACTGCTACTTAAATTAACACACACAGGTAAACCAACTATTCTGGCTAGTGAACACTAATGACAATTATGTATGACATGCATTAATTTTTCCTATGGGAACAGCGACCTATATTTTATCTCATGAGTTCCTATCACCCTGGTCTCAAACTCAAATGATAAGCATTCCTAGCATCACGTTACCTAGGTCTTCACAGAAACTTGTAAGTAAAACACTACGAAGTATCACCCCAACAATTATTTCCTTTGTCTCATTTCACCAATTCCATTTATTTTACACTTAACTTATGCAACAATCCCTGCCATTACTACTGCTACATAGTGCTTTAGTCTAACTTGCCAAGGCCCACCAGCTTCTGTAGCTCTCATGTAAATTCTCATAACTTCATAACGTTAGAAATATTAGCCCAGTTACTTCTGTTGCACCATACAAAATTCATACCCACAATCTCATTCAACATTTTTTAGTGGGATTTTACTCTCTGGCTTTGGAAGCAAATTTCTGTGCATGATTTTGCTTTTTCTCTCTTGAAAAGGCTAGAAGTGACAGCAGTCCTTTTTTTCTTTCACTTCTTCCACTTGAATCTAAGAAGTATTATCTCTCTAGTGACTGGAAGAGCTGAAAACGACAAATTTTCCATTCAAATGAATAACATAGTAGTAACTAGTGACAAACAGATCTAGTTTCTGAGATCTGCCTTAGGAAACTGTCCCTACTTAAGAAATTGGGGAAGGCAAGGAGACATCCACAGTGAACTGTGATTACTGTATGGTTTTGATCAAATGCTGAGGAAGGTCTATTTTTGTCCCTTATGTATAATGATGTCATCAAGCACACTGATGTAACCCAACATCAGTCTTCATTAGGTCATTAACTCTCCATGACACTTGCTTAAAGTAAAACAAACACCTGCTTTGGTACCAGATATGCCACAAAAACATACACTGCACTAAACTACCTGTTTTACTGACACAAGATGGTTATTTTTCAAACCAAAACATACACCAAAGATGTGAAACACAAAATGAAAATATTCACAGCTAGGATGGATGCCTCAGTGACCTCCCAGTTGTCTCACATATGTTGTTTGAAAAAATTCTGGATGCAGGACATTGAAATTCTGTTTAGGTCGTATTAAAATAAAATCAGTTGAGAGAATCCAGTTCATCAGTAGGAGAGTATTTAATGAGAACATTTACTAGTTTCAGCAAGCTGAATTTGAATTTTAGTAGTGAATGAACCTCAACAAATAATACTTTCCTCTAATCTCAGAACAACAAAGCTGTCTGTAAAGTGTAATGAATGTCATTACCTGTTTTCATTAATATCACTTGCTTACATTTGCTTACATAAATTTTTAGAAACTTGTCCAAAACCCTAAAGCCTTTGGAATTACAAATCATCTAGCACATGTCCTGTAAGCTTTACACTGCTGGTGCTACTATTTCTATGAGTCCATCTGTCAGTTCTGCCAGCAGACCCTTGCAGGATTTAGAACCTCCTTGAGTCAAATGCTTTACAGGTAGTTCTAAACAGCCAACATACAGAAGATTGGCACAGAAGTGGCAGAACCAGGAAATGAGTTAACTCCCTCTCCATCTCTTCATTAATCATCCTCCCTCTTCACATCTAACAGCAACAACTGGCCAAGTCCCCATGTTCTGCCCTCTTGAGTTCTGCCACCGCTTCAGCTGCCACCCTGCAGTACAAGACCACTCATCTGGAAAAGCAGCAAAGTGACTACAAAAACCCCTGCATAAACCTTCCCTGTTATAGGCTGCAATCAAAACAATCACTCAAGGCACACAAAGGATGTAAATACATCTCTCAATCCATGACTTCTTTAAAAATAAAGTAACTGAAGAGCTTAACATTCTTTCTCATAGACTGATGCATCAAATGCAAAGGTTAGGAAAATACATAACAACTTGCATTTCTACAATGAGTTTCTATCTCTCAATCTCTTTCTAGCTATAGAAATGCACCAGCAACTTAATCCCAATTTTATGAGGCAGCAAAATGCTGAAGTTCTTGCCCCAGACAGTTTGGTGGCAGTTCAGGGGAGGAAATACATCTCCTGGGATTCCTGATTTACACTCAGCTGCAAGATGTCATGCAGGATTTACTACTGCCAAGTAGCACTGAATGCTCCATGACACGTTTCATTCATTTCCCCATCTAGCCATTTTGCCTTTATTTCTTCTATCTTGTTCTTATTTCTTTTTAAAGTAAAAATGCTCTGAAAAGAAGCTATTAACCAGGAACAAGTAATTTACATAAGATGACTAATAACAGCAGAACCCAAAATGGTTCCTGATAGTGACTATAACGTAGCCTAGAAAAAAGCCAGTCCCTGAAAGACATGCTACAATTTTGTAATAATCTAATGACTGGATTTACGTGCAAGTGCATAACCACGAGCCAATATCAAGGCAACAGATGAGACATTAAATATTAAAGGCAAGATATGTGTTGTAACAGATGACTATTATTTTTGTTGCCTAAACAGACAATAAAAAAAAAGCTTTCTGCAAAAGCCGGTAACAGCATTCAATGAGAGCTGAAGGTCCAGTATGAAGAAAGAGGAATTAGAGTTTCTTTTTTAGAAATGTACTGCTGTCAGTGGGAGTATGGCTGTTGAGAGGGATGATAATCATCCCAGCAGAAACCATTTCTTCAGCTCTTACTGCACCCAGTAATCATTACACCATTTATATATGTCTCATCTGGTTTACACAGGCTCCTGGAGATGGTTTTCTTTTCTCCTATCTTGATGCAGTATCAAGTACAATAAAGTCATTACAGATTGAGGGCAGCAATACTAATAAATGCTAAGAAATACTAATAATGTAGTATATGTATATCCACAATCCAGCTCCCCCCCATTACCAACCAGATGATAAAAAAGTCATTATAAATTCCTTGTTACATTATATAAACAACAGTGCAGTAACAGTGCAGATCTTCACCTAGCACTAAGAGACAGCTTAAAAGTTATGCAAGGCCCTTACTGCAGCTAAGCCAACCAACCCCAAGCCAGTGGGATAACACACAGATGCTGGGTACTGCAGGTTTGTTCAGCATCACATACCCTCAGCAGTTTACTAGTATCGGGGCTTTTTGGAAGAAACTGAGAGGGAACAGGGGAATGTAATAATTTCTTTCCACCACCCCCCATTCGCCTTGTCAAAGCTTTGAGACAGTTTCTTCAAATGTCTTTTTTTGATTATTTAAACAAAGCTAGGGTTTCACTCCCAGAGAGGTAACATTATGATTTAGAGCAGACTGTACAAATACCCTCTGCACAGACATGTCTTACCCACAAAGCTCCGATTTCCCATTGAAACGTAAGACATAAAATGGGAGCATTTCAATGAAGTTGACAGAGAGTATGAGGGAAACAGTATCAAAAACATGCTGTTACAATACATGCTGACTTATAATATGATAGTTCCAGATAATGTGAAAGCTTTTCTTGCCTTTAATGTTTAAATCCTATCAAGCATCCCTGACTACAGCTTAAGACGCACTCACTAGCTGTTCTGTAGGATCAGACTTGAAAAGCACTAACATATGAATCAGGTAGTGGCAAAAAGCAACTGTGTAAGATTAATGGAGGAGATCCAAGGCCTTAGCCAAGAAAAAAGAACAATAAATGAGCACATAATAAAGTTAAAGTGTAAAGTCTTCCTTAATTAACACACCTTCATAACCACTTACCATCACTCTCACCGGACCCTACAAAAAAATTCACCGCTTCACATGTATTGCTAATAGCAACCACAGGGGATACGGAGGGAAAAAAGACCCTGAAATCAATCTGTGATTCTCTGTTCCCAAACCACAGTTTGAGTAGTACTGCTGACAAGCAAACTGCTCTGGTTGTTACAGAAGCAGCTTCTGCCTGTCTGTGTGGATACAGCACAGCCTGGGGAAATGCAAGTCCCCCAACAGAAACACTACCATCAGTCACGGTCCTGAGGGAGGGTCTGATTATATGGCTCAAGTGTGTGCCTGCATGGAAGCATCTGCCAGCTGGGAGCCACGTGTGTGCAGGCTCCTCTAAGCCCTGGAGTAAGTGCAGCCCAACTGGTAACCACCACTGATCGATGCACCAGCAGGACCAGCGTTAGCAGTGGGCAAGTGGTATCTATGCATAGGATCCTCTCCTAGCCGAAGGGGGAGGAAAAAAAGGACGGAGCCACATGTCCAGCTGTGCACAGGCCTACACTTAGTGTCAATGGAAAGTGAGCGTGACCAGTGACACTGATTTTGGGGGACCTGGGGGCTCCTGGGGACCCTTGCTGCTGAGTAACACCACAACAAAGAAATCCACAATTACAAAATTAGCTGCCGCAGTGTCTACAGTCCATAGGTGATAAAAAGACTTCAATTTCTCCCATTTCATATCACAGTACAACTTCACGTCACTTGAAGTTCTGCAAGTAAAACATTACATTCAAAAAAAATTACATACATACATGTCAATGGAATGTCCCAGAAACTGAGGCCATCTGACTGAAATTCCGTACAGCTGAATGCATACTTAGGAGAGCTCAGCTGGCTTCTCCACACTATAATGTACTTTCAGGCTGATGTGGCCTAAAATTCTCATGATTTTCTGTGCAGTTCTATAGAACATGCCCACCCAGGATGGCAGTCACAGTAATCTGGGAAAGCAAATGCCCAAGGAATAAAGCATGTGCAACCAGGAAAGGACTGAGAGGGGAAGACATTACGCAGCTGAAGGCACATTACACAGACTTCCAAGGGAGTACAGTGTGAGGCTTTTATGCAGTATCCTGAAAGTCCCATGGATCTCTCTATTTACATGAAGAATCTTTACTATTAATATTTGTCACTGCAGTCACCATAGTTTCTTTAGTATAAAGAGCTCCAAGGGTCTACAGATCATCTTTATTTGAAGAAGTCTATTGGAACTGTTAAAAGTAACATAGCATAACAACATAGGCTCTCATAAGAACAGCAGCATAGAAAAGAGGGGGTTTTTTAGACAAGGCCAGGAATTTGTAGGTTAAGGTAGCTAATTCCTCATATAGATGTTTTAATCTTTTACATTAAAATAAATATCATAAGAAGAAATCTTATATTCCAAAGGAAGAGACACATTGTTGTGACGTCTATAAGGGAGTCAAAATGAAAATACCAAAAACCACTTTGCCGAGTCTGCTTCCATAGCATGATTCTTTCCCACCCTCACTTAAGAAAAAAAGCCTACAAATAAACCAGATAGCAATGAGGTGCATTTTTCTGAGGTGTTACCTTCAAGTGCTGCTACTTGGCAACTCTTCTTAATTTCACTGCTATCTTTGTCAGTGTCATCTGCTTTTCCTGTGAGTAATATCAACTTGTCAGCTACACAGCAACTGTACTCACTTCAAGCTCTGCCTCTGCAAGAGACACAGCATTTGCTATAGTGTATCTTAGGCTGCTGCATATTCAGGAGAGTATTCAAGGTATCTAAAAAAAAAGTGAGAACACTGAAGAAAACAAAGTGCTGTGATCATTATGCCATCTGCAAGCAACATCAAATGCCACTATCACTCCTGCAAGTGACAATGATGTCACTCAAAACCACAATGCCCAACTTGTGAGGAGATGATAAGATGCTTTTTGAGCATCCAGTGGATTATAACCCAGTGCTCAGGAGCACTGAAATAATGAGACCTTTGAAACCTCTAACATAGCACACACACTGTTGGGCTGCTACCTGTGTAACACTGCTGCACTCATCATTACACCCTTGCTCCATCCTCTTCATAAACAAGCAGGACCCCATCCTTTAGATCATCATCTGCCCCTCCTGTAGACTTAAGTACCACACAGACTTGAAGGAACAATAAAAGTGAAAGAAGCTGTAAAATTTCATCTAAAGGCACCAACACAAACACTATTACAGCTAATATAACTGAACACAGATACACAGTCAAAGTTTAGAGTCACTAAGCACTGATAATTTAGCAAGTCAAACAAGCTCCCTATTGCCCCATTTTCTAGATAAGTGGAGAAAAGATGGCAAAGAACATCTTCAAGACTTTCCAGTCTTCTGGTAATTAGTTAATTCAGTCCACAAAAGCTGCCTGGGAGTAAAAGAGCAGAAGACTCCCCACCAGTAGCAGTGTTTCAGCTGGGATGATGGCACTAATGGAACAGATGTCATGTTATTCCTCAAAAGAGTTCTCAGCCTTATATAAAGATAATAAAAATAGGAAAATACTAAGAGATTTTTTTTTTAAGTGACAGTGTTCTCTTGACTCCTGTTTTATTTTCTTAATTGTTAGAAAATCTGAACCGTGACCAAAGCAACCCCAAGATGTACTGTGGGATACAGCATTATTTTATTCTTATACCCACATGCAGCAGAACTCCATTAGGAACAAACACCTACAGATGCCTCCTAATTTAGCTCACTAAAAAATCCAAAAGAATAGACTCTCTCTTATATATTGTCAATCACCTTGATTAGCCTTCAACATTACTAACCTAACCTGAATGCAATAATCACTACTGAAGTTCTCCAGATACTTTTCCAGTGCAAATCAAACACTAAATTAAATTATAAAGTAAGTACTCCAAGGAAGATGAGTCACCAGCTGTAGTAAGAATGTAAGTCAGAAGCAGCCAAGGACACCATATTTTTATGCATACCAAACTGGTCCCAATTGAAAAATCCAATCTTAATAGAAATATTCTAGAACAGGTAAGACTTTACCAAGGGTTGCTTGTAACTTTTCTCCACTAATGAATAGTGTATCACACCAGGCTGGTTTTCACTCTTTATTTAATATGTAACTTCCATTGTATATTCTGTAGAAAACTGAGACTCTGACCTGCATCTCATTTTGCATTTTATTGCTGGAGTGACATGGAAATCCTCTCAGATGGGCAGGGGTATTCAAATAACTACAGCTACTGATCTTGGTCAGCTCAAATCTGTGGGAATGCCAGGTAGCAGAGACAGACATGAGACAGGAACAGCAAGCATGAAGCAAGAGCACATCCTGGGAGACTCCTGCAAGGAGACAACTTCAGACCCAACACCCAGTTCTCACTGAGGACAGAAGTAGGACACAATTTTGAGATATGAGAGATGGAGTTCTAGCAATCCAAAAAGCCACTGAAAATTGCTCAACTATAAAGAAGCTCTATTCAAGGTGACAAAGTGGGAAAGGATTTGTATTCAAATCTCTTCACTTTTTTGGTCATAATATCTATGTGTTCTTTATATTAACAATCACTTCTTCCATCTTTTAAATTTTGTGTTCCATGATCTAAGAAGTTGAAAACTTTGTGTGTCTTTTGGCAAAAAAGGATGTAATAAAGCCATTCTGTATCAAAGTTCTGGTAGAAGTGTGCTCACATTATGACCTTGTGTTACATGCATTAGCAGAATATTATATTGTATCATAACAGAACCACCAAATTCATATTAACATCCATCCTTGGGCAGCTCCAGTGAGTAAACAAAAATCACATTTTCTTAATGCCCCAAAAGTAACTCCTACAGTTATTAATTAATCTTCACTATATATGTGGAAGCTTTAGATTTTATTTAAAATGAGATCTCAAATTAGAAATCATTTAATCAATTTATGGCTTTAATCATTTCCCTTATACAGCAGTTACGCACGTTTAAACTGTGCTAGCCACTTCATTTTACTTCCAGCCGATTAATTCACCGCTTTGCTTAATCCAGCTCAACTGGGAAGAGGCACTCTTAATCCAAAATAAGAACATCCATACAAAGAGTTAATCCATAATGGTTAATCAGGAATAGATGTTCCAGAATAAATCCACAGGCTGAGCATAGGTAAATCCCTTAGACTGGGGTTGATTTCGACCACTTTCACCTCAGCTTCTCAAAGCTGCTGCTAGACATGTACCTCCTCATCCCACAAATACACATATTTGGAGCTGAAGCCACACATCACACAATAAGAGAACACAATCATTTACTTCATCAAATTAGAAACAAATTCTTGCAAGTAAAGAGAAACAAAAAGATCATGAAGCAGAAAAGCTAAGATATTAAAGAAAAACAACTAAACCTAAACACTCTTACATGAAAACAGAGCAGAATTCTAGGCAGTCCAACACAGAGTCTTAGATATAGATAACCACTACTTAAGGACTTAGTTACATCCTTTACTCTGAAAGAGGGAAAAAATGAAGTTATCCTAGTTATGCTCACCCCAATAAAGGGAGCATTTAAAACATTTACCTGACTTAACCTAGAGCTGTTAGCTTGTCCCATTAGTAACTTAAATTGGAAATCTTATTTGCTTTTCATATACTTCCCTTTTGGTAGGAGAGCAAGCTTTTCTTTGCATAGTTCCTTAACTGGTCATCTTATTGTTCTTGTATCGTTCCTGCCTCACACAAAATGTTTTGGGGAATATCAGTCTAAATTCATGGCCCATTCAGAGCCAGCTGCTATACAAATATTATGAAACAGAAGTCTTCCCAAGTCCTTTTCAATGGCTGTTGAACACAGCACAGTAAGTAACTTTATAATTTTACTAAAGCTCAGGTTTCCAAGTTCATAAAATAGAAAGCATGGGAATAAGTCTTTCTTAAATAACAAGAAAAGAATCCTTTCCTAAGAAAAAATGTTTGGGGAAACTGGCAGTCTTCCTGAAACCCAGAATGTTCCAGAAATGCAGAATATGATTCAAAAGTATTTTGTCATCTGTACAGCCATTTTGGTTATAGCTGCAATGCAGCATTCTCTCCAGGACTGTTCATCGCACTTAAAGGATAAAGTGACCCAACTGCCTAGTCTGTTCCATCATTATTCATTAATGAAGAGACTGGGCCTAGAGGATTGCCATTGCAGGATAAAAAAAAAAAAAAAAAGGTTCATTAATACATCCCTTAAGCATGACACACATTAACACTAAACAAGAGACAAAGACAAGAAAATCAGACACACTTTCAGAGAACGCTTTAGCAATATTTAGAGACTGTTATCAATTTAAACAACACTAATAGCATGCTTCATATTATGAAATAATTCTGGTGAATATTGAAACTGCAAACACCTTGAAATAACAGGCCTATGGGTGAAGTCATTCCTTTCAGGCAGACATCTTGAGTATGCATCTGTTTTCTACAGGTTATGTAAACAATAACCAGAGGTGAACTGTATGGTCATGCTGAAATATCCAGGATGCTAAAAGGCAGACTTTTTGTGTGTGTCTGTTGCCCTTATTCCGGTATCCCTTCTGTTAAACATATTTGTATTTTTCCTTGTCTCCCTATATGCCTCCTATGTCTACTGCTGTTCCTGAAGATCATCTTAACAGATCTTCCCTCTATATCCTTTTCCACATTCCTTATTGTCCTCTTCATTTTATCTCAAAGAAACCAATGCCACTGATAAATATCAGATAGCTCTTCCTTCTCCTCTCTGAGTTTCTGCTGCTCAGCATAGTCCTCACTCTCTCCTTGAAACTTCTTTGTCACTTTAAGGAAATTGTATATTCTCTGAGGTCACAACTTTTATGGAACGCTACACACCTGTTTGGTGGGGGGGTTGTTTGCTTGCTTGCTTGCTTTTTTAAGAGACAAGTATGAGCAAAAATAGGTAAAAAATTTTGAGACATCAGCATGTGGTAGTATCCATATACTGTCAGAATTGATGTCTTTGAAGATGGCCATAAAATACTACATACTTTGCAGGCTTACGATGGACTTTGAAGAAAAGTCCTTTTAAGAAAACAAAATACCGCCCATGTTGCAACACTTTAAAAAAAAATCTTAAGAAAATGCTCTATTTGTTTAATGATTATGAAAAAGAGCAGCCAACAAAAAACTTCAAAAGGAATTACGTGAGACTATTAATACCAAGTACCAATACCGCTTTCCATTTATGTGCCCTCAAGATTTTAGAATTTACTGGAAAAATGAACAATTCCTTTTATTATGGAAACAGGCTTGCACAACATAAAAAGACTAACAGCATTAATCTTTTAACTTCCTGAGCTTTGTTTGTGTCACAGCCTTTATTTGCAATTAAGCTTAGTGCATATGAAGTTCACTGCCTGTCAACCCTCAGAGGACTGATACAGCCCAGGATGGGTAATTCAAGCTCCTTTTACACTGACCTACCAAACTCTGACCTATTAGACCTGCCTGGTAAAAGTGAGAAGGTATTACAATTTCATTCAGATCTTGATATCTGAGCAATTCATTCAACAAGGGTACCAATTATGTTTGATCCCCTCACCTTTCCCCCTACTTCTGGACTGGACTGATTTGCCATGAAATGGTAATCCTGAGTCATGCTGAATTTGATCACAGTGACCTGAGATTAAAGGTTCTGGATCTTGAAAACGATCTTTAATTCATCCAGTTTGTTCATTTGTTATAATTCTAATGCTATAAAAACACAGGCTCTTCATTTATAGGTAAGTGTCTACTGCACTCTTGTTTACAGGCAGTCAGGATGATACACACAAGGACCATCATCTGCACTGATAAAACCCCATGCATAAGAATACTTCACATAGCTTACTACCAGCCTCATCTGTATCAAAACACTAGATCTGTAAAACATGAAATATTTCCTCTGCCAAAGGTTGAAGACAGGTGGTATCATTAACTGATGCAGAACGATCAATCCAGGCTACCTAACATGCTTTTATCTAACGAATGCAAAATTATTTAATAATCATGTTCTATAACTAACCAAATACAGTAAATAATGCAATCAACATCTAACCAGAACCAACACAGAGCAACTTTCTCAAACAATGATGCCTTGAAAGTGTATTCCTCGTTGGGATTCACTAGTTCCCTCACTACAAAGGACCTGGCTCCCGCCTCATTGCTGCATTAGGCACTTAATGCCTCTGACTTCGCCGTACACATAGCTCACATCAGTGGCACCAAACTCTTCTAACCCTAATCACGTAGCAAATGATGGTAAAGCCACAGGACTTCAGGCTTCAGCCAGAGCTGTATAAGCTCCAGCAGGATTCTGTACGTGCCTGTGCAGGCAGGTAACCAGTGCTGACACCTGTGGTGTCCTGGCATCAAAGGAACTGAGCTGGACACATGCTGTCATCACATATTTCCAACTGCACTGAAGATGCAGACTTCTCCAGGACTACTTTACTTTATAAGCACTTAATTTAGATCTTGATCCCACTTCTGAAGTAAACAGCAGTTTTGCTGCAGGGGTAAGGAGACAGTTCAGAGTCCGAGCACGCTGCCCAGAGCCGACTCCCGCACGTCCCTTGGTGCTAAGGTGCCACCTTCCTTGCACCCCTGTGGGCAGAGACACCCTTTCTCCCCAACTTGCTAGGACCCATAGGTCAGAGAAACTAGATGAAACTGCTGAGTTGTAAATCTTTTTTAAAGTCTTCTTAAACATTAAAATCTGTCAGTGTGAGGCGGAGGCAGTTATTAAGGCTCCATGTTGGACCCTCACTTGGAAATTCTTCTTCCTTGCATCTTTAAGACTATGGCACTCCACATTTGGTTTTGTTACATGCTTTCCCCCTGTCCCTGAATCCAGACTGCATCTGCTGTGCTTTATGTAATGCTGTTTTGTGCAGCATCACAGGACCTAAATAGAAAATTTCAACAGGAAACTGCATCTGAAGATTTTGCTTTTGTTGATTTTAAGAGAGTAGCTTCACTACCAAGGCCTCAGCTTCTTAAAAGGTGAATTCTTTGAGGCTGAAAACAGCTGAACTGGTCCTGAATCCCGGCTTCATCAAGCTGCTGCCTTCAACACCCTTGGCTTGTCCTTGAAATGGCTTTCTGCAGCCATGACTCACTCCGCTACAGCACTCATTTTGCTGTCAGAAAACTGAGCTGAGTGACAGAGTTAATCATGGAGGGACGTCTCCATGTGAGAGGGACAACAGGGAGATTCCTGGGGCACGAGGAAGGAACACCAAGCAATCAGATCAGTGTTCTTGCTGTTTAAAAACAAAAAAAGTGGTATCCACAATTCAATTTTTCTGGATTCAAAAGCACTTCCTCAAATCACAATTTCATTTATGTCTGGGGGGAAAAAAAAAAAAAAAAAGTAGTACAGCCAAGCTTTTGACTTACAAGCAACTGCTTAAAGGGGGAAAAGTACACAGCAGGAAGTATTTGAATCATACAAGTATTAGGAGAAAATAACACATTGCAAACAGGCAGGTAATTAAGCTGTTTGCAGGCTACTTTGCTCTTCACATACCACATCACTGGTATGTAACTGATTGGGTAGCTAGCTGCTTTTCAGATAGGAGCTCCTTTAATATTGTATTGTATTTCTGGAAACTTTGGGGTATAATTTTCCTGGTAGTATAAAATAGAGGACCGAGTGTTCCTGTGCTACAGTAGACCATGAGGATTTGTTTGAACAGTAAAATTCTGTCTGGAATTTGCCTTCAGACAGATTGAGCAAGATGTCTGAAAGCTGTAATTCCAGGAGTGATAACACAGGATGCTTTCTGAAGCATATTTATTTACCTGAAAACCATACAAGGTCACGAGGCTGTTTGTTTCCCCATAAACGTTAATAATCTGTGATCTGTGTGGTTATCACCTAGCGTTCTCATATTCTCTCCCTCTCCTATGCCCACTAAGCTTTAAAAATTGTGGTAAGACATTAGTCTACTAACTGGCACAGTGGGGATTTGAATTATGATTGAAGACAAGTAAAATACAAACATACGGAAAAATAAAGCAATTTTACACCACTATTTGGCATATCCTATGCTACATACAAGTCATTATGGATACCTGAGCTCATTAATTTTCCCTGAAATTCACATGTGACAGTGTACAAAAGCCAAGCGTGAATTACCTCTCTTCCTCTGCCTGCCCCAAGGTCTGCTCTTGAGTCAGCCAGGCCTTTTTCCAGATCTGTTCCCTAGCCCACTTGCACAAACACCTGTGCTGATGCTGAAAACCAGTGGCGACAAACAGCTGGGAACTACAGAGGGTGGCAATAGTCACAGCTTAAAGCATCTAAATTGCTAAACAGTACTTTTAGCATCAACATGAAAGTCTCCAGTGTATGTTTATAAGCACCTATATCACACAGTACCAGTGCTACAAAAATTACCGAAATGAGAATTGTTAATTTGTAGCACTACAGTGGCAACCCTATGTTTACATGTTAATGGTCTGTACAAAACCCAGTGATGGTCAAAAGGTTCTGTTTATCCTCATAGCAAAGATTGTTTATACTCACAGCAAATGCAGCCACACATTTTGCTTTTCCAGTTCTAATGTTTGCATTATATAATGCTCAAGCTATTAACAGCAGAATACTTCTTGACCCTTACATGCCTATATATTTCAAATGTTTGGATTTTCACAAATCTCAGGAAGCTTTATGTCTGTAAAAAATGAAGAAACTAATCTACATGGATTACATTCAGTTTGTACAAAAAAATGTCATAACATAGATCAAAAGTGTTTATTCTTGCTTACTCACATATATCTTCCACATAATTATTCCTTTATGTATACAGAGACAGAAAGAATATACACAAATGTAGAACACATGTCAGGGATGCCACAATATGATGCAAGGGAAGGTGCAAACTATAAATGTGAACACTGACTAGAAACATGAAACATAAAGCTGAGATAGAGATCTCTGGTTTAGACTCAAAGATGTTGTGTTTATGTAGTAAAACTCACCTAAGTGCATTTGAAACTCTTGATTTTTACTTTTTTTTAATTATACTTGCATAAAAAGATATGATATCTTTACAATAAAGGAACAGTCTGGTGAAAACTCATCTCCAGAGAATGAAACTGCCCTACATGGGCTTATGCAGGTAGAAATCAGTTTTTTTCCAAGCACAGAGCTCCTATGGCTCATTGTCAGCAAACTGAATTAACACAGAAATCTAATGGAGTCTATTTAGAATTAATGGACAAGTATGAGAAGGACATGTCTGCATGATTATTAAAGCTCTCATCGCTAACATGCATCACAAAATTAAGGACTAGCCAAGATACCATTTTCACAGCCCTGTTGGATTCAGTCTGGCATTTCTGTTGCTGAGGGTTTGTGGATAGAAAGGATATAACCGCTTTTGAAACTTTCAGAAAATTAAATGTAATCTACCTTCCAGTTATTTCTAAAATTACATGCAGTTGAAAGATCACATTAAAAGTCTTTTATTTTGGATCCCTTCATGCCATAAATCTTCCGATCTGGAAGAAAATGTGAGACCTCTAGGAATGGTAAGTACAAAAGCATTACCTTTAAATAGAAAATAAATAACCACTGACTTTTGGATCTGAAGCTGAGAAAGTAACATACACGTAGACAGGAATTTAAATAACCATGGAAGTATATTAAATGTTGTAGGTTTTGCATTAATTCATGTTGTAGGATTTTTGCATTAATTTCTATCTTGGGTTAATTCTTGTTTCAGCTCTAATGCAGATTTCTAATGATTCTGCAGTTCAGCAGATGGATTGCTCTTGCTCACAGCTCGCACTCAATTGTGCACCAGACAAAAACCTCTAAACCACGAAGCAAAATGTTTCAAAAGCAAGTGACCTGGCATTCTAATTATCTTTTTTTAATCAGCAAACTAACAAAACGTGTGAATCCCAAGCATTCTTGGAAGTTTGCAACATATATAAAAAAAAAAAAAAAAAAAAAAAAGCCAGAAGATATCACAGGGATGATAATATTTAGATTTAATTAAATACTATACAAAAAAAAAAAAAGTCACAGTTTGATCTGAACCATAAGAAAGCAAACAGGCTCCTCTTATTAACATGTTCCTCTAATTGTTCTTTTTTTGCCCCTTAGATATTTTCAAATGTTGTCTGTCTCGTGATATTTATCTTTCCTTTTAGTTAACTATTACATGCTGGTGGTTTTACTCTCTGTTTTAAGCAAAACAGTTTAACTTGAACTTCAAGTATGATCTGGCCTGTAGTGTCTCTCCTCCCAAAGAACTTTTCAGTTTGAATACAAATTTTGCCAAAACTACAGCTTATGCCAAAATACACTGTCTCCTTGCTCTCCCTCGAGACTGCATGTGGACCTAAGAATGGACATCAGATACCTAAATGATGATAGTACTGGAGAAGTGTTGCCCCAGATTCCTGCTGCTTCTAAGTCTTCAGCCATCTGTTTGACATAAAAGAAGGGCTGAGTACAAACAAACCAAGCACATCAGTTATACAAGCCTTTGTGGACCTCATATATATCCAAACCATTATGAATAATAGCTATAAATAGCGCAAACTGCTGATAGATCAGATTCTGGGTTCTTACAAAAATGGGTAAATTAAATAATCTACACAGTTAAAATTACAATTATTTTGAGAGTCCAGGTACCATAAACAAGAGGAACAAACCACGGAGCAACAGATCTGCCTTGAGGTACAATGTCTCAGGGATTTTCAATGCTAGTTCAACTGTACCCTTAGAGATCCCAATAGAGGCAACTTTGGAAAACACAAAACGCTCTTACAAGTTATGAAACTGTCCTGCATGACTAAGCTAATTTCTAAACCATGAACATTATTTCCTTTTTCAATAAATGTAATTACATGGTTTTGTATAAAAATAAAATATGCACAAGGCAAAAAGCTGCAACTGACAAAGAAATTATCCATCAATCCTAATTGTGCTGCTTATGAAAATTGGCTCAAAAATTAAATTAAGCAAATGGTTGATAACAAAAACCCTAAGAAACACTTTTAATTGTAAAGATTTATAGTGCAAAGTTCACTTCAAATATTTCTTTACCATTAAATTTTAGTCCCAGTGTCTGGGAAGATTCTTGTAAGACATTGCACCTTCTCTTGCATAGGGTTTTAAAAGCTGTAGGCTAGGGGGAAAAAAAAAAATCTCATTTCCTAAGATTTTACAAGCTGAAGGTAAGAGTAAAGTCTTGCAGATCCTAAGAATGAGGATGAAGAATTCTGCAGCTGGAACTCTGCAGCATACGGACAACCAACAGAAAACCACTGCAATCTTTGAGTAGATAAACCAATTCTGACCCAGCTCATCTTACTCCTTTCAATTAAATGAGCAGACAAGTTGCCGTAAGGGCACAACAAATTGAAAATGACAGTGAGATCCACCTAATACTACTCCTTAGTTCTTTATCATTCCAGCCAATATGAAGAATTTGAAATGTTTTTGTCAAAACTCAGACTGATGTTGTCTTTTATTTGGCTTCACAGCACTAACTGTGGGTATCAAACCTTGAACGAAGAAAAGGCCAAATTCTGCAGCACCTGAACACTGACAGACCTCAGAGAAGGCTTGAAACTGGGGGGTCAACTTTCTAGGAATATGTTAAACCAGGTGTTTCCGGCACATAATCTCCTAGAAATACATGCTGTGGCAAAACAGCAAAAACCAAATATTCTGCATATCATCGGGCTCTTTAGAGCAGATAGGTGTGAAGGCCACAAGAAAAAAATAAAGGAAATGGAAAGGAAGAAATAAGCAGATATTATTTGTAGGGAAAAGAAATACCTTATAACAGCCTTGAGTTCGTAAGTCTCCATATGGATGTTAATTAGAAAGTGTTTTATCATCTAATTTGAGTTCAACATTTCCATTAAAAATACCAGATATACAAAATTTACTTATATACTTTGATTTACAAACCTAAGGATGAGCACTGGGATGATGGGAGGAAATGGGTGTGAAGAGGTAGCAGTGTTCAGCAGAGGCAAAGGCAGAAAGTGCTCTGAGGGTGCGAGGGCCATGCAGGTGAAGAGGAGTTGGGTTGAAGCAGAGAGGCAGGTCTGCTGCACAGCAATGTCTGTGCAGCACCCAACAAATCAGAGTGAAACCCCTGTAGAGCCAGAGAGGGATCTGTGGCAGGTTAGGGGCACGTTTGCCGGTCTGCAGGGCCACACGTGGGCTGGATCCTGCTTTCTGTGCTGAGCAGCTTCTCAGCAAGAGAGCAGCAGCCAGGAATGCCAGGGCCCTACGGGAGCTGGGGGTGAACTAGCATCCCCTCACTCCCAGAACACCCTGCAGTGCTTGCACTTCAAGGTTTTAATCATTATTAAGGATATTCCTGTACATTCATCCTCTTCATTCCACCCCAAACAGCTGATGAAAGGATGGAAAACGATCCGTGAATATACAAGGAGGTAAGTTACACCATCCAAATACACCTGCTTCCCAGAGTGACAGAAATACCCTCCCCAAAGCTACTCCAGCCTCTGCAGAACAGGTAGAGCCTGTTACTAAAATGTCTTGTTTGATGCAACTTCCTTTGATGTTTCATAATCCTAATGGTTCTGAAAACTCGGTGAAAAACAGATTCCTCCTCCTACAGAGATCTGTCTCATACACCAGGCAGTTCCCCTGGATATAAAATTGATCCCCAAGAGAAGGGAATGATGAACAGTTTAAAGAGACTGTGACAGTGTTGGATTGGCCAGAGTCAAGAACAGCAGCATGCACATACTCCAGATGATAGCAGTAAACTCTCCAGGGTTTGCTTGGCATTAATCTTGATACACTGTCAACCAATCATTTCATTTGTGTTGGTTTTACTAGTGATAAACTACTTGCAAATAACGAGAAACGGCTTGTCAACACCACCTCATTGCTCTTAAAATTGACATGTGAAGTAAATCCTGGAAAATAATCACACAGAACATACATGTGTACATATATACAGACTTTCAAAACCAAAATCCATCCAGAAGGAAGTTTTCAAATGATCCTGTATATGATCTTTCTCTGCACGTCCATCTATAATCCTACAAACATAAATTGGGTAGAAAACCAAAACCATCAGGAGTATGTATATCACATACAGCACTGCTCAACTTAAAATAACTGCTTATGTGCTGAATGGGGTACTTTATTTCCAGGTTAAAGGTCTAGCTGATAGGAAATGTGAAGAATGCCAAAATGTGTGGAAGTTCAAGAGGACCACTGGAAGTTTAATACCTGCATAAGGGGGAAGAACCACAGCTTGATCTGGGAGATGGAAGCAGGAAAAGTGCTCCAGCTGGGAGCCAAACACTGACTCCATTCCAACACCCCGACATCCCTTTGGAAAGGATGCAAAAGGATAGGGACATTTTTAAGTAATTCATCAGCTGAACCTGATGCCTTGGTTTTCCACCCTACTGCGATAGCAGCCTGAATCTATGCACAGCCTATGGAAGTTAAAGCAGGTCACTGCCAGAGAACGTTACCAGCTCCAGCCTCTACACCAACCTACCAAAGACATCTCATAATTTCTCACGGAAAGCAGAGATTACCAAGTCTTTTACTGAAGAGAAAGCGGCAAGCAGGTAACAAACTCCACAGTTCTGATAACGGGAGACAGAAGAGAGTGGCAGTGTTTGCTCCCAGTATATTCATAAGTTTGTGATGCCTCTGCTGTCGTATAGCATTACAGCTGGGCTGCAGATCTGGTAAACGGAGACACGGCTGGAACCTGAGCTCTGTGGAAATTTGTGTTGGTTCCTTCAATTGCACAGGTTTTGCTAGAGAAGAAAACTTCAGCACAGCCTTTTCCTGAGGCACCATGTCATACCAGTTTGGTGCATCTGTTTAAATTCAATTCCAGCAAAATTTTGGAAGACTACTTGTAAGTATTCAAAGCTTCAGGTGGCTTTTAATTAAGAAAGGTTTTTATTAAGAAATCTATGCAAGATGTAAGGGTAGAGCACACTGCTCTGCCAGCAAGCTTTCCAAGCAGTTCTTTGCAGCGTTGGATCTTGAGAAGAATTTGTGCAGTTTTAATTCCTTCCAGTGGAGGACAGTGGTTTACAACAGAAGGAACTGCATGGCTGCATTTCATCTGGCAAGTTACATGTCTCCTCATGTTGGCAGCGCACAGGTACACGTTCCCCAGGTGTTATGTGAGCCATGGCAAGCCCCAGCCTCGGCTCCACCCGTCTTAGTCCGAACACCGCTCTTTGCTTAAAATTGACCTGGAGCTTTGACACGACCACTGTTCAGGGTTTCAGAAAGGGTGAGCTTATGTCAAAATCACAACACCTCATCACATTTCTAAACAGGGACAACCTGAGCCAGGATGCAGAATACTGAAATCATTTAAGAACTTTTTTGAACTATTTGTAGGATTCAGGATATATCAATTTAACTGTACAACACAGTGATTTTCTGGCTGAGTCTGCACCACTTTTAAAGGCTTGATTTCCACAGGGAAAAATCTCTTATGTAATATTTAATATTTGAAATAAAATGCTGAGAAGGCATGGATCTTAATTATTTAGCTTCTGACACATACCCTCCCTTTAAAAATTCAGCGTCTGACTGCAGATCTAAAAGACTTTCCTATAAATAAGTTATCTTCTCTGAAGCTGTAACAAATTTCAAAAAGTATTGCAATGGTTCTGAGCTGATCAGAGGAAGCACAGTACTAATAAAATGTAAAAAAAATATATATCTGAATGTTATTTTAAGGCACCAAACCATTCCAGGTTGCTGGAATTCTATAAAAAAAGGCTCAGAGAGAGCAGCTTTAACAAAATGACATGACTTTCCCTGCTCCAAGTACTTTCTTTCCAACAAGTCAAGCACAAGATTGAGGGAGTAGCTGTAGTTTCTCTTATCTGCTACAGACCTGTTTCTGCAGTAAGTATCTTCTAAATGGAAAGCATTCTAAATTAATTAAATAAACCTCAAGAGACAGTAAACTAATTATTCTGGGCATACATAAGATGCTGTTGAGTTAATCTCTATGAACACAAGTGAGTTAAGTTTGTATTGACATATTGGGCCAAATTTATTGTCAGAGAAATTAACTTCAGTGGAGTTAAGCCAGGAGTGAATTTTTCCTCATTTAAGTAGAAATAGGTCTATCATCTGAAGTGTGAGGATTTATTGCCTCTTGGGAAAATCATATTGCATTCTAGCTTTTATAAATAACTACTGTTGCACACTCATACGCTTCAAAACACACAGACTCTTTTGTTTAACCACCTAATAGCTGTATTGTTACATGTGACCCCTTTCAAGTGCACTGACTTCAGCACAGAGGATGCAAGGAGTACTGCTAAGCTTGGTAAATAACTTATTCCTGAAGCTATCTGAAGCTTCCCTACACCGTTCAAAGTCCATGTACAAGCAGAGACACAATCCTCATGTCTAAATCTAACACGACTACCACAAAATGTCATCTTTGTCTACATTTAACCCAGAGTTATTTTTGAAAGATCATCTTGGAAAAATTTTCATCTACTGCATGGATTCTGCAATTTTTCCTATTTAAAAAATAATTATTCATCCAAATTCTATAATCACTGGGTCATACACAGTGGTTACAGAATGTCTCATATTAAATTTTAAGTTATTTTTTAGAGAGGAACAGAACTCAAAGCAGGAATTCTGACCACTTATCAAGAAACAGACATACTAAGAACCCAAACTAGCACAAAGCTAAGTGTCTCTATATGAGCATTAAAAGTCCCACCAGTTCAGGAGACAATGTCTCCAAACTCCTTCAACTCTGAATGTTCACCTGAAGTAGCCACTGAGTCCTTCACTGTGCTAAGAGGACAGCTCTCCTGTTACGCACGTCAGGACAGCATTTTCAGCATCCTGGGGAACTCTGTAACAGTAGGCTTAGTGCTCAACAGCATTAACCACTTTGCTACTGTTTTTTGTTGGGGTTTGGTTTTTTTTTTTGAGCTTTCCTATGCCATCTGTCTAGTATTCAGGAATGTCACATACCTACTCAACACTGCGTACTAAAGGTAAAACTTTGTTCTTTTTTAATTTATTGTCTTCTGCTTCCCACCAACCTCTGGTTCACATAAGCATCTTAAAAAGAAATCTATTTTCAGCATGGCCAAAAGAGACTAAAAAAGCGCCTGAGGGCAAACTGAAACAGGCTTTGAATCAGGCTGCAAGTATTCAGAAACAGAATTTGTGAGAACTGGCATAGCTCCTTGAAACTAAGGAAACTCCCCTGACACAAGGCAAAGGCCTCATATTATTCCTAACACTTTCTGAAGTGTTAATATGTCAGTTACTCCACCCCTTCTTCTTATGGAAGTCATTCTTAATAAATCTGTACTTCTCAGTGTTATTAACGTTATCACATCAACTTGTTTTTCAAGAGTCCTTACTTCAATGTGAGTATAAGATGACAGCAGCATAGAAAAATTAATCAGAAATCAGCCTGACTCTGGGACATCAGGATACATGGAAATTACCACCACTGCAACCTACATAAGTAGCAAGAGGAAGGAGAGATGAGTCAAGGAGGTTAATCCCACTGGCCTTTGAGATCACAGCCTGGCGTCTACACCTAGTCTGTCTCCATGCTAGCTAGTATCCGCTTAACATCAGCACACACATAAAGTTTAAATCTTATTTAGACTTATTCTCATCACTATCTTGGCAATGAAGCCTGAGTGTGGCTTTAAATACCTCTGTGAAAAAGAGCAAGTCAAATTACATTAGGGAAACATCCAAAATTACTAGTTTTAAAATCAAAACCCCCACTGCAGAATATTATGGTGATCACTGAGAAAATTGCTATAAAGGCTAGAAGGCTGTTTTCTCAGCAATACCAAGAGGATCTTCTCCATTGTTCTGCCAAGATTCGCAGCAGTCACAGAGAGATTTAGCTTTTTCCAAGGTTCATCACTGGAGTACAGCTGCTGTTTCAGTCATAGGAAAGTGTCAACCTCCTGGAGAGGTTTAATTAAATAAAAGGCAATTTTAGAGGGTGGGGGAGTATCGTTACAAAGTGATGCCTTCCTATTTGGATGTCAATTTACATAAAGCTATATTGCTCTTTGATTATGTTTATAAATTGCATTAGGATCAAAAGCAAATTTACTGCTGAATGATTCTGTTTAATTTAGATATCACAAGAATTTAGGCTAAGGTAGTAATTAATTTACATTATTTTTCAGTCTGTATTCTCAAAGAAAAGCAAATCTCGACATTTCAAGTATGAGAGTCCTTCGTTCTTAGATCGATTCCTGATATTAATCTTCTTCTCTAACACTGTTCACAATGAGGATGAAGCGTGGTGCCCGTTTTCTGGAGATGACATGGAAGGACGAACTGTAAGCTATTACTGTTCATCAGAAGTAACCAAGACCCAAGGGAATGGTAACTCTCATCTGAGAAGCAGCACTTTCCTAATTACAGTTTATCGAGAGAAACGTTCCCTAATAAAAATTACTGTGAGCACCAGTACTGAAACCTTTCCTCCATCTCTAATATTAAAGTGTTGTCAGAGCTATAAGTGCCAGTTGACTGTACAAAATGACAAGTATCCAGGCACATCCCTTGCAACAACTGGCATCTGCTTTGGAGTCATTTTAGTTGGTTTGAATGGCACTAATTAGAAGTAGTTACATATAAATGACATCCCAAAGACTTGACACAATAAACATTGCTATCTAGTGCCATTCATTTGCTCTTCCCATTCAAATATACACAGTATTTACGATAATTTCCATGTTCACTGCCACCTTTATCCCACAAATAAGGTCATGAGACAGACAAAAAACAAATATATGAAGCACCACATGGAAGTTGAATACATAATAAGTTATCAAATGCTCTTCAAAGCGTCTAGGCAAGGATTTTGATTGCTTCTGAAAGTTATGAATGTACCTCTAAGAATGTGGATTAGAAGGCTGTCTCTTGACTTACCTTGCAAAGAAGTTATTAAGGGTTCTTCACAACCACCTCTCAGGGAGTATCAACTGGCCAGGTAGCTTTATAAACACTATCAGATTTTCCCATGCATTCCTCTGTTCTCATGCACAAAACGATGCTAGCGAAAAACAAACACATTTCTATTCTGAGCGTTTCATGGGCATAGACTACTAGGAAGGATAACTGAGATCTGAGCTACCAAGAAGAAACTTCTCAATTTTATCTTTTGCTGATTAGGATGTCCTCTGTTTCTGTGCATACAACAGTCAGGGTGATTTGTACAGTGCAAAAAGTTTCATATGCTCAGAAGAGCAGATAAAAGAAAAAAACAAACAAACAAACAAACAAACAAACAAAAACCCCACAAGAACATGCTGCAGGTTCTTCACAGTCCTATCTAGCTTTTAGGAAGAATCTTTCACCAGCACACTTCTTCCTAGGTAGGTCTAAAATGTCAAAGCACGGAACAAGTGGACATGCCTAACAGTAAGCAAAGCAGAGCTAACCAGATATCTAGAACCTGGATGGACAGAGAAGTCTAAGTCTGGAGGTCAGAAGGTCTGTGGCACAGACACATTTTATACAGCCACAACTAAGATGATAAATAGATGTAGCTGCGTCAAGAAAAGGTAGTAACCTCCTAGTGATTTCTTTGATTTCCATCATCCTACATTTTTAGCATCCCACTGCCCTTTTTAGACTTGTATCTTTTTTCAACACCTCATACCAACTCTCTCACAATCGTAGTGGCACAACATTATTTTCAAACACCTTTAAATAGTGCTGTTGATTAAATAACTTATCATTAATGTGATTTCAGGAATCCAGAGTGTCTTCTAAGGTGTAACCTCTAACACCAGTTGCAAATATAGAACAGAAAATTAGTCAAGCTGACAAAATTAAATCAGTAACTTTGAATGCTATGTCAAATTTCTGACAAACTGCATATTACCAAAGAATAAACTATTTACTAAATAATTTAAAATATATTTTTTAATAATCATGGTTTTGGGGCATCACATTTTGTATATAGCTTTGTAGAAGATGCAAGGAGAATAATCCTAATGGATCACATCCAAATCAAAATTGTCCCAGAAGATTACTGGGGTTTCACAAAATTCTGAATCCCTTCCACCACCTTTCAAAAATTTGCATATGCAGTTTCATTTTCATTGTTTCAGATCTCAAACAATAAATGCAGATTATTATTTTTTAAATACTCCCAATCCTATCTTTAAAGGTAAATACACTTCGAACAGCTTGGCAGGGGGGCTTTGGAGTCTTCATTTATTGTAGTCACAGCACAATAGCCAAACTCCCTGCACACTAAGCAACGTCACCAGTAACAAAAGAGGAAGAATGAAGTCTTGATTTTGTGTCCCTGCTCATATCATAGACCATGGAAGGCTTTAACAAAGCAACAACAGATGAAACATTTCTCAGGCTCTAATTAATTCTTTTCCAGAACAGAGCCAGTTAACATGCAGCCTTCTTTTTATTTAACACACAGTTTAGCTCTCTCTATGGATAATCCAACTCCAAATTAAACTATTTGAGCATATGCTAAGGTTTAAGCATACTTAGTGAACATGCTTTAAATTAAGTAAATGCACAAAAACTTTCTGAAGGTCTCACAAGGCATGGCTAAGGCAAACCACATACAGGCTGTGATCCTGCGCACGCTAAACTTCCAAGATGCTGTTGAGTGTTGCGCTGTGCATAATACAAATTTAGAGATTTGAGAAATATTCGTAATAACACCCTCACAGTTTTGAAAAAAAGTCATGGTTCTGTATGTGAGTGCCATGCTGCCTTCAGCACACAGATCCCTGTTAGTATTGGAACTGACCACAGAACCTTGGAGCAGGAAACCAACACTGAAACTGGTGCTGGGAGGTGAAGGACACACCAGGACCCCCAGGCCCTCGGGGCTTTGCTCAGAGCTCTACCACCTCTGCCCTCAGACAGAGACATTTCTATCTATCCAACCCCATGATCTAAAGCTGTAAATGTAAATCGTGCTGAATAAGGGCCAATTGCTTTGCTCATGAAGAGATTCATGAGCAGTAATTTGTAAGAGTGTGAGTCCATTATACTATCAAGCAACACAATTTAAATCAAATTTTGCTTTTACTACCAGATATTTATAGTAACTGTTACTCTGCAAGAAGACCTCACCAAAATAAGCAAACAAGTCCTCATCAAAAATAAAGTGTCCTGCCTTTAATAATGTACATGTCAGAACTGTGCTCTCTGACAAAGTTCTATTTTTAAGTCAATGGCTCACACAGGATTTTTTAAATTCACTTTCACCAGTAACTGTATAACCTTCAAAGTATAAAAATCTATAAAATCTAAGAAGAAAAGATATTCAGTGTAAGGCTTGTCCTGTTAGGGCAATGTGAGATGAAGCCAAATTTTATAAATTCAGCATTACAAATAACTATCAGACAATACTGATTATTTTCAAAACTACACAGGTACTTGGGCTACTGACTCAACACTGTTTCAAGAACTTTAGAATATTTTACCAAATCAGAAGTCAAAGCATGCTAAGAATTACGCAAAAACTCTTCGTCTTGTCTTTGTGATGATTGTATAATCAGATGCTGTTCGATATCCTAACAATATCTATGTGTATGGGTCCCTGGAAAAATAAAATTCAGTCTGTCTCTGTCTGCAGCAGCTGACTTTTCTTTCCTTCCATTAAAAGACCAGTCTTGGGAAAATAGATCTGCCTTTTCACCCCAAGATTCTTGGTTTTGGCAAAACACTGCCATTCTCCGCGATTGGCACAGCTCCCCACAACTGTTAAAATCATTATTTCATTAAAGCAACTGTTGGGATGGTACCAAGTAAGTAGGTTGCTTCCTTTTTTAAACTTATTGCCTTAATAGTTTCTCAACTAACAAACTAGCAAGTTATTTATCACAAATGCACAAATATTATATTTGATATATGCAAGAATATACCCATATTAGCAGCATTTAGGAAATACTGGGTCAACACAAGTTCCTAACTCGTCATGTTATGTCTGTGTTCATCAACTTGTTACGAAGATGGAATTTTATTTAGCAAATGCATTTATTCGCCACTTCACTTTTAATACTCTAACTCTTAGCAATGATATTAAGATAAATTGGGTTCAAACCCCTTTGGCTTAATATGAGATTGCCAAATGAACAAGTGAATCAAGAACTGTGTTGCAGTATACATTAGGATGCAAATGTTATAGTACTGCAGAGTCAAAAGACACGGTAGAAGGGTTATTCACTTCTTATCATTATGAAATGAGTAGAAGTTCCGTACAAATCTTTGGAACTATAAAAAGGGTTCATAAAACTCACTTGCAGAGCAATCCTTTCAAATATCTACAGGTTATACCATAAAACCTGCTCCGTAACTGCTCTGTGGTGTAAAGGATCAGCATTTTATTCCATGACAGAAGATTTCAAATCAGTTAAGAGTAAGAGCATTCTGTTTCACATTGATTATTCATTAACATAAATAAGATAAATGCTAAAGAATATCCAAATGCAAATGTGAGTGAACACATTTCACCCTATCATGAATTTTTAATTGCACTTCAAATTGTGAACTTGTTATTCTAAAAAGCAGAATAAAAGCACCATGATTAAAAAAAAAAAGTTGTAGGCAACAACCCTTACTCCTAAGAGCAATTTCCATATGGGTACATGATATACTGCACTGCTTTTCAGAAAACTTGATCCGTCATAGACATACACACCTACAAAACCTCTATGTTTTTTTCAATAATTGCCAGTTTTTCTGATAATCCCTTAACACATTGCCTTGCTTTGTGGTCTGGAATGACCAAATTCTAAGGTAAAATGCACATGCACTATGAGGAGTTAGGGACAGGAGCAAAGCACACCTGTGATTAGCCCCAACCTTTCCAGGCACAAGCATCCTTCTTAAACTGTTTACCAGCAGCACCCTTTTGGCTTTGGATTTTCATGGTTGGCTTCTGAGGGGCGGGTGGTTTTGTTGTGGTTTTTTTTAAGCAGGATCTCTGAAGCCTCTGTTAGAATACCTATGCAAATGTTTTCCCTAGAGACCTTGGAAATAACTAGTAACTTCTACACACAGCATCTCTTTCCTACTCAGAAAAGCAGCTCAATTTACAAAGCCTATCTTCCTTACCCGGCAGTGAGGGGAACTGTGCTATCAAGCCTCCTGAATATGTTCAGCTGTGACCTATGGTAGAATGCCCTGGTACTTCTGCCTTCTGTACACAGAACGGGGAATGAGGCATTGACCTTGCCACTGCACAGAATAAATTCTAAATATAGCATGATTTCTAAGTACCCCAATGTTCTTTCACCAGTTAACTGTTAACTCCTGACACCAGCCAAGTTTTGTCCTGAGGCGCAGGTTTTTCCCTTGTCCTCTTATTCCAGGTTAGAAGAAAAATGGTAAATCGTCAAGATAACATTTGGCTTGCAACTCTAGGTAGTTGGTTAGTTACTTAGGGGAGAAGATAATGTGCACTCAAGACAAGTGATGCAATCAGTAGTTTTAATTTTGCAAGTCAGATCTTATTTCCCACTATCTGGGCTTTTGTTTTGGTTTTGTACATCTAGTCACTATATGTGGTATTGGGGTACAATTACAACTGCATCAACGTTTGGGATGTTGCCTCTGTGGAGCTAAATGGTGGGTGGCACAAAGGACTTGCAGAATAGATTGTGTATTTTGCCCTAAAAATCCTAGTGGAGAACAGAGAAAAGGAGGAAGAGGGAGGAGCTGTGGAATCTTCGTTAGCAGAGCCATACACAGAAATGACCAGAAGATCTTTGCATACGTTGAATCAAATGAATCGACATAGTATTTACAGAGCACCATAGTGTTAGCATAAAATAACAGCTGTTGCTAGAATGAGATGAACATCAGTTCTCCAGCCCTCCACTAGATTTATAAGAATCTCAGACTCGACTCCAAGCAATTTCTCATTTTTCCTCCTCTGCTGGTAAGGTTTAGGAATAGTGAAATAAAATGGTTCTGTTCTCTAACTCCTTTAGAGCTGTTGAAGAAAATGCCTTGAATGCTGTGAATAGTCAGCTGGAGCAGTCAAGTTTTAAAATACTGGCCAGCTTCATAGGTTCTTTCCTATGTAACTATCAAGAGAACTCTAAGAAAAAATATCTCCTTCGCCATTTTGCAGCATTTAAAACCCCTAAGCAAACAGCTGTTCTTTCAGACCCAATACCACATTTCTCCTTCATGAGCATCCATGAAACAGCGCTTTGATGGAGTGCTTCCCCATTAGATACCCCTCTTCCTCAGCACGTGCACGAGCCTCTCCCCACAGGTGTTTTCACAGTCTTGGGCAGGACTTTTCTATGTTCACCCGGATTTCTGTTTCTTTTGTGACTCTGCATTTATTTTGTTCATTTAGCATCTAAAACTAAACTCTTCTGTTACACTTAAGCATCTTTGGATGAAGACGGTAGTAGCAACAGATAATTTACTGCTTACTTCATGCAGATACTTGGCCTTTCTTCCACTTGTCAAATGCTTTAGAGTGCATCAATATTTACTGCAGTCACAGGAGTGCTCCAGCACAGTACACCTGAGCTGCCTTTCTTTAACTAGTTCAGGTATTTATAGCAGCATGGCATGGCAATAGATTCAAAGGTTAACTGCCCAAGTACTTCTGCTTCTTTGATGAGTTTTGTAGCATGCAATGGAGTCATAGGTCTTGTGCTAGATTAAGTACAAACGCCTCATACTGCCCTAAATACTCAAACTATGAAGAGCAGGATCTAAACTGTATGGATCTTGGCCTTAAACACTCACTACTTGTTCTGAAGATTGTCCTTCAACGTAAACACTTAAACAGAAGTGCTGAAAGAAAACTAAAATTATACTGTCCCAGAATACTGAAATCCTACAAAAAGAATCCCCTCAATAATGTTGTGCCGCACATTCAGCACTGATCTCTCAAAATTTCCATCCTATAATTCAGGATTATAACTGAAATTTTCTATTATTTTAGCTCACATTTTAGTATCAGCATTGGAACACTTAAAGTACCAGATCGGAGGTTATTTTAAAATAAGAATTTATGAAGGGCTATAAATCAAAAGGTACAACAAGGAAATTAAAACAGAGAACATTGTTATTATCAAATGTAATAAGAATTCTATTACACAGAGATTTTTTTTTCCTACATAAAAACTTTTAGCAGGGATTTCACACACAATTTGAAGCTAAAGGTAGAGGGTTTTTTTACTAGAATAGTAAGTGTAAGATGCTTTTGGAAAGGAATTAAAGAAATAAGATTTTTTTTTATTATTATTATTATGAAGCACAGAAAACACAAGCATCCATGCAGTGCACTGGAATCTTTAACTATATTCAACTTTGTACCTCATCGTTGGCAAATGGCTTCACCTCTTACCTAGGATTTGGGGAATACATCACAAAACAAAACAAAATATTATTACAGACTTTATAAGAGTTAGGAATAAGTCTTACATGTGTGTAGAATTAAAACTTCTGGAGCAAAATCTATGGCGAGAACAGGAACATTACTTCCACCTGATTCTGGCATTAATATCCTGTGTTAATTACTGATAACTATGATGATGCTGAAGATGGGATGTAAAAAATTTCACCTTTCCTGCAGGTACCATAGTTTATAATAATAACAACACACAAGGGTTATATACCCTACTCGTTTCCAATATTGCTAAGAGGGTTTCTTAAAAATACTTCCATATTTTGTAGTAAACTGTAAACCCATAATTCAGTAAACTGTAAACCTATAATTCACTTATTACTAAACAACTTAAATATTTGTGTGAAAGAAATCAACACTTGTTTCATATACCTAACAGATAAATGGCTTTATTAGTTTAATAAAAAATATAACATTTCTACTGTCCCTCCATCTGACAACCCAACATTTGAGTTTAAGACATGAACATAATATATATTTGTGTATAAATTACTTCAAATGCTGATCTCCCCAGATCAAATATTATTGGAGGAATACAACTAGTCATGACTTGACTAACAAAATAGCAAAATGCTCAAACAAAATAGCTATGGACAAATCTTGAGTGGCACTAATTCAACACTGAAATACCTGACTCGAGCAACCCCTGTTGTATCACACACTGTACATAATCTCTCTCCAGTTTCAAGAAGCAATAAGCTGCAATAGGTGGATATTCTGAAAAGACCACACAAAATCGATTTTTGTCTTCTTCTAGAAGAATACTGCAGTTTCCTCAGGTGTTATTCAAGTTGAAATTGTCATAGACAATACCCTGACATAAAGCAATAATATTGATGGTATGCATGTCAAGGACACCTCATGTCAAAACCAGGCTTCTAAATTATTAAAGGCAGAATTTTCTTCAGGCATCTTTTTCACCACAAAATTCTGGGAACAGTCACTTCAGCCCTCTCAGGTGCACTTATCTATAATTCAACATTCAGAATTTCATCTGACTGAAGATTTACAGTGAAAACCACAACCACTTGCTACTGTCTTCATACATGCAAGACAATGGACAGAAGCGGAGGGTGCCGTATCATGTGCAATTTTGGCCAGTGGCAGCCCATGGCTAAAAAAGCAGTCCATTCAAATATACAGTTCGTGAAACTCAGTAGAGTTCCCTTCGTAAATCCGTAATTTAGAACGCACAGCAACTAATCAGCTACTTGGAAAAAAAAGAAGGAAGTAAAACTGCTTTTAGTTTCAAAACAACAGATGAAAAACATCATTTCCAAAATGGTCTGAACAAAATAGTCAAAATATAAGACGATTCTTCCAGGAAAGTCTCTTGAGAGTAATTCCTAATCACCACACTGCTGAGTTTTGTCTATTGTAGCAATTAGCATCTATGAAAGTTGGAAAACTTTAAAGTTTTCCAGCACTTTTCTTATTCCCTACAAAACCACAAAGTAAAAATGACAACATCTTGGAAACCAATGTCATACTGTTCTGCAGATATATAATTTGACCATTTTTCCTTTGAAGTCTTTTCAGACACAATGCATTAGACTAGTACGAGACAGCTGGTGTGACATTTTAAAAGTATTTCCAAAGGCCTATTCTTGAAGTGGGTTTCTGCAGATTATAGCAACACAACTGTCCTGTCCTTACTGATCTCATGTGATGAAAATCTGATCTCTAAATGGCAGAGAGTCCCCTTTTCTGTCTATGACAAGAAGAAATATTCATACCTAGATCTATGCTTGTTACTACCCAGCTAGGCCAAACGCTACCCCAACCTGTATTCAGACCAGTTTGAGAACTTGGATTATTTCAAATATACGTGTTGCTGTGAAATTTAAAGCAGATTACTTGCATGTCGACTGCTATGGATTTTGTAAATGAGACTAACTTCCACACTTCACAGGTCAATAAAACTGCACATGGAAGTAAGGCAGTCTCGGCCAGTCATCGTTAGGTTATTCAGCAATGCAGGACAGCTCCCATCCATCAGGTATGCAAACGCTACTTTTACTTGGTCTTTCTCAAAACATTATACTTCAGAATTAATGCCATCATGCTCTACAGTAGCTAGAGCTTTGAAATTTAGATAAGGAAAACCATGGTTCAAAAGTCTGAATGCCCACTCAGATGTGATCTAATTCACAGGCCACATCCAGAACTCCTTCTTACCATGGAAACTGATGGTTTGATCTAGTGACTGATGCGGATTTACATATATTACAACCCCAGATCCTACAGCAGTGGAAAAATTACAGATGAAACACTGGATTATTTATTTCTATTTGAAACAAGTCATATTTCACATCACTGTGCAAATGTTACCCACTACTCCTACATGGTAATATCTGAAATAGATATGCTAGTGCAACAGGCAGGCCAAAGGTGTCGTGCTCTCAACCATCTCCTCCTTGCCTTGCGGACACACTGCATCGACCCTAACCCCCACACTAGCCTCCGACCTGCTGCCCGAGAAGTCTTGTTCTCCGCTGTATACCACACTGGAGGCAAGGGTCTGTTCACTCAGCCATAATACAACGCCACATTTTTTTATGACCTGAACTAGAATCACCTCTGGTTCTAACAAATACTAGTAGCACACTCAGAGCTAGATCAGGGCTATCTGTATTACACTTCAATGCACACTGCCAATTTCATTTTAGTCTTCTCTTCTAAGGCTTGGCTGCTAAGATTGGTGATAACTCACTGACTCAATTCACCATAGCTCCACTTTTTTTGTCCAAACACTTTATAATTAACTGAATATTACCTTTTCCTGCAAGTCAGCTCACAGTTCATGCAAGGAAGTTTCCAGATGTTTAACTCTCTTAACAGTTTACAGCTGTTTCAAGTTTTATTTTGTTGTCTGTTATAAAATCTCCAACTCTTGTTCTAATTCCCTTCAGCCTTTTTTAAACTGCAGGTACATCTCAAATATTTCCATGAGAGAAAAGCTCATTCAGAACCTTGTTCAAGGAATCTGCGTTGTGTGAGAGTGAAAAACATAGCCACCACACTAAAATGTTTTGCTTTCTGTGTAAAGAAGTTGTAGTTTATGAAGAACAAGTACTTAATTTAAGAGCAAGTGCTACCTTATAAAACCAGGCCAATATTTCCACTATTTGAAATGTACATAGCTGTCTCCATTTAGGCAGACATACCACTTCAGTTTTCAAAAACAAATCCATTATTAGTCCTGAACAAGGTAAGATTTAAAATTAAATCCATCTCTGTCTGTCTTTGCATACCTATATTTTTGTAGACAATTCCTTTAAACATGGTATTCCCCAAATGTGTCTAATTTTTTTAACAGTCTTTTAAATATCCCATGTCCTTTGGAAGAGCTGTAGTTCACGTTTTGTATTGAAGAAAACAGCATGGGAATCCAGTCTTTCCTTCACAGGTTCTGTCATCCTCCTCCTTGTGCAAGCTTTGAAATAAAATAACTTCCAGGTTTCCAAGTTTTTAGTTAGTTGGAAGTGGTAACATGGTCTGTTTTCTATTGGTTACCTTTTTTATTTAACATACACTTTAATAAAATTTCTTTTCAGTTTTGGTTCCCAGAAGCTCCTAAGACTCTTAAGCATTTCAATAATTTTATTTTCCAAGAGTATTATTGCTGCCTGTGAAGATTATGGGGTTTTTTGCCAAAAGATGGAGGGAAAGTAAGAAGTATGATCATACTCACTTCAAAATGTTTCTTTTCAGAGCCAGATACTACAACATCATCATATACACAAAATTATTAGCATCATCAGTGTTTACAGAAGATACTCTGAGTGAAAGATTAAATTTTCACTCAATCTAAACATGGACCTCTAAGCATACACACCTGAATTGAATTAAAAAAACCCACCATATTTACCCTGGAACATCAGAAGTCCAACTGCAAGCAAGAAACAATTTTTAAGGATGATTGATACCATATTAAATTGCACCAATTAGAGCACACAAAAGTAAGTGAATGTGACACTGGGAAAGATCCATTTTACCCTTGTCACATATACTTTTTGAAACAATTAGCCAATAACTAAAAATTTTCCCCTAAGTCTGCTAGCCTAGCACTCAGTGCTTTATTTAGGCAATTTGGTCACTTAGGATTCTTTTATTAAAATCACTGAAATAAAGTTGTCAGCTCTTCAGGTGTTGTCAAGGTGGCATTTACCAGTTGCTGATTCAGGTTTACAGAAAGGTCAAATTTGTTGAGTAAGTGTTTCTGTAGATTGAAACTTTTATGTTTTCCCTCCTCCCAAAAGGATTAGAGTGAAACTCTGAGTACACTGCCCAGAAGGATGAATATGAACAGTGGACTCAAGCAGTAAATTGCAACAGATTTCCAGCTGAAAAGTAGATCAAAGTGAATGAACTCTTGCATAATAATATCGTGTCTTTTGATGATAAACACAGTTGTATGTAAAGGTCTAGGCCTATTTCATCCTCTAATTTGACAGATAAAGACTTCTGGAAAATCAAACGCTCTCTGTCCTCCCTAGTGAGCCACTGGCACCTTGGACCTAGCCCTGTTGCACAGAAGAATTAATCTGAATAAATACTGGGCGATATCATTGCCTATTAGGAAGAACATTATTACTGGGTCATGTTTTGTTCCAGTAACTCTACAGACTATTAAGGACCCTGCTATCATAACGTTGATAGTAGTTACAAATCCACAGTTAGCCCCATATGCTTAATAGACTGTATCTGGGAATGCAGTTTTGTCTTAAGCATTAAGCCAAAACAAAACCCCAACAAAAAAAAAAAAAAAAAAAAAAACCCCAATGGTGAACTCTTTTTACATGAACTGGGTTCCTTTTACCCACTGCAAATGACAGCCAAATAGAAACAAAAACTGGTGCAGTGTAAAATTCTGTTCCCTGCTAAACATCTCCTAGCGCAGCATGAGCATGAGCTATAGAAAACGACTGTAGCCTTTGATAAACTGAATGTATTAATTAATTTTGCCTGCCAGCTCACCTTACTTACACATACTGCCTCAATATTAAATAGAACGTCAGGTGTTCACCTCTGAAAAGACACGGACATGCTTATTAATTAGCTTTGCTTGCCAACTTCCTTTAATGAGTTGTTGGATTACTGAATAAACCAGTGTTTGGCTTTTCAGTAAGGTTACTTTGTACTGAGCCTAACACTTCATTGCTAGACTATTATCTAGGCTTTACTCTTGCCAACAGATGCTATAAACGCTCATGCAGTTCACGCTGAATAGAAACGTGTTTGAATCCTTAGATTACCAACATACTAGAGGGTGCTACTGTACTTTCACTTCCTAACACTTTCTCCTCTAGTTTCCTGGTCTTTATAACACTTCCAATGTACTACAGATTGTGGTATTTTATAACACATTTGGCTACTTTAAAGCTACCATTTTTTTCCTTTACTTTTATGCTTATAAATTTTTGAGGATTATGTACAATTACTCCTTTATGATGTTGGACACTGAGTGAGAAAGTAAGAGCATTGATGCTCAGGCAGGAACAAAATTCTCACTATAAACTTTGATTTGTAAAGGACTCTTATGTCTCTGTTGACTAGTAGAAGCACACTCTGCCTTACTTTGCTTTACACATTGAACTCAGAATTAAGGTTCTATAAATTGCTATTACAAAATTCTTCCTAATGCTCGAAACCAAAATTATCTTGAGCACTTTCCAGTAAGCGTAATGAAGACTTAAGTAGGAAACAGTTGATTTTAAACAAAGCAACTTTAAGTAGAATAGTATCTGCTCATATCATTATACCTTATCACCTTCAACCTTTTCCTATCAAACACAATGACCACAATATTAAAGTCTTGATTTCTTAGATAGATTCTTAAAGTAGATGAGTCAAACAGCAAAAATCCAATAATTTTAAGATCATAAAACTTTTATCAGTTGAAGAAACTTTGTCATAAACTCTGAATGTTAAATTAATATAATCTTTGCTAGAAACTATTTAAAATTCTTTTGATGGGCCCAAAAGTCAGTCAAAATTTAACATCATCTTTAAGGAAGAAATAGAAATTTCATCACTGTCTTGAATAAAATAAGAGTTAAGTCAGGAGACAGAACTTAACAATAAACAATTCTTGTGTGTCTGAAAAAATGAACATGAGGAGCCAATCTTTCCCATCATCTAAACTACTGAACTTCACCTTGCTTTATATTGAATTATCTCACAGTGAAAAGTAGTGGAAGTTTCAATAATTAATTTTTTTGCAAAGATATTTTTCTTGTAGGCCCTTTCAGTAAAGAACAACTTTAATTTGTTTTTTCGAAGATTCAGAAATAAAACCTTAGATATTATAATTTTAAATAGTATGAAAATCACTGTAAAATTTGGGGGTTGTTTTTTTTAAAGCCACAAGCCAAATTTGAAGAGAAATGCTGGTCTTAAAAATAGTTTCAACATTTACATTTACAAAAGACCATATAGTTACTCATTTGATACACCTAACTCAATTACATCAACTGTATTTAATCTCACATATACTTATTCAGAGTCATGCTGAAGTATTTGCCTTTAACAGTCAACATTAAATCTGCCACCAAGTTTTAATACTTAATGCAATCATAATCAAGCAGTTGTGCAAATAATAATAAATTGATCACCACCATTTTGTAAAACAACATAAGCAGATAAAGACCACCTCTTTCTGCCAAAAGGCTCAAGTTCAAATAGAAGAAATAGAACCAAGCAGATAAAGATGATATAGTTCTGCCAAAAGGCCCAAGTTCAAATAGGAGAAATGCCCAACACATGACCTGATCAATACTAGAAAGTACACAGTCTTCTCAAAAGGCTTTGGGTTGAAGACGTATTTCTGTTAATAAACAAGAAACTGAGGCCACAAGGATGATTTCACAACCAGTTCAGAAGTACAGAACTTTGAGAAAGACCTCCAGGAAGCAGGAGAATAGGAAAAAAAACCCCAACAGATATAGAGCAAAAATCAAATGAGCAATAAAGGAGATATGTATCAGTAAAGAAAATACATACTCAACGGACGATGGAAGAAAGCAAAGAAATTCAAACAAATAGTTTGATACGAAATCATGACAGAATACAACTTTGGATTTATTGTTTCAAATTGTCTGTAAGCATAAATACAGATATGGAAAAGTCCACAACTAGGAACATTATACTGAATTTTAAATATGGAAAATACAGATACTCATAGCAGGACATACATTTGCACAGCCATTTAGGTTTTACACACTAAAGAATGAAGAAATGGTTTATAGCTCCTTCCAGTTCTCCATATCTCACAGGAGATTTTCCAGAATAAATGCTGCTACTTACATGCAGCAAATGAATGGATACACTACTTTGCCTGCAAGCTTGAACATGTAGCAGAGGAAAATTTCAGAAAATCCATTTCCAATCAGTTTTAGTTTTTGTACACACAGATTAAAGTTTTGCTTTGTCTTGAAACAATCATGTACAGATAACTAGATTACTTAAATTTATCAGGTCAACATTTCTATCATCTTTGACCACTCACACCAACATATGCAATTATTCAGTAACACAAGAAAACATGGGTATCTCTGGAATACCTTCTAGAGATTACAGATATACATATAAGCAAATTTATTATGTTTGCTACCTACAATCTATTAGAATGCTGTTTTCTCATGGCAGGTGTGTTAAACTGAACTCCCCTCTCTCCTAACAGGCACTGCATTTTCCTAACAGTTGATAACTCAGAAGTGAGGATCCGTCACTGGCTTCCTCAGGCTCTGCACTCCACACCCTCTTACATCCCTAGAAGGCTGACAGGTCCCTTCTCATGAAGACCTGACCCTCTTTCTGGAGTAAAACTAAGTAATTTTTCAGAAAGCTCCTGTATATACAAGAATTAATTTTGGAGATTTTTTTTTTTCCTAATTTCTATTTTAGTAGAAGTAGTGAAAGAGATAATTTTAAAATGCATATCCAATCAATAGGGGGAAAAAAAAAAACCCTAACTAATGAATTACACTGCCTCACTGGGAGTGCCCCTTTTGCAGAGGGATTTTTCTGGTATGAGACACAGCAACTTGAGCAAATAGGCCTCTTCACCCAGTAGACAAGATGTACCAGTCAACAATCACTTTGCCTGTGCTAGGGATTTTGCTTACATTGCAACATCAGCAACAAGCATCATTTTATTCCAGTCAGCCACCACCAGTCACTTGTCAATCCAACAAAGCTACCACAACTTCCACGGACAGTCCCAGGCAGGTAAGACGTGCTATCAATTTTTAACAACAGAATTATGTTTTCAAGAATTATGTTTTTCAAAATGTTTCAAAATGAAAACAGGCTCAAGTCTATCCCCCTCTTTCTGCCTCCCAAATATAAATGAAGCTGGCAAAAATTACTTCTTAAAGATATCATGGCAACCTTATGCAACTGAATCCTTTAAGACATCTAGCAAGACTGCAGAAGTGCCCCAACTAAAATTCAGGACTTTTAAGCAGCAATGAAAGTTAAACAGCTCAAAATAAAAGTAAGACAGGAGGAAGGTCTCACTAAATCATGACAAAATAGTTACCCACTCAAACAAGAAATCTAGGGGATTCCAAACTGGGACCCAGATTCAGGGCATTAATTTTAAATGCCTCATTTAAAATTCGGTTTGCTGTCATTACATCAACATGACTGGATAGAAAAGATGAAGGCTTGCAAAAGCAGTCGGCTGACTCTCCAGGGAAGGATGCCAGCAGACCCCCTGCACAGGGAACAGTGGCTGCAAGGGGCTTGTAAGAGCACGGCTGGCATCACCCCTGAGGGGACGTTTCATGTCCAGAGAGCAAGGTGAGGTGTCCCTTGTAACAGCTGCTGAGCATGGGAAGATTTATAGGAGAGAAGAGCAGAACAGGAGAGACACAAAGATTTTTTACATCCAGGAAATGATATTGATCATCGCTGCATAGCAAGAACCAATATATTTTTCTCCATAATTTTATGCTGCTAGCTGCAGCAATGTTAAGGTCAGCATCAATACCTTTGGAAAAGAGAGGCAGCAGAAAGCACAGCTGGCATCTCAGGGCAAAACAGGCCATGCTGATATCCTTGTTAAACATCAGGAATTACGACCTTGTAAGGATAACATCAGGAATTAAAAATAACATCTAGATTTGGG
>NW_020799116.1:20381972-20399350 GCF_003259725.1 Athene cunicularia | reverse complement strand
GGGGGGGGGGGGAAGCATCACTGATTTCACCTTAAGAGTATGTTGGTAATGCTAAAACAGTTATCGTTGTAAGAATTATATTTAAATCATTTCAAACTCTCCAGATCTCTTACCACATTTCAGGGTTGAAGGCAAAACAATCTTCTTCTTCAAAAGCATTTATTTAACATTCAACGCAAACATTAATACTGGCTTATTCTCAGCTTGTATAGTTATTTTGGACGAGTCATGCACATGCATGTTAACAAACTGGGTGTATTCTTTGTCCTCTGCTAAGATATCACTTTAAAACTGTCAGTAAGACAATTTGATCTTAATGATTTCTGCCAGCTGATATTTCATACTTAAGCAAACTACTTCAGCTATACTATACCATTAAACAAAAACAATCGGGAACAACTCATTGAAGGAAACAGAACTGATCTTCACACAGCCAATACACTTACTCAGCTAAAACTGTTTTAATTTCTCTGGTAATGAAACACATTATTCATATTATGATCCAGTGTGCATGACAGGTTTGGATGACGGTTCACTTCTGTAGTTTCAGGTTATGGTTTTTCCTTTGTGGGTTGGAGCCGATGAGCTTTCATGTTTATAAGCAGGCAAAGTAGAAGAAGGTGTAATACAATCACAAAGACTTCCTTGGGAACAAAACCAATGACATATTTATACCTTTTTCCTTAGCTATCTTGTAAGAACCTATAGCTTTGAACTATCATTGACGGACAAGGCTGGCACCAGAAATCAGCACATTTAACTTCCTAGGGCCAGCTACAGCACTCACGTAATAGCCTCACGTAGTACTGCATCGCTTCTGTTTGATGTGCCCACAATACTGGTAATCACCAATAATTTACTTTTATGGTTTCCTTCAGCATATTATTTCTTGAGCCTGAAAAGCAATTGTTCTGAAGGCTTAACTAAGCGCCCTGCTCTGCAGTTCGTTTCACATCTACTCAATGTACGTTAATGAACCAAGAGACAGGGTCAGCTCTGTCAGACTGCCCTTGCACCTGCTGAATGCAACTGCACAAACTCACTGACTTGAGAAAACAATAGAACAAAGCAAAAGCCCAAGGCCCAAAGACTTCACTATCATCACATGAGATGTGTACGAAGTCAGCAGGTGAGCGCACCTTAACACTTGAATAATTCTCCAAATTTACACCATACTTTTGTAGCAAACAGTGGTGGCTTTAAAGTTTTTTTAAAGTATTTCTTTAAGCAAAACCTAGACAATTTGCATAGTGAAAATAATAGGTTCTGATTTGGCCAGCCTGTTCACTGCTGGTTTACCCTTTTAATCAAGTATCACTCACAAACAGGAGTGATTTTCACCAAGACAGTCATCTTTATGGATTCCAGGCTTTCCATCAGCTAAAAGTCAACTGTGAGACTACAGTTCTAGAAAAGACACATATTTTGGCTGTAGTACCACAAGACTACAAATGTCAAGCTGGATAACCTCTGCTATCCATGCAACAGTCATAAGACCCTATCGGCAAAGTAGAATAACGATGTAATACTTCTACTTTGTTTGGTTTGGTTTTTTTTTTTTAATGAATGCCTATATACTTCAGGGTGTAATTCAAAAACAAAAAACCCACCAGTGGCTTAGACAGGAATCATCATTCCGTTAAAATTCAGGCCGTGTGCCAGTGAAAGGGCGAGGGCCAACACGCAACTGAAGTGAGGCACGCACAAGGAAACTCATGGTGTTCCAATTTGACACCCAACTTCCAAACTAAGGTAATGACTTGAAACTGCTAGGAAAATTGTGAAAAAAAGTGCAAGTAGATTTCTTGTGTTGTTTAAGCAAAGAATTAACTAAGGTGCCTAGAATAATGCTTCTGTTAAATGCTATGATTATAACTTAATAGTTGCACTATAATTTTAGAGCATTACCATACATTTATCTTCCTGCATTAATGCTGACATGATCCTGAACAAGCAGCATCCAGCCTATAGCATGTGAGGAGCTATGCCCTCATTTATGAAGTCAAAGTTAAATTCTACTGCAGTTAATAAGATACATATTGAATGCATTAAGAAAATTCTCCTCTCTTATTCTTTTGTAACTACTTCAAGGGCAAGATCTCCTTTTCAAGCACACCTGTAAAGAAGTGGGCTATTCCATATTTTCCCCTCATCTCCAATGCTAATCAGAAAAAAGAATCATGACAGCTTTTGAACTACTTATAAATTTGGACACTTTTCCTTTCCACTGCTCATTTTTTCAGTCTTTTTGTACCTTAGAAGACTATACCTAAACTGTCCTCATACTGAAAAAGACAGTTCCTCTGTGGGAAGTGGCAGGGAGGAGAGATTGACACAAAATGCAAAAGGAATAATCAAAGGAGTAGCACAGCCTGTAGAAGCTCTGGTTTTTGAGTCTTTTAACAGAACTGACTCAGCTCGCAATCCACACAGGAAAAGAGTATCTGCAGTCCCTAAAGAATTTCATTTGAAAACCAAGAGGAAACAAGGGCTAGTATATGCTATTGTTACAGAAATAGCAGCTACATACACCCAGCTATTTCTATTATACAACAAAAATACTCCATATTTAATACAATCTGTGGTTGCATTGCCAAGTTCTGGACTGGACAGGAGATTAAAATGCCTTTTTTTTTTACCAGCTCCAAGGCAAAGACAAGGAATGGTATTCCTAATGAGCATTCAGAAAGGATTTTTTTTTCTTTAAAGGCTAAAAAGAAAGTTACTATACCATGCTGTAAACTATGCCAGACTATGTCATCTAGTATCAGTGAAAGCAGGTTCTTTGTCATAGACGATCATCAGTTTTTCCAGATGTGTGGGGAAGCCTTCTTTGTCCTTACACCTTTCAGGATCTGCAACTGCAAGAATATTTTTCTAGAAAATTACTGGAAATAGGGTAGAAGTAATTTCTAGGAGGTACTTAGAAGGCAAGTCAGAAACTACAAATGCATCAAAGGAAATCAGCATTGAGGAAATGCAGTTATGTTTGTCTTGGAAGCACATTGAGTTGACTGCCAAAAATACATCTTTGGCTTTATTTTCTGCTCACCTCACCTTTATAAATAACAGGCATGGCAAACGCCATCAACCTTTGACTTCTTAGAAAACAGCTGGAAACGGTAAATTTGATCAGTCTACATTTGAAGGGTAAGTAACAACTGCAAAAGGGAACAGGAGGCAGGAAATCATTATTGCATCTGACACTGTTCTTACCTCAATTCTGCTCACATTATCTATGATCAAAAGAAAAATGACCAATCATTCAGGCTAATTCCACTTTCAAGGCTACTGAACTTAGACTTGCATAGCAAAACCCCATTTTATCCAAAACCTTTTTCTCTTTCAACAAATAACATAATCTTCTTTCACGAAAAAAATGTAAATGTAATACTAAACTTTTAAAAATTTCAAATTTTCAGTTATTGCAAGGAAAGGCATTGTCATCATCTGCCCAATCCACAGATTTAAAAAAGATTTTAAAAAAATAAAAAAGATTTTAAAAAGATTTTAAAAAGATAAAAAGATTTTAGTAGCAAAGTTTTCCAATTCCTATGCTCAGCTGGAAGCAGCATCACTGCTAGCAGTGAGACTTGGCAAAAAGTTTGGGAACACCTAATAGGAATGGAGGTAATTGCTTTGTCTTTAAATTTTAAAGCGGTATGGTAAAGGGAGCACTTTTTGCACCCCTGTAAGCATCAGCTGAGCAGTGCTCTTATGTCTCCTCTAGCAGGGCCAAACAGAAGGATAAAAACACTGCATGTAAACTGTTGGCTTTCATAGGACACTGACAAAATAAGGCAAAAAATCCCCTTCACTCTCTCTGACATACTGCAAAGACAAAGCTTAATTTCATCAAGGGCAAACTGGCTACATCGATTGGATTATTCATTTGGTATAATGGACTTTGCTTTCTTCCTGCAGCTTTCTCAAAACAAGAACAAAATGAAGATAAATCAGCTCTCACTCAAGGCTGACACACAATATATATATTTATGGATTTCTAAGCCCTGCAATACAATAGAAGCGAGGTATTCATTACACTTTTTTACCTCCGTAGTACTGTTACTCTTACATAGGCTCCACAGAAAATAGGCCTGCTCTGCAAAGGAAAGGCTGCAACACAGTTCAGCAGCAGCTCCACGCTTCTCTCCTCCCTTCAGGTCTGCCCTTACCATTGCCGATACACGTGCGTGAAAGCACACCCAACAGAATACATTTTTGATCCTCCAAGCAAAGGACTAATTGCCTTTTCCTGAGGGAGCACCACTAACGTAATCCTACTTTGCAATTTCAACAACTGACGTAACTGACGGAGTTTATAAAATCTAAAAATTACTTTCCCCATCATTACGTACACTGTTGCTATTATCATAAAGATCTGGCCTCTTTTTTTTTTTTTTCACACAATAATAAGCTAGTTATGCCAACAAACTCAAACCACTATTTCTAAGAACGGGATTACACATTTATCAGCTGCAGCACATAATGACAACACTTTCCATCACTTGTTATTTTGCAAAAAGGGAACGACATATTGTATGGCATCATTGTATTCAGATGAAGGAGAAACCTGCGGCACAACACATTACGACAAATGTTAACCTATGATAACCTCTTTAGAAAGAGGGAAAGAATTACTTAAAGTTGCTGGGCCAGACTTTCTTTTGACTTACATTGTAGTTGTAATTACTATGAGCAAACATTAGACCTGGACAAAACAGGTGCAAAATATCACCCCCACTTACACTGTTCATCTAAATCTGAGGTGCAACAGCAGAATGTGTGTCTGCAGCCAGTAAACACTGCCTGCATGTATTTAATGTACTGTATTAAAGGGACCGGGAATTCAGTTTGCATGAAAACAGCCTCCTTTCTAAAAGTGTTGCACTTGCTAAAGAAATATAATCACTGAATGCAAGATGACCTCCTGGGTAATCACATAAATAAATCAGCACTGGCCTCAGAAAATCTCTGATGCTACCTAATACAACAGGCAGAAGACATTCCCTTGTCTTCTTCCTTTCTTCACCTGACTTTAAAGCAATGCTGGTTACACATAGAGAAGCTTTTGCAAACCATTTAGGATTCTCAGGGGAGCAGGTGATCTAGCTTATATTTATTTTAAAAGCTTAATGGGGAAAATGCATCATGCTATATTTCTCTAGTTTTCTACAAGTAAATGAACAAAGCCAAAGTAAATCAGCAAGTGGCACAACATGCCAAAATCCAGAAACAAAATGAGCAATGAAATTGTACTTATCACTTAGAAAAATCTAAGCCATTCATTTGAGATGCTTATGTTTGGGTAACCTTTGGAAGAATGTTTGCTGTTCCATTACACAAACAATGGAAATATTAGATAAGGAAAATAACTGCAGTTGCCAAGAATGCTCCATGCACTCCTCTCAAATCATTAAGCATGTAGATATTATTTTATGGATATATAACACACTGCAGACAGCAGGAATATCAAATGTACAGAACCATTTCATCTAACCCCTGAGTCTGCAAGGGTCCCTACACCGTGGTGCAGAAATCCCCAAACCAATACCTCTGCACGGCACTGTGCTGATATACCCGTCGAAATACAGAAATGTAAGAGCCAACTTCAGCCTCGCTAAGGCCAAGTATTACAACTTTAAAAGGCACGTTCTATAGGACTTTGAGACAGTACTATATGCCAAAGCAAATCTCCTTGCCTCACATGAGTTATTAACACACAACCATCTTGACTAGGTTTTTTCCATCTGTTCCCAGTCTTGAAAGACCTACTATGACAATGGTGTTTAATGTGAACTTAGGTCAGATACAGTATTTCTGCACAAAACAGAGTTACAAAGAGCCAGGTAAATAATAATTCCTTCAGCACTTTTCTCAGGGGCAGGCAGGAGGAAGGTGCCGGCGGGGAGACCCCAGCGCACACCCTGTGTCCCTTCCTGCGCTTCCCACTGGTCCCAGGCTGCCCCATCTGACTTTCCCAGGCAGGCCCCCAAAGGTGAAGGCAGGACAAATCCATTTGTGGGACCTGTCAGGGGGTCAGCAACTTCAAAACGAAGGAGCATCCAGAACCTACCTGCATTCTTGGCTAAGCAGCCTCTGACTGAGACTGTCAGTAACGTTGCCAAGCACAGCCCCCGGGAGCAGGCAGAGGGCTTTCAGAGGGGCTCTGTGGGGACCTGAGCAGACCAGCAAAGGCAGCAGGTGTTAACTGAAGTGACTACAGAAAAACGTCGAGTTAGCAAAAGATCTTACCAGCTCAAAACCACGATTCACGCCACACATGTAACGAGGTGAAATACGGGTTTAAAGTTGGTGTGGCGTTTTTTTCCCATTCAAGGTAGGAAAAAAAATGTTGCAAAATGCAACCCTTAAAGGCCTTTGCCATGACTATACTGAAGGCTTATTTCATGGGGAAGGCTGTTTTCATTGTTTAAACCAATCCTTCCATGTGGAGTGAACATGTACAAATAAGGACTAGATGTGTACTTGGGGTTTGGCTTCTGGCCTGGGTGTGTTGGCAAATCGGCCAGAGCTACAAGTTATGTTTTGACACCACAAATAAGGATGACGAATTAGACAGCATGGCAATCTGGAGAGGGGATGAGTGGGTCTTCTTTTACAGTGCTTTTAAGATGCTCAGCCTCAAAACCAAATTTTTTTTAATCTATTTTAGGAGAGCTGGCAATATAGCTTTTAAAAAACTCCTAAGTATAGTAATAGTCATCCTAACCTTTAATTTAAAATAATTTAAGAAAAACTTGAACTTATACATAATATTTGATGGTTTGTGCATGATTAAGTGTATTCTTTTAACAACAGCTAAAATGATACTATTCTCAATTTCTTTACTTTCATAATCTATTTTTGACAGTGTGTTTTATATATTGCAATCCCTGGCAATCCATTATTTTATATTTCTATTTTAAACTTGTCTGAATCAAGTATCTTTCTCAATTTGTTTCTAAATTCTTCAAAAAATCTATAGTTAATTTAATATATTTAACAACATATCTGTAGCTAATTTAATAAGATAGTACTATTAACATTAGCTTCAAAACAGAATACTAAGTTATTAAAGGTGTATTTTTATAGAAGTAAGCTTGAGGAACCAAAACTAGCGAGTACTAAAAGCAACTGGTTAATTTTGTTGTATTCACTCTTTCTTCATCTTTTACCTCATAGTTAAAATTGTAAAAGGCTTCTGAGATTGTAATAATGAAAAATAAATACACCTACACAGCTGGATTAATTGATACAACAGTCTGTATCTCTTATACAACAAACAGGCATTTGAAAAGAGAGTGACTTACCTTGTATCTATTAACTAAGGGCAGTTACAATGATTAAAAAGTCAACTTCTAAATTAGAAAAATTATCATTTAACTGCTAATTGATACCTTCTCTTGCCATAAAACCTTTTCACAGTATCTCAAGAGAACCACAGCTTAAAAAAAAAAACTTGCATTTTTCATATTAAAAGTAAGTTCTTCCAGCTCACATAGTAACGTCACACCTGACATGTTTTCGCACTCCACCAGAGTGTTTCTAGAAACTTAGCATATCAGGTAACCACTAAACAGAAAAACTTCTCCTATAGTGCTGTAACATCATCACTAATGTGTAACATCTTTTGGAGCTGCTGTTTCAGGCCTGATTGCACAGATACCACCACGGGAAAAGTTTTTTCTTTACGTAAAAATGAAAGAAGCATCACTGTACACAGCTTCACTTTTTACGCACATTGGAAATTACTTCATCCAAGTATTTTAAGCAAGAAATAATGGAAGTTAATTCCTTAACATATTCTTATAAGAAATAAACACTTTTGTAACATGAAGGGAATATAGATTAAAAACTTACTGTAACTTGGTGCATACTACATAAAATTGTGGGTAAAACACAGTTAAGCTTTGGAAATAGTGGATTCCAGTCTCATTTGGTATTCATCCAACTAACTCATCACATTTTACCAGCTGTCCTTTATAAGGTATCACTAATGCTCGAGTGGGCCTTGGAGACTCAGATTGCATGGAAAATTGTACAACTGTCATCACAGGTCTGCCCAACGGGGGATTCGGTGTTTTCTGGCAAAATGACAGCTAGATCTTGCCTATTTTCTGTATTACTAGAATAATGAAAGTGAAACTAATCAGAATAAAAATATTTTTAAAGAAAATTCAAGAAGACACATGTTTGTATTTTTCATAAAAAAGTATTTCTATAGATTTTGGGGAGGTTCCTTTTATGAGGACTTAAATGGTAGCTTTTCATTATAATATAATCACTTTAATGCAGGAAATCCCTTAGGGATAACCACTAGCTGGGATCCACACTGCATCTATAGTTAGAAAAGCGATCAAAGAAAATTTAAAGAGACTGAAGCCTTGTAATCCATAATAATGTTATGAATTCATTCAGCATGCAAATATTATTCTACTCAACGTTCAGCAGACTTTTAAAGCTCCACACTGAATTAATACATGAATTCAGAAAACACTGGTAAGTGCATCTTTAGAACAGTGTAAATAACATCTGAGTTATGCATAAAAGGTCTTACCTTGCGAAGTTCAAGGCCTTGAAAACAGAGCTTCAAAAAGGCACTTACAATGAAAACGATTGATTCTACCAATCCATAGGTGGTACATCAAATATTAACATGGGAAATTAGTTACTAAGTAAACTCTGAGCTAATTGCTATTTCTTATTTTCTAAATATTGAGTAAGCCAGTAAATTCAGATTAGAGCACATTTTACCAAATTATAATGTGCCTGCTTCCAGGATACATTTTTTAACTCTGTTCCAGTAACTACTTAAGCCATACCCCAGAAAATGACAAAGATTTTATGAAAATAAATTTTGAAAGAGCTTACAAGCCTGGGAAGAACAAAATTCTACAGTCAAGTCATTTTTGCTGTTTCATTCATATTCAGGACTCTTGCTCAGCAGGAGTTTATTGGATTTATTGAAAGAAGTAGTGCCCTGCAGTAATGCTTGTTCTGTTATTCTTCATAAAACTGTAAAATGTGCAGCACTCCAAACTATAAAAAAATAGTGGAAGTTCAGTTAACTGTTCTTCACCAAAAAAAGAGGCTGGTTGGAAAAACAGTTTTCAGGCACAGTGGCAAATTATGGGATTTTGTAAAGATATTCCATGGGGAATCCACAGTTAGCTGCAAGTACCAAAAGATAAAACTCTACAGGAGCCTCCACTATGTATCAGTAATTGATTTGTAAATCATATCTACTTGATGTTAAAATTTCATTTCCATATAAGAAACCATTATGTTTCTTTCCTCCGAGAACTCCATCAAGAATCTCCTCCTCACTGTACTCCAACTTTCTTCACTGTGCTTGGATACAAAAAAAGCAATGGCTAGGGACTTACATCTAAACATATGCTTTTATTTGATGTAAGTTTTTCTACTGAATTCTTATGAATACCTTCTCTCCAATGAAAATTTCTGAGTTTGACATGACATATTTCAGAGAGATTCCCTCCTAAAATGATTTTTCCAAGCAAAAAAATTAAAAATAATATTAAAACTTAGTGTGAATGGGAATTCCTATCATGTGACCTAATTTAAAATTAAAACTCAGCAGAGTCTTCATGATTCCAAGGCTATGCTGATTGCCATCTGAAGCTGGAAATTTTTTTTCCCTAATGCACAAGTGATGAAGTGCACGTAAGGCTTAGAGGAAAGTTACCTTATCTGAAGTATCAGATATAGATTACTGCTGGAGTCAGCATGCCACACTAGTTGGATCCATACGCCCTGTTCCGATATGAGGAATTAAGTTTCCCTGATGTCACAAATTGAACAGATAATGCAATTAATATCTCCTTTGAAGTTCACATTGACCAGGTAACTGCTAGAATGAGCTGGCAAAACTTTACTGAAGTCACTGAAGTGATCTCGGCACGCCCAGACTGAGACTTCAGCTTTGACATTCTACAAACCACTGAGGGATATTTATGATGCTGCATCCCTAGTGGGATATTTATAAATCAGTATTTATTCTGTCATGTCAATATAGAGAACCTGCACTTTTGTCTGGAATCCCCCCGATGTGTCAGCAGTATGTCAGAATTGCTGCCTATTCTTTGAAGAGTTGATTCTCTCACATGCAATAGCTATTAGGCCACTCTCTGAAAAACTGATGGACGTCTGGAAATCCCAGACAGGTGGAGGGTCTCATTTTCCTACCTCAGCACTCCCACTGGGAGCAATCTCCAGGTAAGAAATGAGGGCCCGTCTGAAGGATGAGACATTTGGACAAGACTAGAAAATGGGAGAGATGTTATAAAATGTCCCATTTGCCACTAGTTACTCTAGAATACAAGACTGCACATGAATGCTGAACCACTACTGGAGTTGGCTGTTCATTTTAATATAGAATTAGCTTAATAATCCTTTGCTGAAAAGGTATTGTTCACAGCTTTATAGTTTATAATGCTTAAACAATACTGAGATTGTATACGACAAAGTGTATGACCACAAAGAATTTACCTGAAGACTCGGCACTGACAAGTGCTCCTTTGGGACTCTTCAACTAATGTAATTTAGAACATCATACTATGTGACTCTACAATTGACATGTTCACGATTACACCAATAATTCAAGACTTTCAAGCATTTAAACAGAGGAGGTAATTGAATGTTTAATTTAAGAAAGGAAGAATGGAATAAAGCCAAGACTTCTATCTTCTTGAAAAAGAAAATAACTTAAAATGAACATTTTGGCTACTTTACAAGACCAGATAAATATTATAAACTTAGAGACTGTATAATTTCCAAAAGTGTTAATACTCCTTGGAGATGAAAATGCAGTGATGAAAATAGAATTCTTAGAATTGAATAGAATTTTACTTGCACTGAAAGAGAAAGAATCGGTGAACAGGAAAATTGCGTGAGAAGAGGGAAACATCCCACCACGGCCAGTGTTTTATGGGGAGGTATTTGAGATGAGTGTTGAAAACTAGACTAATGACTGATGGGCCGGTAGAGAGCTCCAAAAACACTTGGAAGAATAGATATTGAAAAGTTATGATTGGTATTATTAAACATAAATAAATTTAATTATGCATACAAAAGAAGTTTAATAGAACCATTACAACCGTATATTGATAAGCAAATTATCTGTCATAATACAGTAATTCAGAATTAGAAACCACAAAATATATTACATATCAATCTACAAAGTAACATATTGTGAATCTCAAAAGGTCATTTCATATTCTCAAGATGTCTAAATACCTAAAAATTCTTCTGAAGCAATTAGTCTGCACCTTCTTACCCCCAAGAGCATATATGTTAAAGCCTCTTTATAATGCCATGAAACTGGTGCTGATGTTTTTGTCTGCCTTTTAAGGAAGAATTAATGCATTTAGCTGTTTGAATAAACAGCACTTCCTTTATTCTCATGCTAGCTTTAGCTAGAGCTAGATTGGTTTTATCTTCTTTCTCTGAAGACTCTTCTCTTGTTTTATTATTGCTGGGAATAATGGCAGTGCCATGAGAACTGTGTTCAGGTTTGAAACAAAACCTCTTGTTTCACTGTCTGGAGAGCATTTACACAACGTCCCCTGACTCAGCCGAAGTGAAACACGCTTACCTTCTGTTGGTGATGTCTTCAGATGTCTGCAGAGCCCCTCTGTTTCCCCATATGTCTCTTTAATTTTTACTACTGCTTCTGTTCCTCGAAGTTCCATGAGGGAGCGCAATTCTTGCAGTGTGCACCCAAACTCTCCTGCATGGTTGGCCTCATTTCTTTGGTTCTTGGAATAAAAATCGCTATTTGTCATGTCACCCATTGTTGTCAATTATATTGCTCCACTCGTTATAGTTGATACAATCTTAAAACCGTTTAAAAATTGAAGGAAAGGAATCTTGAATTCCAACCTAAGAAATTAAAAAGAATCCAGTGTGTGTCCAGCGAGCGACGTGGAGGATGCCTCTGGTGTGCAAGGTGTCCCTGACTGACTAGTGGTCCGCAGAATGGCTGCTTTCAAGGCTGCAGACCAGCTCCACTCCATTCACCATTTCCCATTATGCTGCACTCAAGCTGTAGAATCTACATGGTCATTTCTTCCTCTGGACCTTTGGGAACAAACAGAAAGGACTCATTACAAAAGAAAGTGAAAACGCTTTAGAAAGGTGATTTCAAATTTTTTCTCTCATTGCAGTGTGACTTGTCATTTAAGAAAAGCTACACAGAAACACTGTAGAGACGTCCTGTAAAATGCTGCAGGTAGTCAGAGCTAGCATCAACAAGGATAACACTAGCTCTCTCTTAGATAAAGCTCGCTACAGCTGAAGCACCAATAGCAGTGTTGCTTACTTTAATCAAGTCCCAAGAGCACCCGCTAAATGAGATGGCTCATGAATATTAATAAGTATGGTATTAGTCCAGCATGCTAGATGCACCTCCAGCATACGCTCTGGCTCATACAGCCACATCAATCTTTCATCTGGCAAGAACAAAGACTCTCTCGTAAAGGCTACAAGGTAACAAAAATTAGTTAAACACTACTAGTTTTTGTGAAGGTTAAAGCAAAACTGTTTTTTAGTGCAAGGACAGTAAAACTGGTGGAAAAACTGGAGCCACCATTACAAATTCAGAATTCATTTAAATACATTACATCTTGCAGCTTGGCCTTCTGTGAAAGTAGGCACACCCCAGAAAAGAGCTAAAACACGCGAGTGCCCTGGTTTGAAGAGCCAGAGCTAGGTCCTGCACGGGGCAGCTGTTGGGCTGGTGGCCTTCAGCACTGCCTGGGAGCCCCTCGGCTTCGCCTCCACAGCCAGAAACGCCTGAGCACGGAGCCCACACACAAACACAAATACACATGCACGTGGGGGGGGTGCTGGCTTTTTTTTTTTTTTTTTTTTTTTTTTTTTTTTTTATTACCATGTGCAGTGTTGAACAAGTCACATTTGAACCATCTGGGAGACAGTTGATTACTTGCTAAAACCAGCCTTTAAAACCTGTTTCCCCTTCCCATATTCTAATGAAGTTGGTTTAAATACTACTGAAACCAGCTATTATATTTGGCACAGAGAGTTTTAACAGAGATTAAAGGTTTCTTTTTTGCCTCAAGCGGGTTAGTGCGAGCACACGGTCTAATCTATACGTCTCAGAATAGTTTTCTCATAATAAAAAAGATCTTCAAAAGAGCACACCATCAGCCTAATGACTGACAAACCTGTCGCAGTCCAAGTGCGTTATTTTGAACTTTCTAGGCACAGTGGAAAGCAGTACACATGTAAAGGACATAAAGAGGATCCCGAACTGTTTCAAGTCCCGGTTTTATATCTGTGCAACAATTTCAATCTCCCACCCACGTACAGTTAACGTAACGCATAGTCTTGGTATCTCCACTGATCTAGCGGCATCACCACTGCTCTGTACACGAGGCAGCCCAGGCTGCTGTATGCATTCATTCCTCTTTACCTGCTGCCAACGTGACATTAAGTGCTTTGGAGCAAATATACCTTGCTCAATTAGACAAATTGAACCCTCAACAGCCCTCTCATTTACAGTTAAAAATCTCAACATTCCTTTGATTTCCGTGGAGAGAAGAAAAAAAAAAAGAAAAAAGGAGAGAAAAAAAAAAAAAAAAAAAAAAAAAAAAAAAAGGTACCAAAGTTTCGCTACAATATTACAGAACGCCATTAAAAGACCAGTCAGCTGCTAGATACATGCTGCTTCTACCCAACCTATTTACTGACATATATTCTAGTGCTAAGAACTTCTGCCAACGTTGATTTCACATATTGCTTTTCAAGTTCACAAGAGAAAAATTTCAGCACGAAATGGGGCTTACAGTGAGCAATAAAAAGAAACTGGGAGTAGTAATTAAAAACGGCCTTTATGTGCCAAGCAACAGCCAAGGGAGAGATACTCTACTTTCCATGCTTGTATGCTGGACAGTGTTCACAGTATCCGTTCATTTCTAGATAACTCCCTATGTATAGCATGCAAAAAAGACCTTACTCACTATTATCTGTTTTTAAACAGGATGGATCAGTATTCTGAATAGAAATAACATCAGCCTGTAGCATTATTTGGAAAAAAACGCAGGACACAAATGTCACAGTAAAACAGACTCCATCCCAAGAGGCACTGAATCACCACAACCTCCACTGATGGATGATATGCCTGCACTTTCCTAAAAATCGGCATTTCAGTCTCTTGGTTTCATCTGTGGTAAGTTGCTGCTGACAGTCACATCAGAAAGCAGAGTCAGATTTGATCACGAAAAAGAATACCCAGAAAAATGTTGTGAAAAAATGAGGCATCAATAATAATAATGAATACCTAAAATGACAGACTGCTATTTACTTCCAGTGGGCAAAAAAGAATCTAGACCTAAGATAAGTACACTTCAAGACCTTGAACACTGGGCATCTAAACAGCCATGATGTTAAAAAAAAACCAAACATATGAAAAGTAAGTCATTCACCTAACAAAGCATTTATAGGGCTTTGCTAGTCCAGTGAGCTTTTCAAACATTCCTCTAATAAAACAGAATTGTTCTTAAACTGCTCCGTAACACCACAGTGAAAAGACAATTATTAGTTTAACCGTCTACTAATTTCATTACTGATGCAAAGGGAACTAAACTCAGCATCAAAGTTGTTTTCTACGTGATTTTTCTGTGTCCACCACCCTCAACCAAAGCATCTTGTTCAACTCACTGTGCCATCTCTATACGTTAATATATCGGCTTCTGTTCTTAGAAATTCATTGTCATTTGTCAGTCAAAGCAAGACAGTGTTGTTGCTTTTTAGCATGTTTGAGTCATTTGCCTGCTTAATCTCACCTTCAATTAAATATTAATCAATAAACAACAAATATGAAGTTTACACTTCCTTCACAGTGCTTTAAAAACAAACGACTCTGAGTTTGTGCTCTCCATGATTCGCCTACTGTTACGACACCAGGGAAACACCATCTCACGTTTTTGAAAGGCAGATGGTAAAACACAGAAAGCACGAAGCATGACTAACATTATTCACTGATAATGCATCTCTCTAATCCCATGGAACAAGATATGCAGGCTTCATTCGATCCTCGAATCTCTTTTCTGAAAAGTCCCGGAGCTTTGCCAGGGTGCATACCAGATTAGCATGACTGACACACAGCCACCTCACCCTTCCCGAGCGGTTAATATTCCTTTAACAACAACTGAGAAATAGAAAACTTGAGACCGGCATATGGCAATATCTCCCCATCAGTGGGGTTATAGGCTTTGCATCTCCAAAACAGATCAAATTACCAGAAGTGGGTGAAATTTAAAGTCTCTTCTACAAGAAACCTAAGGATTGCACGAGGTTTGGGTGGGGTTTTTTGTTCGCTGTTTGGGGCAGTGGGGAGAAGGTTAGGGAAGGGATTATTTTACAAACACACTCAAAACATTGATATTGTCAACATGTGGATAACATAGAGGTGAACTACCAAGAAATCCTGATTTTTAAAAAAGCAGGAGATACCTGTACATTCTGGATTACAATGAACATTATTCAGGAAGAGTATCACTGAAAAACCCTCACTGGTTCGATTCAGATCTACCTTGATCTACCACACAGCTGTTCTTTTGTCCCAGAGGAGTTGCAGATCCAGACACTCTCCGAAGAGAAACAGGCACTTCTAAACTGAGACCTACCTCTTTCTAATATTGACGTCTAAATTAGGTGAACTGGATTTCAGACTCAGGGTTCCTACTTCCACTAGTTGTAGGGCAAGTCTACATAACTAGTTCACAAAAGATATCCAACAGCATTTGAATCCCACTGCTGTGGTCTAAACTACCTGGAGGATTAAATCTCCAGCAGTCAAAGGGAACAAGGCCAAGCAAACCACAAGTTTCAGCAACAAAAGGTGCACTGCACTGGGGATGGGAAATAGCCAGAGAGCTCAAGGACTTCTCCCTTTCTTTTCAGAAGAGCCCTGAACATCTTTAATTCAAAGTCCACGCAATTTCTTTCAATCTGAAGACCATCATCTACAGTCTGCTTCAATAGTTTTGATTTATAACCAAATGCCTCCCAGGCCACAAAGAGCCACCATCCCCAAATCCTGAGAGTGCAGCTTCTGACCCCACTCTAGCACATTCCTCAATTATGGATATTTGGTCTCACCATTCCACATGACAACAATATAGGGAAACCAGTCCTCCATAGGCATGTTCAGCAAGAGAAATAAAAAACTCCAGTAACTGAAAAACTAATTTCAAACACTATGTTAATTACATTGTTCTTCCAGACAAAAGCAGTAGCTTTCAATGAAGGTTATTTGTTTTTATTTATTCCTACCAATGCCTCTGAAACAAGCTTTAGAAACAAGAAATTTGGGTAAAAAAAATTCCTAAAGTACAGCTTGGAAGCAATAGGCAGTGAACAAAAAGACAGAGCAGCAACCCACTTAGGTTCACTTCAGATAGCAAAAGACTTCACATGCTAAAAAACCTGAGTAAAATACTATCCTTTTCTCATTAAAATTCAGATTAAATTTTCACCTTGGTCTGGGATTTTGTTTGTCAAGGATGTCATGGATTTTTGTTGTACAAGTGTACTACAAACTCAAGATTTTTCTTTCTTTTCAGGGTGGCTATGTCTTGAGGAACAGGCTTCCATTCCTGTAGTGCCCAAGTCAAATATTTTTCATCTCCTAGCTGCTTAAAGGAACTGCCTGCCAATTAAAACAGAAGCAATTTGGATGAGCTAACTGCAGGCCTGCTGGGGAAACTATTCTTTGATTTCCCTAATCAGAAAAGGTCTCATCCTGGAAGCTTGTATTTTCACAGTGCCTCAGAATAATTTCTAAGTTCGTATCATCACCACGTACTCTGACATCTGATTTTATCTGGACTTCTTTTGGCAGAAAAATTAGTAGCAAGGTAACAAACCAGATTTCACCAAATCAGAATCACAAGACTTACATTTCACAGTCCTGGAAGGTCTGGACAAATAATGGATTTATGATTACTCCAAAAATTCAGGTTATATTCATAATTTGACTGCTTTCGCTAAACTGTCATCTAAGATTATGCTAACTCTGATCTCAAAATTTGATGAGAAACTAGTAAGAAGGATGAAAACATAATCACTTCTTAATGGCTTGGCAGAGACACAGCCAAGGCAGAGAATCAGCAAAGCCCTGGTACTATTCACTCATCGAGGACCTGGGAAGGTGGCATACAGATCTGCTTCCCCCTCAATTAAACTAAGGGAATTAGCAGTTCCCACTGTATGTAGCATTACTGTCCTACTTGGATTATTATTTGGCTGTAGATATAATGGCAGCTGGTCCCTTGGGACCTATAAAGAATCCCCAAAGGGGGGGGCGAGGGGGGGGGGGGAAGCACTGGAAG
>NW_020799116.1:20324302-20381922 GCF_003259725.1 Athene cunicularia | reverse complement strand
GGGGGGGGGGGGGGGGGGGGGGGGGGGGGGGGGGGAAGCACTGGAAGTGTCACATTTCAGGGAGTAGTTGGTATTTAATCAGATTTATCTATATTCATTGCATTAGAGATACCATCCTTGAATAGAATAGGTTTGGAAGCAGATTTAAGGGAATCTTCCTGCAAGTTTGAACAAAATCATCCAAGAGGGTTTGAGACTACAGCCCCTCAAACGCTGATGTGAGGTGTGGGTTGTAACAGGTTGACAACATATTGCAGAGGATGAAAAACTCCCTGCAGACCTTTGAAAGGTGAGAAGAGTGGAGAAAGAAAACCATAACCTGCTCTATATAAGTCCCCAGATGCACAAAATAAATCAAGCATGGCCCAGTTGTATCACCTTTTGCACTTTCTTGCTCTTTTCATGTCAAAGAGAAAATGTCCATCCATTTGTGCACATAATCTTCATGGACCAGAATGAGAAATGGATTGTCTATCCAAGCAGCCAAAGATTATCAAACACACCCAGAGATGCTCAAACTCTCACTTTTTTAAAACAAATGCTGACTTTGAAGTTCAATTATCAGGAATGCACAAGCTGCAGAGGAACTAAGGGAAAACACTATTTTAATAAAAGCAGGTTGGCACCTTCACAAGTGTGAAATTTTTGTTTAATAACAGGAAGCCAAGAGTAGATAAAGAAAGAGAAACTGAACTTTCTAGCTAAGTGTTGTCTGAAAATATTCCTGACTTCATCACTACATTTCTGAATGAATTTCAAGTTGCATTAAGTTAACTCGTACATAATTCATTTCAGGAAGAGACATCTGTACATCTACAGAAAATTAGAATTTCTTCTATAATGTTTCACTCAGTAGTTGCTCTTAGATGGAAATATATTTCCCCAATAATATGATGACATAAAGACCATAAAGTTCAAGTATTATTTTTAAAAGATTACAAAATGAAAGGGTTTTTTTTAAAAGAAAATCACTGGCAACTATCTGTTATTAATCCCTAGAGTAACAATTGTTTCAGGTCTCTCAGTATGAATCCACGCCTCCAGTCAGCTTGGACTTCTTGTACCAGTTTTTCTATCAGATACGATAAATAAAAATTATTCCATGCCTTCTGTAAGATACTGTTGAATACTGGAAGGCAAAAAAGGCACTGTCCCAAAATTAATCTCTATTAAAGGGGCACAAAATAACATTAATTTCAGTTATAGGACTTCTACCAAAGAGAATCACTCTTTCACACATTTGCTGAATTTTTTTTTTTCCTATGGTGTACCAGTATACTGCAGGAAACTTAAAGAAACAACTGTGAAATACAACTACCTCCAGTACCCTGTTACAGTGTACAGTTATTCAGCCTACAATTTGATACAAAGTCTGTTTTCCACCATTACTCATGTAAATGGTTACAGCAAAGCCAAATGAACTACTGACAGGAACAAAAATACTATTAAAGGAATCAATTCAGTCCCATTAAAGTCAATGAAATGACTCTATCAATGACTGCTGGGGGATTGGATCAGGTCCTGCAGATGAAATCCTTCCTCCTCTGACGCCAGAATTTCACTCTATGAATGCTGTTAGTAGACAGACTGCAATGAGAAACCAAATCATGTTTATTATTGCTCATCACTGAGCATTTGTCTGAGTTAGGAAATATTCCTGGCTTTGCTCTGCAACACCATGTACGCCTGCTGACTGAGGCACTGCTGAATGCAGCCAGAGGGCTACCCAGCAGTACGTGCTCCGACTGGTAGAGAGCTCTGCACAGCATCAGAGATGCTTACGGAACAGCCATCTCCTACGCCAAGAGATTTTTCTAGTAAAGTCTCTGCTAGCCACAAGTTTTAAGAACCCTCTCTCATTTCTTGCTAGTGCTAACATGGAGTTATTTTGTTTTGCTCTCAGTGATAAAATGAAAGATGATTTTTCATTAGCTATTTATTCTCCCAAGACACTAATTTCACATTGTAAAGCAGTTATTGGATTTATTTTATTCACTACGTTCCTACACAAAACATATTCCAACTCTTCATGGTTGTACTTTTGGCACTGATCGAAGACCCATTCTACACCTATATAAGCTTTAGAAAATTCATGTTCTCACGTATAGCTGCACTGATTTTATAGAGACTAACACAGCACAGTTCTTCCAAAGAAGGTCAACTTCCAAACTATATTATCAATTTAATTGAAAACACAGATTAAAAAAAAAGCTAAGGATATTCAGACTTCAGATATTCAGATATCATTAGACAAAATTTTCAAAATTTCTTCAGTTGGGCTGAGGTGCTTGCTCCCCCCATTTTTTTCCCCAAAACTATGATGCTATAGTCCATTACAATATCAGCCCAGAGGACAAGGATGAAAACCCTCTACAAGAAAAGCAGCCCAAACTCAGCAGACTCCAGATATTTTCTTTACCTTTGCTTTATTAAAAGCAAATTATTGAAACATAAACAATAAAAAGACAGGGCATTCTATATTTGTCCATTCATGCATTTTATGTATCACCAGATTTCTTAAATCAGGAATTTGAACGAACATGTGTCCTTTACCATCGAGAAGATATCAACTTGAAACATGCAATTTCAAGGGATTTTGAGAAATCTGTGTTTTTGCAGTCTATGTGCCTGATATCTGGTTATATCTCATTAATCAGCAAATTCTTCAGAACAAATTAAAAGAAATAGGTTACCTAGCTCCTTACAACAAATAGGCTCCTCAGCTTGATAGAGACTGATTAAATAGAGCTGACAGTCCTACTCTACCTCACACTACCAAAAATTTTTGGTCTTCTGTTCAGTCTGTGTTCAGAAGGGACACTGAATTTGGTTCCTAATTTTTTTTTTTTTAATCCAATACCAATTGTTTCATTATAAAAATATTACCTGGCCTCTCTGACTAATCCTCATACCTTAAGACTAACTCAAAAATTTAATACTATGTTAGAAACTGCCGTTTCTCCTGATAACTACACATATATCTTAATCTCATTTTACCTTCCTTTCTCAGATTTTTGAACAATATTTTACAGAGACTTTTATCTTTAAAGTTGAGAGTAATGAAGAAAATTGTATCTATGTCTAAACCATCTATCAGCCTTTTAATTGATAAGCTGCCTCTTCTACCCACAATCCTTCTTTGGCCTGTAAATTTCCAAAAACCAGCACCTGAAAGTGCATCGTGTGCTCCTCTGCCAACGCACGTCCGCCCTCCCGACACCTACCTTGGGGGCTCCCTAACCCACTAATTGTCTTGAGAGTTCTTAAATAGTAGCAGAAATTTCCAGTACTGGTTACAATTCTGTCATAAAGGTAGTGCCAAATACTTAAAGGAGGCCTTTTTTTTTTTTTTTTTTTTAATAAGCTGGAGATAAATTGAGGCCTTTTCCTGCTTAAATGGAAGCAAGAAGAGCACATCTATATTTCCAAGGAAGCACAGTGGAAGAGTTATCATTGAAGTGAAATATAATTTTGATACATTACTTTTGCTGAAAAGTTGACAGGTATCATGTTTTTTATAAGTATGGATCTATAGGATAACAGAGTGAATAAAAACTGAGGAAACATGTAACTAGTCAGCAGGAGAAAAATGCATTTTGTTGTGTTCTGATCTGAACTCTGGAGCTTAAAGGGCCCAAACAAATTCTTGCTTGGTCAACTGATATTTCTTTATATCAGCTCAGATTGCAATGATGAAAACAGAATAAAAATTGAACCTATGTCAGCAAACGTGGTGTACAGGTCTATGGTTTTCGTACCTGAGGAAAAGTTTGTGCTTCTAAAAAGGAAAAGAATATAGAAATTACAACCAGCATGTGAAAGTCCCAGTGGCTGACTATTTTACTAAAAAAACCTATATAATAGCAATATTCCTGGAATGGATGATTACTTAGGAAGTATCACAGTTTATTCTAGAACCTACTGGAAATACTTTGCAAGACATACAATTTACAGACACGATTAAATCCAAACACTTTTCATAGAAAAGACCTTTTCTATTTTAACATCTAATTCCAAGCTACCATAGTATGATCAGTGTTGACACTCACATCCCTAAGAAAGGAGTTCAAAACTCTACAGAGCAACCCCAAGGAAATCATTCAGGGAAAAAAACAAACAAACAAAACAAACACCACCAAAAAAAAACCCTGGACTTGCTGTGCCATTTTCTTTATTCTTCTGTCAGCATCTATCATATAAATCAACCAAACATTAGCAGTGAAAAGGACTGGTTGACTACTGTTGGCCATGTCACTCTTTAAAAAAGAAAAAAATCAAGAGTATATTAACAGAGATTTAGCCAAAAACCAGTAGTGCCACAGCACAGCCATACCAAAATGGAATCAGATTGCTGTATTTCACCAAAAATGCTCTATTTCACCCTTGTACACACAGTACTGTCTTTTACCTAAGAGTGGCTTTGAAACCGATAGCACAGAAATCCATTTTTGCAGGGGACAGTACTCCCTTCTGATAGTTTTTCAGGGGTTACTGAAGGAAAAAAACCATTCTTTGCTAGCAGCAGGGTCAGCCAGTGTGGAGTACGAGAAGACACAGTGGCAGCTGAAGTCAGACATCGCTGTCTGGCAGCAGTTGGCACAACTGTTCAGCAGATGAAATGCTGGAGCACAATACAGATCTCCATGAGAAACAGCTGGCCTGGGAAAAAATGAAAAACAAACCACCACAAACAAACTTACACTGCAGTCTGCATTTGTGGTCCTATCTTCTGCCACCTTGGTTTCACTATCAGAGGCACCTTATTATACTAGTAAGTAAAGATATGAAGCCATGAACCTCATACTGAAGCTTTCAGTGAAGCACCATTGGTTGCTATTGAGATTCAGAAATTCCAGCTTCCACACAAAAGAACTCCAAGCAAAATAATGGAACAGGAAGAACACAAAATATGAAAGAAAATCATCTGGTTGTTAAAAAAAAATACAATATATCATTATTTAATGAGTGAACAGAAATATATACAAATAGAATTAGAACATGCACATTTTTCATATGCGCTATTCCCATAGTGACTAAGAGAAAACTGCATGCCATAACCTATTTTTCGGAACAAAAATAAATTTTCTTTTTGCTAAAGTAAAAAGAACTTTTGTATCTTTTTTTCTTTAAAAAAAAAAAAAAGCCAAAAGATAACTTTTACATAAGATCAGGCTATTTTGTTCTTGAGATGGGATGCAGCTCTCTAAAATGAGAGCAAAAAGACCAAATTATAACTAACAGCTGCGTTTGGTGCTACAAGGGCCATCAAAGACAGATTTTGTTGTTGTTGCCTGCATATTTCAAGGCAAGAGACCATTTCCACTTTGACTGTGCAGAACCACAAAATGGTTATACACAGTACAAGGAAATCAGCCATCCTGGATATTTTAATTTTGTTAGGCAGGATTCTTAAGCAAATAGCTATTCCTGGACAACACATCTCATTGAAAAGGACACATAAATCCAGTAGGTGCCAGTCACAGATAGACCAAGCAGTCTACTCCAACTATGTATCACTCAGACATGACACCACTGCTTCCCATCTGCACAATACAGAGCTGTAAAAACTGCACAAGTTGTAAAAGCTTTCTCTTAAGCTCAGATTGTTCTTAAATTCATCTTGCTTCCTACCCAGTTACATCAGTCACTGACAAGGAAACAACCCATGCCTTCTTTGGCTCTGCTCCTCACACGCAGTTGCAAATAGCAGTATCCTGTATTTCTCTCTATATAGGTTCCCTACGTACCTGAATCAAATCTCTGTACTATCTCCACTACATTAGATGCCCATTTTGGATGTCATTCAATTGCCATTCATCTTCTAGTAGTCCCATACCCCAAACTGGAGTAGTGTCCCTCTGCAGAGGAGTGCATGACTGTTCCACACAGGACATGGTCTGTTCTTGATCTTCTTGATTTCTAATTAAGAGTTTTTCACCTCCCTTTGACTTACCTCATCATTTCCCATAGATATGCAATTCCTCTCTATTTTTTTACAGTAATCGGTAAGAAAATACAAGACAATTCCTATTACACTGCTGACAATACCATTGCATTCTTTCTTCTGTTTTGTTTATACCTCTAAATTTCATTAGGAATTATGTCAAAATAAATAATATAACTGCCTTACCTACCTCTTGAGAACAGTTAACTAAATGCATAAAACCCAAGCCTGTCCTGCTGCATGCCCGTACATTACATAGCATGCCTAAACACACTCATATATGCCTCAGAATTCAAAAGCAGCATGTAGAAGTATAATCTCTTAAAGACTGATTTCAAATTTCTTACAATGTACTGAAAAATGAAGCTACTAGTATTTTAACACCACCCATACACATATTAGAATTAAGTTCTTATAAAACTTTGCAACTGTTTGAATCTCCTTTATGCCACTGAACTCTCAGTGCATAATTATGCAAGCACCAGTGTTAAAAATAACCCTTTAGCTTTGCTACATCTTATGGAAAACAAGTTATATGGTTCAAGACAAAAAACCTATCTTCCTTCAAAAACATGTATTTGTATTGCGCTCAAAAAAACCCCACATAGGTAATCTTATAGTCACACCAAAATGCCCAGCTTTGAATATCTCTGCTACTAAACATAGATCTAAACCTTGACAGCTTTGAATTCCAGCATCAAATGCAAACGTCATCAGCTGTGAGCATGCACAGATTTTGCAGGTAATATAAAATTAGAACACTGCATCGCAATTGAAACTATGATTTGGTTAGAGTCTCTCTCCAGGTTTTCAAGAGTACAGACAACGGAGCCGAAAGAGAGCGATCAGTCAGTCCATTCCCTACCCAAACTCAAGGCCAAGGGCCCCTACATCTCTCCTAGCTTGCATGGCAGGTCATTAGCTGGCTTATTTCTATCAGCTGCCATGAACACTACATGTGATTATTACTCTCTTTAATCAGGGGAAAAGAAAATGAAGCATTCATATGAGACGGAATTTTTAATCTTTAAGAAAATCAAATATAAACATATGTTCTCCACAGTGATTTATAACTATGAACATCTTAACTGCAATGAAATAGAAGCAGAGCTACTGTAGAGATAAGTCAGCACCACGTAAATCCATGTGAAAGGATGAGAGAGAAAAAAAAAAAATCCCTGCAGGACTCAGTTGTACAATAGAAACTGTCAGCCAAGGTCACTCTTAAGAAAGAGAGCAGCCAAAAAGGAGGTTTTAAATCTCAGTGGGCATTAGCTGAAAGACATACAGTGATGTTCTGCGGTGATTTTAAATAGGACATTCACAAAGGATTAAAAGTATATGTGTATCAGCCAACTCTATCAAAATACAAAATTTTTGCTCACTGCTCCCTGCACAGATTATTCTCATGTACAGAGAATAAAGAAGCTGCTTTGGAAAAAACCCTACAAGCTACAGTTTTGCAGAAATCATACACACATACACACCATATAAATGTATCAGCCACAAAAATGGCATTGCTCCTTCATTTAAGTTCAGAAACATTTAATATCTAGAAGAAAAAGAAAGGAGCCAACTAAATCCACTGCACTACAGTTGACAGACTGAGGAGATGGTTTCGGAGGGCAATCATCACCATTTGATTGCAACTCCTCCTAATTGGCAAAAAACCACAACACCTGTCTCATGGGAAGGCACTTTCTAGTCATGCATATGTATACAAAAGCTGACACATACCAGGCTCATTAATCCTAAAAATTCATCAGAAAGAATAAAAAGAGTTTGGGGAGAGAAATTTCAAAAGCAAACTGTTCTTTACATTCAGATCTCAGGAAAGCATCAATTTTAGCAAGCGGTTTTCAAAGGGGGGAAAAAAGAAAAAAATCACTCTTCCCTCAAAAATGTACATGGTACAGACACTACTCTTTTTCTGCTTCACAGCAGCAACATTTGGAAAACTACTTAACCTTTCTATTTTTATCTGGGTGCATTCAAATTACCAATAATGTACAACATGCTGTAATAAAACCACTGATGTAGGGTATAATTTTCCCTCAAGCACATTATCCTAGCTGGTGGCTCAGAAAAATAAGCTGATAAAACAGCAGCAGACATCAATTGATGGATAAAAAGTGATCACAGCTATGTACAATGTTGCTGCCCAACCTTAAAATCATACAATTAGCCAAAAAATATAAGCAGTAGGACAGGACATACTAACAACCACACATTATCTACGGGGTCATCCTAAAAACCCTCCTACAAACACATTTTTAAATAGACCATCAGATTATCGCCTCATAATTTAGCTATTAACACACAGATTTATTTTAAAGCCATCATCATGCCTGGTACTTTTATTAAGTATCTTCTTCCTTGTCAAGTTCAATCGGGATCTCATCCCAACCATGATGAGCTTTTAATTTTCTGTTCTATTAATAGCAACTTAAAAATAAAATGTTCTCTTTTGAAACTATAAAGCTGTAACTTTCTTTAGGAGCTGCAAGGGGGGAAGAGAGATTAATCTTCCCACTCCGCATCTCTTAAACTACATTAGTTATCTGCATATACAGAAAAAAAATCGAGAGAACAAGTAAGAAATAGGAATTTTCTCTAATACCTTAACTATAACTCTATACAAGGATTTATCATGGCTACAGAGCAGTAATAAGGAGTTATCAAAATACAGGAAATAGATACTTTAAGAATTTCCATGTAGGTTCTGGATCATTCCCAGCAACTCTCTTGTCAGTCATCAATAGATAATAGATTAATTAATGACATAATTAGCTGGAGGATACAGAGACTCCTATCCAGCAAAGCCCTTCAGCAGATACTCGAATTTCAGCACAACTGGGGTCCTCATTAATTCCCCAGCATATGAGAAAAGATGGAAAGTTAGAGATGAGTATCATGGCACTCGGTGGCCATCTGACACATGGATCGGATTGTTCCAGCTGCTTTTCTTCTGTTGCCTCCTTCGAGTAATGGCAGGAGAAGGTACAGACAAAATCCTTCACAAGCACTTTCTAGGGTCTAGTATGAATAGCATTAATACAAAGTCAATGTGCTGCGGGACTCACTCGTGTCGTCACGCTGCAGTGCTGCTTTCACTTGCAAGAAATTAAACCAGTAACATCAAGTCCTAGGCTACCGCTGAAATCGGAGAGCCCTAATATCAGCAGAAAAGCAACAAGTCAGTAACTTCAGATAGATGTCCCCTTACACCAGTGTAAAACAGGCAAGAGATTACTGTACACAAACAGTCCTGGGAGGACCTGCACTTGGGCTCTTCCACGTAACCTCTGACCTGCCCAGCTTCCCAATTGGCAAGCTGCTGAGGTTGGTACGCAAACTGGTGTGCAACCAAGGCACCGGCTTGCTTTGAGATGTATTTTTCTGTAACCGTCTAAATGCTTGTGACCTTTCTTTTAGGATATGGGCCTTGCCACAGCTATTCAAGCCTATCTTTATCTAAAGATTGGAACACTGAAATGTGTTTTAATGAGGGATAAACTGAGACCATCTGGATGTCTCAGCTGCTACAGAGCGTGATTGTTTGCTGATTTTAACCATGTCTCTTGCAGAGAACATAGACCTGTGTTACACAAAGTGCACCAGCTCAGCTTGATTTCTCCTTGTAATCAAATGTGTTGATCTAAAATCTATTTCCAGCAAATTACTTGTCTGTTTTGGGAACAACTCCCTTCTCATCTCTTAACCACGGTGATGGGGATAAGCAGAGACAATTGAGTCAAAAAGGTATTTTTGTAAGAGACCGACAGCAAGCATCCTCAGTGAAACCTTCCATTTTGGAATATGATCACCATTTATGCAGAAACTACGTAACAGATGCCAAATTTCTGGATGTTGTATTAGGACTAGGAATTTTTGTTTGGACGGTTTTTGTTTTTTTTCTTCACACACACTTGATGTAAAAAATTTGGTAATTAATTCATCACTTTTGTATGGTGTTGGTATTAGGTTAATTTGCATTTTTTTATGTACTTTTTTTCAATTGTAAATGTATACTGAGTACCAAATAACTATGTTGCTATAAATATATCATTTGTTGACCTGCAATTATCTGTTATTCTGCAAGATAAACAATGAGTCTATTTAGGGTGGTAAAGTAAAAAAACTACTCTTTTTAATTTCTTTTTTGGTAGTTTAACTTCCCATATAACTGTATGGCATGGTCATAAAAGCGGCAGCACAGCACAGACGGAGCAGCAAAAGCCCCTTCCCACAGCTCCATACAGCACTGCCTTTTTCAATATTACCTAGCTGTTAGATAAGCATCTTAGTTTTACATTGCTCAATCAAACTGTACCATTTGTCTGCAATTACCCAGCAATTTTAGCTTAGCATAGATCTATGATGCTACCAAAGGGGGGCTTTCCATGCTACCTGCTGCTCCTTTCTGCCAGCAATGCTAATTAGTGGCCAGCAGTGGGGTGAAAATATCAAACCACTTCCATTTGCCAGCTGAGGTCTACACCTGATCATACAAACTGTAACGATATGATTTTAGTCTCTTAGGTTGAAACTGTTCTACTTTGTAGGGAAAAAAAAAAAAAAAAAAAAAAAAACCCAAAAAAAAAAACCACCACCATATAATTAATGGTCAGCAAAAGAAAGAATGAAAATCTATAGACTAATAATTAGAATATTCTCTAGACAGCTGAGAGACTTCTGCTCAACTGTCAAAACTGGGGAGAGAGAGAGTTTGGGGACTGAACCCACAGATTTTTCCACATCAGAAGACTGCAGGCACTAACGCTTTGTGAAACACTCCAAATTCGAAGACCTTCAGCAAACTCCACAACTACTTTTGAAGAGACCAAAACTGGGTTTGGAGGTGGGGGGAGTGGGGGGGGTGTGTAATGACTTCCACCAGAAATAACTCAGACAACATGCAGCATTAACAACTTTAGATTGAAACATTCTGTTTAAATTAGTTTAAGTGCTGTTAATTATGCATTCACCAGAAATGACACCTTTAACTTCAGATTCCAAGCAGATCTGAAAATTAAAAAAGTAAAACCAACAACTGTTCTTGTAAGTAGAACTACTCTAGGGATACGGAGATCTTAAGAAATTTAGCATATTTTTAGCATATTTTGTCTTCACCTTTCTTCATCTAAAAATGTTTCTGAAAAGAAACTTTGTTGATTATGCCTCTCAAAAAGTGATTCAACACAGAATGTTCTGGCTTTTGATTATAAAGTGATTATTTGAAAATGAAATCAAGTCTTGCGTTCATTTCCTATCAGAGTATCAATAAATGCCTAAAAGGGAGTTTTTGGAAGAAGTATTTTGAGATGTTTGGAAGAAATACCCCCCAAAATGCCAAGACTGACTGATTACTCCCATTTTTTAAGCTACATCTAGTACCACAGTACATCGCTTTATTGATTTGTGGAGCTCTTAATTCTTTCAGGGATAAACACTGCTACAGAAAAATAAGTCTGTTACTACAATATTTTGATTCCCACTTCTAAACTAGAATAGTTTTGATAAGCCTCTGAATTCTTCATGTCACAACTAAATTTCAGAAATTCACCCATCTCAAATGATCATCACGGTTTTAATAGAAAGCCACATTGCTTAAGCTGACACCAGGTCCACAAATATTTGACAAGTAAAGGATTCCAAAAGAAATTCCGAAAGAAATACATCATTATAGATGTGAGTACATCTACAAATGAACCAATAAAATTAAATCTCTCCCTCTACAGGAGAAGTGGCAACAAGGAATTACCCATATTTTGTCACAAGTTCTGCGAATATCCATGCTAGTGTTGAACATGTCTAAACATAGCTAAAGTCTGTAATACTATTAATGGTATCTGTAGCACGTTGTGTACAAGGTGTACCAATTTAACACAATCAAGTCTTAAATGCTGGGATTTCCATTATTTATCTTGGAGCACTGTTTGACTCAAACCCCCTGCACTGACTTAATACCTGAAATCTGCAAGCAAACATGAAATGTAATCCAGATGTTTCCAAGGCTTTCATACTAATCAACTCCTATATATTTCCAAGAGAAGCAAATTCATACCTCCTGACAACAGGTTTGGTTTTCTTAGTTACATTTTGTGCATCTATCTGAAACAATTCACACATCAGAGACTTAAAATTACTATCCATCTAATAATCTTAAGCAATCTCTGAATCTGTTTTTTAAATCAGAAATCTTACAGGGATAGTACTCCCCACCACAATCTCCAGGATAATGAAGCAAACTGTCAATTAGCCAACAACAATCGTTGCATGTTTGAATACAACCCCTTAAAATAAAACTGCAATCTTATTTCAAAAAATTAAGCAAAACTAATCAAAACAAAACCCATGTCTCTGGGGTTTGCATGCACCCCACCCACATGCTACCATAAAACTCATATATTCAGTCCACTCCTAATTTCAGTGAACAAACCAGGCAGGTTGTGGGTTAACAAGACAGCACCTTTAGCTACAGCCTATTTAAACCTGGTGCTCGATGTAAATCACTGCAGTTTTCACAGGGGAGCATTTTAAATAAACACAGCTTTATTCACATATGTTCATGTGTCTATTGTTTTGCCTTCTTTGAAAATGAACAGAAAATACTTCCTGAGATGTCTTTCTTAATAACCTGATGTTTACTTTGTTTTTTTTAACTTCTTGCAAGAACAAAAAATGTTCTAACATAACCATTTAAAAAAATACATCGCCACTGTCAAAAATTATTTTTAATACTTAGTCTGCACTTGTGGAAATACAATGAGTAGAACAGACCCGTTCCCATTTCTGTAACAGCAACCCAAGTGACCTTCAAGAAATTACACAAATAGTAAAAATGTATGTCTATCATCTAAACTTATTTAACCATTTTTCCAAAGCTGCAGTTCCCCTATGTCTTGCTATAACTGCCAAAAGCACGTACACCTCATTTTAACAGACTGAAAAACATTCTTGTAGCACTCTGTGTGCTCCTGCTCTTCATTTACATCACAGTCAAAAGGCAATGACACAAGAAAATCTGTGTGTATGCTCCTGTTTATCCGTTTCTCTGGTTGACCTGATCTGCCACTTGCAAGCACACAGGAACGACAGCTTATTTGCTGAATCTGTTTACCCCACTGTCATTCAAGATGTAGTACGATGCTTAAATAGGCAACAGTCAGATTAATATAATTGAGGATGTAGTTCAGAGTAGACAGGAAGCCATGCCAGAATTGCAAAGCGCTTATTCTCTTACGATTAAAACATCCCCAGGGTTATATCAGTATAAAGATGTACCCGAATCAGAAACGCACAGCAGCCAGAGGACCAAAAGAGGCAAGCTTTTCCTTTTCCTTTTCAGAATAGCTCACCAGTTTGAAAGGAAGAAACATGAATCACGCAAAGATAAATTGCCATTTTAATTGCATAAGAAACACTGGTGGATTTGTCATTCCTTTTGACAGAATTTTTTCCCAGAGTCACATTATAACCAGAGCTACATTTCTATTGCATAAGACATTTCATGCACCAGAATGAAATCCCAGCACAAAGATACAGAAAACCTCTTAAATAGCCTGTTTTCTTTTGCTCCAGTGATACATGCCTCTGCTATTTCAGAACAGATTAGAAAGACTGTCCAAACACAACATAAGAAAAGCAAATAAGGAGCAAATCAGTGACTGAAAAGGAGTTAGTCCTCAGCACCGTAGGACTGACTAACACAGACTTCTTTGTGCTGGCATCACTATTCACATGACAGGAAAGAACAGGTATGCAGATGACAGGTGGCATCCTCCTGTAGAGATCTGAACATTGTTATCGCAGATGGTACAGTAAAAAGTAGAGTTGCTGGTGTATCCATTTTCTGAAGTCTTTCACTTAAGCTATTTAGTATCTCAGCACTAGAAATACAGAAGTATTTCACTTGGAATCACTTCTCACTCAGAAGTTGTCAAGAACATCTGAAGAATAGTAACACAAAGAGTAAAGTTTTAGTGGTGGAAAAGGGTTTATCAAAGTGTATTACACGCAGTGTTTCCTAGGTCTAAATGTCTAAAAGCAAAATGTCCACAGACAGAAATGCTGTGCTGCAGCTACAACTGCACGACAGCTCCATCGGACCAGGTGATAACCACTAACTTGGGTTAAAACCTGGTACAATGATTTAAGTGACATTTGCCCTAGAAATGAGCCCTCCAACTCATACTAAAGCACACAAGAGTCACTCACCAGTGGAATAACACACAGAACCTATTTCTGTATCTGTGCAGAGTTGATCTTTGCCTTTTCTCTAGCCTAGATTTTGATTTCCCTTAAGTGATCAGTGTTGGCCTAATTCTACTCCCATTTACATCACTTGAAGCTTTACCACCAACTTCAAAGAAAATGGATTTAACCCAATATAGTTCATTTTGCTAGATTCTCCTTTAAGAGAGAAGGACCTCTGCTTCTCCATCAGAGGATGAGATGATGTATTTTTACAGCAGGCTCCACAGCCAGATGACATTGCTATGCCCTACATTCACATTTTGGGTTTGAGCAACACTGCAGTTTTGAAGCAACTCCTACAACCATCCTTTTTTATTGTATGTCAGTTCAGCTTGCAGAACAGCTTTGCTGCTCATGAACTAAATTTCTCGGGGGGGGAAACAAAGTGGAAGCCCCACTGCAAGTTCACACCAAAACCATTCAACACATACAGATGTGAAACAACCCCAGGGGTCTGGAAAGCTTCCGGTCACATGTAGTAAGTACTTTCAGTCCAAAGGCTCAGACTAAATCTAGTCCAACATAAAACCTGCATAGATACAGAGGCCTCAACACTGATTGCTTTAAGCTATTGATCTGCTTCTAATGCACCAAATGACTTGCTGATGTAGACACATTTCAAACTCCAGTTCTACTTTTTATCTCTATAATCTTTTTATTTCCCATGCTGTCCTAAATAATTCACTCAGCATTACTGATGTTCACGACCTTCTGTGTCTTATCCCCGGTTTCTTATTTAAATTGCATAGATTTCCTTTCTGGATTGTGGCCTCAGAGCTATGCCTCCCTCTTCCAGGGAAGTGGCTCTAATAGTTTAAAATTCTCTCCAGAATCAACCTTCCAAGACACTTTTAGACAAAAGATCATTTGTTTAGCAATGCATTAACCAGCAACTTTGCATCAAGAAAACCTCCATTTGCAAGTAAATAACATCTTAGCTGATGCATTAGGCATAAGAACTATAGTCAAACTTAGGTACCTGCAGATCCACTATTAGAATAAAATATTGAAAAGGAACACTACAAAAATAGCACTTCAAGTAAGGGCCAAAATTTTAAAATCAAATTACTGATCTAGCAGGAACAGCAGTATTTTAGACTTTTCAACTTTTACAGAAGGAAGGACCATTAGGTAAGGTACATTTGCAAATACTACCATGGTAATGAAAGGAGTTATACTGAAATACTCGTTTAAAAAAAATCTTGTCAGAGAAAGAATAACCCCAATGTAGCACATCACAAATACTTAGGAAGATAAATCAGCAATTGCTGCTAAGGGAGTTCAAATATTTCAAGCTTTATCCAGCTAAAATTCCCTTTAACAATTGTATCCTAGAAGTCTGGGAAACCTGTCTGAAGAAGGAGTATCCCACTCTGACAGCAAGCTACCTCTGTAAGCAATGATTTATAGTAATTGCCATTTTGGGTTGGTTTTTTTTTTACACCCTGAGATTAGGACAGAGTCTCTTGACTGTCAGACCTCTAGCTTCAGAACCCACCCTCACTCTGGTCCCACTCTGACCCAGGTTGGCTGATCTCTCAATCCTAACCACTAAGGCCTCTGAAGGATGAAGTGAGACATCTATAAAGCCACAGAATTATAGGGAGACTTCTCCCAGCAATTTTCCTGTTAATAAGGGAGGGAATAGTAGTTAACTACTACATTTCACCCCTGTAACCTCAATCAGCCCACTCTGCATTTTGGAAGTGCCACCTTCATATTAATTGAGTGTAAGTTTTATCATAGCTCATTTTCTTCTTTTTCTGCAGTTCCCTCTCAGGCCATCATCAAGATGATTATCAGATCCGTTGTTTACTATTTTATGGTGCATCCCTCATTAATCCCACTGCACTCACTTAATGGAAGGTGACACTTCCAGGAAGGGTGCTTTAACAACAGAAACATTCATTAAGAAGCACTGTAATAACACTGCAGAAACAAGTGTAAAACTTCTTGCATAGCAAGGAGTACCTGGACTCAAGCAGTCAAGATTAAGTCAACATTTTTTCCTTATTGCTCTAACTTCTATGTAATTTCACACAGTAGATGAAAATTTCATCTAGAAACGTGGGGCAAGTCAGTTATCACTGTTGCAAGAACTCCATAATAATCTCTAAAAGGCAAGAACTTGGGGACTACACCTGTAATGTTTTTGAATTCCCTACACAGGACAAGATTGTGCTGCTTTCACCCCTCCTCTCCTGCTTCTGCACCTTTCAGTCTCACCTGTATGAATTCTACTTGCTGAAACCAATTAAAGAGAACACCAGAAAATCACAAATCTGTCATGTAAAAATTTTAAAACATCAAAAAGAATGGCAAACCAGCCACACTGAAAGCATAATCTCCCGTAACTGATAAGCATGAACTGCCATTTCAAATCAGTGTTCCAAGACTGCCAGAAGACCCACTGACTCCACAGCTCCACAGCACAACACTCACAGAGGTCCCATGAGATGAAGAGTTGTATGTGACTCACGAAAACGCAGGCTCAGACTTCTATCCACTTCTACACTGAAAATTAACTTCACATCAAATATCTTTTTTTTTTTTTTTTTTTTTTTTTTTAAAATCATAGGATAATTTAGGTTGGAAAGGTCATCTAGTTCAACTCACTGCCAACTTCAAATGTTGAATAGCTTGCTCAGGATCATGCGCAGCTGATCTCTGAATATCCCCAAGGATGGAGATTCCCACCCCTGTCTGGGCCACTGTTCCCATGTTGGAACATCCTCCTGGAAAGTTCTTTGTATTTAGCCAGAATTTCCCTTACTGCGACTTGTATCTATTACCTCATATCCTTTTGCTGTGTACGTTGGAGATGAGTATGGCTCTGTGTTCTTTTATAACCCTCCATTGGGTAAATGAAGAAAGCAATAAAACTAAAGCCACCTGAGCCATCTCTTCTCCAGACTGAACAACCCCAGCTCACTCAGCCTCTCCTTGTATGCCATGTGCTCTGTACCTTGGTGGCCCTTCGCTGGACTTCCTCCAGTTGTCAGTATCAGTCCTGAACTGGGGAAACTGAGACTGGTCACAGCATTCCAGCTTTAAATGGAGGGAAGAAATAAGAAAGAGTGGAGTTGACAGTTAAAAAATTTAATGACCAGATTTTGGCTTAAGCATTATAGACACAGAAATTAAGCTCTACCTGCCATAACAAATTTCTTTCATTGCCATCATTTTTACAATACCACTGAGAGTAAAGGAAAAGTTTGGATAGAATTTGCCAAAGTCACTGAGAATAGAACTTCATTTTCAGAAAGAAGTATAGTTTTTCAGAATTGGCACTGGGGAAAAAAACCTTTTTACATATAATGAAGCACATTCATCTGATCAAAAGCTAAACCTAGAGCACATTTTTAAAAACACATTTGAACATCAAGGTCAAATGTTGCAAATAAGGATTAACTACACTTCTTACATTTAGGATTAACCATGTAAGAAAGATTCTTTTAAAAACTGTTTTCCTTCAGTCCACAAAATTTTGGAATTAAGGGACTTAACTCTCATCAGTCCAGGAGTTAGATACATTTATAAATCTCCATTCACAATGCTACAAGTCAGCCTTGCTAAAAAAGAAATAATTTTGATTAGCAGAAGAAAAAAAATCTGTTTACTAGCTTTAGCAGGTTGAATAATTCCCAAAAATACTCAGAGAAACATAATTTCTGCTATATTGGGAGTTTTACTCTGTACAAGAGAATTCATTACCTAAAATTGAACATTTAGGGTCAAAGACACTATCAGATTATTAGTTTTAATTGCCTATAACTTTGTTTCATAAATACAATTTGGAAAATGAGGCTTTGGTAAAGGCATATACAGACAAAGAAAAGCAAATCAGAGAGCATGCAGAGATTAACTCAACCAACTTTCCAAAGACTGAAATTTGTCCAGAAGGGCACTGCTGGGGGAAAGGTCTGAATATGCACTAAGAGGTGGGCAGGAATCATGTAATGCGGTGGAAAAACAAAGGATCAAATCAATTAGTACTTCAGCGGAGCCTCAATACTAACAAAGAGAGAACTTGTGCGTGAAGTCAGTCTCTCTGGTGTTTAACAAAAATAAAATCAGCACACATCTAGAAAAAGCAACACGGAGGCAGTTGACAGCACAGATAACAAGTGGTAGCATCTCTTAGCATGGGAAAGGATGTTAATTTAGTTCTCAGATGTCTTACGCACAGCACACTGCTATCATAGTCAGCAGTTGGGCAGGAGGAGAGATGCAACTCTGTAGCACCCTTGGAGATGAAGTTTGCGGAGAAGGGAAGACTCAGTGGCACCAGTGGAGGCACTGCTGTCATACCAGGTGTCAAGGAAGACAGACAAGCAGAAAAACTGGAGAATGGAGGAGTCATGGAAGTGTCTGAAGAGAGCAGGAGAAGCCCTTAAACCTTTTTCAAATAACTGTGACCCAATAGGGAAGATGGGGAAAGACAAAACCTTCACCATGGAACTCAGATGAAAGAAAATACTGCTTTGCAGCATAGCTTTCCCATGCCATCTTATATTACAAATAAACATCCTTCACTTCTGCTTCTCGGACACCTATATATTGCCAAAACTTGCCAGGCACAGAGTAGTCTGGCTGTGATATCCAAATAAGAACATCATTTACAGCTTGCCCAGACAGTTTTAAAAACCAGAACTAGCAAACATGAAAAATTGCATGTGTTACAAAGAATGCACCTGCCTGTGTACATGGTGATTCAGGAACACTTACAGCATTTTTAAATTTACAACCTGCTAACCAAGTATGTATGTATACTCAGATTAAACGACTGGGCAGTGAAGTTTAGAGCAGCAGTCTTTTAAAGGCAAATCCAATTAAGACTGGATTTGGGAAACTTAAAGTTGCCCAACCAAAGTTTCAGAAATAATGACTGAACAGCTTCCTAAGGCACTCTGAAACAAATTTTCTGTTATGATGCATATGGATTTTGCAACACTTACAAATCCCATTAGCAACAATGAGAACTGTAGGACTTAATCCACGTGAAGCATTATCATTGAAATGTTCCCTACTTAATTAATAAACAAAATGCAGACACTCTTTTCAGTTGATTTTTACAACATTAAATAGCACATAAGTTGTTCCACGGATGCTTTTACTGATACACATCAGCTCCAACACTTAAACAAAATCATTCCTTCACCTCAGCTGAAACCTTGGCCTTTAATTATCAGCACCTGTTAAGAACTGACATTTTCCCTTGATACTAACAGTATATCTTCCCCACAAAAGACTATCTTAATTCTTCGGGAGTTTCACATCTTCACTTAAGAAACTAGGCAATTACAGCTTGCTCATGTTCTATTTTGTGGTTCCAGCACTTTTCTTAACCTTGAGAAAATTTTGCATTGTTATACTAATTACAAGAAGTGGGAGTACATGAAATCTTTCCCACAAAAAAAGAAACTGAGATGGCAGATGCATGAAATTTTATACTGCAAAATGACAGAAGGGGAAGTAATGAAATACTAGAACTGTCACCTACCCAGGTAAGAGTCAGCTGTTGTAAATAAAAAACTATATTCTTTTAAACTCATTCAGGTACTGATAAATTGACACCAGGTATTTAGACTGTTACAAAATAAAGCTACAGTAACCATAACTGTTTATTTTAAAAACCAGATGTAACCATAACACAAACAGCATGCATGCATTTGTGATACACTTTAAAACCCCAAACCCAATAAAGGAAAGTTTTCCCATGTGTCCCGACCCACCATCATACATGAAAAATACATGCAGTTTTCTATTTAGTTTACACATTAGATTACAAGGCTGAATATGACGACTGTGTATTTAAATACCCTACTAAGGCATTTAAAAGAGAGCTGCCTACCTAGGCAACTGTGGAACACACTATGCAGAACTCCCATAAAGACTATGGACCAACCGCTCCCCAAAACTTTGAGGAAAGGAGTTTAACATTTGAACAGTTTCCTGCTTAAGTCCTCAAATTTATTAAGGTCTCTGCTAGAAAAACTAGAAAGTTGTTACTCAAAATTCATAATTACACAGGATTTTCTCAAGTATAGGAAACTTCAGGGAAATCCAGTACAGACCTTACATGCATACCTATTTTAAATGGGCAGAACTGAGGTATTGCAGCAATCTCTTCCATAGAAGAAACCTTTGGATATATATGCAATCAGATATCACACATTTAAAATACAGAGTAAATTCAGGTTTTAATCCTTCCTCCAGGAGGCACAGATTTCTCTATGTTGTACTTGAGTAAACTCTTATATATAAATCTAGGATTTCATTACTTTAAAATACATATAAAATATTATGAGTTTGAGCACAGAGACAACACAGTAGTCAAACAAATCTGAATGATTCTTAAACCCACTTTTTCTTTTGACAACTGTCTGAGAGCAGAGAGTGCAGTGAGCTGTTCCTCCTTTAAATTTAGCTTCAACCTCTGTGGAAATTCCTTCCAACAATGCTCCATTTGCTGCCTGGTCTTTCCATTCAAGTGGAAAGGGACAATGAACCTGATTTGGCTGACCCATTCTCATGACTAGTTATTAGCTTCATAGCTACAGGGAAATTACAGAAAGGAAAAACTGAGCACACATCTAAACAGAAAACACAATCTATCTCCTTTACAGCTAAGACTAGGAAGATTTTTGTATCTGTATTGTGCTCTTCCCCAGAAGTGGGGTAGCTGGCTGCTGTAGCAGCTCTGTATTACACATCTTTTTCTCGTAAGATGAGAGGCATCCAGCACTGGTACACAGACAGATGCGGTGCCCTCAGAGTCCACACGAAGGCTCTGGAGTTGCTCAGGTATCTGGTTGACATGGGATTTTTCTGAAATTAGATCACTGCCCCATTTTCAATAAAGCCTCCAAGATTCCAGGGTTGTCCCTGTTAGCAAGGACACTCCTTGAAAATTAGGACACCTGATAACCTTAAAGAAGGAGGGTAATTAGTCACATCCCTGCAACCTTTTCTCCTAAAGAAACAGTGATAAAAGTAAACTCCTATTAGAATACCATTAAATGTATTATTATGCAATACTAGTTATATAACCATGCTTTACTAGCTTTGGGTATTTTCAGGCAAAAAATCATTTTCACAGACATGCCTACATATGAACATTTTAGAAAGTATGGATTGTCTCCCTCAGAGGGGATAAAAAAGCTTTGGTCTTAGATACTTTTCTAGCTGAACTGATGAATGGCAGATTGTCTGCCAATATCTTAGATGTAACTTGAATCCGTTAAAAAAAAAAAAAAAAAAAAAATTCTTGAGAATCCCTTTTCAGCTAATTCTTTTCAGAGAACTTAAAAATTTCATATAAGCATTTGCAAATCTAAATATATCACCCTATCCGGAATTCAGTACCATTTGAATTTCAGCTAAAACTGCTCTGTGAATCTAGTCGAAATTCAAGGATAAGCAAAATCTAACTACATAAAACATGACAACTTGCAAAATGTTTCTGTATTTAATCAAAAATAATTCTGTAATCTATTCTCCTCTATCCCTACTTTCAATAAGGAGCAGGAATAGTGATGCATTCCATGTTCTACTAAAATACTTAGTCCAATTTTAGTCATTTAAAAGGTTTGGTTAGTTCAGAAACAAATGCTCTAACTTCCAAAATAAATATTGTGCTTATTGGTGTCTAAACTCAAGTTAAAGAGAAATAAAATTAACAGCTATTATATTGGTCTGAAAGTAAGAAAATAATGTCAAAACAGTGCATGTGAAGTTCTGTCAAGGCAAAATCTGGTCCTGAATGCATTTGCAAAAGATTATGTTTAAATAGAAAGGATGTAAATTTTCAATACAAGCAAAGTAGAAGCATTATTATATAAAGTTCATTAGCAAGCTGCTTTTTTATTTCCAAATATTTTCTTGTAATATTGAACATTTATCTCTGAAACTTATCCCAAAACATTGCATTTGCAATAAGCCCAAAAGTATGCTATGTGACAATTGTTAACGAGAATGTAAGCAACTGATTAATATTTCAGGTACAGCATCATCACTAGGTAACAAATCCTGAAAAAAAATAGTAATAGCTTAGTTTTTCTTTTATATACATCGTTCTATTATAATGGATCATTTCTATTATCATACTTTCTAAAATTAAAACATAGGGGACGTTTTCAAAGCAATTATCATTTGCCTTCTGGCTGTGCAAACTAATAATGGACATTCTCACTCTTACAAGCCCACATATCTGCCTTATGGCTTAAAAGTAACTCAAGTTGCAACTCATTATACACACCGCTTGTGTACCCTCCCTCAGAACACAAAATATTGTTTAGACAGCATAAAATTATCCTCATGGATAGCAAAGTATAGTGAGAAAGTTACCATTAAAAGCATTTGTCTCCCGTACCTGAAATTCTCCAACCACTGGGATTGTATTACCGAACCAAGAGATAAATTATGCAAGTGAGACACAGCTCCCCATTACAGCAAGGCGGCACGAATGACCATAATATGATGTACTTACCTAAGACTAACTCCAGAGTGGTCTGAACGTGTGTTAGAAGAGACACACCTTTCCTGTAAGGGGAGCACTTTCTCTCCACCCCCTGCAGATGTCTTCTCCTCTCCCCTTCCCTACCTGACTGCACAGTGTCTGCAGGAAGGCAGCAGGCAGGGGAGCGCACCCTTCACTGCAAAACACACAGCACAGGGCAACACAAAACGCCGAGGAGGCAACGAGAGTAGGTAGCTGCTTTCTTTTAATAACAAATTTTCCAAAAATGAAAGATAAGATGGCATTTCTACAGTTCTCCATTCTAGCTAATTTAACAGTCTCTTGAAGAATTCACTAGCTTGCAATAGAAGACAGCAAAGAAAGTGAACCGCAGGATTCATTTGCCCTGTCAGTCCCTGTGTTCCTAATTTTTTCATGCACCATGCCTACTCAAGAAAATAAAGCCTGGGCTTTGTGCACACCTCAGGGTACTGAGCCAGAAAGAAGACAGTTCTTCACTTATAAAACAAACGTCTAAGCATGTGCAAAATTAAGCAAAACAAGATCCACTGGAGTTAGAAGCACTTAAACTAGAAATAATGACTTTTAAAAACCACTGTTAGGAAATGCTACTGAAAAGACAGAAACTATTAGAGTTCCAACCACTACCTCTGTTTTTACTTATTTATGTAAGTATTTTATACGAAATGGAACACTAGCAGCAAAGAAAGTCTTCACACCAAACCCAGAATATCATGCAAGTTATCTGTTATGGAAATATTCTGGAAAATAAGAGGTAGTGGATTAAATGTGATCAAGCATAAAATTAAACTGAATCTCAGCCTCCTTCACTCTGAATCCCTCAACTACTGAAATATTACAGAAGAGGGGAGGCAACTAAGCCATTGTTCTATTTCTCAGCTTCTCTTCAGAGATTTTGACACCATGTGTAAGCCTAGCTCTCCATTTTTGTAAAACCTGCCTAAATTGAACTTCAATGGGATTTTTCCATGAAGAATACAAATGTATTGAACTACTATTCTCAAGCTAAATCTTGGAGAGAAGGGAAAGAAAGTTCTTAACAGCTTCAATTTTTTAAAATGTCCACACAAAAAAAAAAAAAAGTGAGCTGAGTAGTAGTAATCCACATTAAAAATCAAAGAGACAATACATGGAGGGATATACACACATACAATTCATATAGTTTATATGTCTGTTCTGAACATCCATCATTTACTCCTTGTTTCTCCACATGTTAGAATGCACCTAAACAACAAACCAGTGAGGGCATCGCCATAAAACCCAGAAGAGGTTCAGTTCTACAGAACAATCACATCATACTGCTTTAACATTAAACAATAAACTTTCAAAACCCCTTACTGTCTCACAGATAAACATTCTATGCCATCAATAAAAGGCAGATATATGATTTTAAAAAAATAATTCTAAAATATCCAAAATAATTAAAGATTTAGTTCCACTTTTTAAAATTATCCTCAAGTGGTATCAGTAAAAGTCACAATATTTTAATGGTGCAAATTATGTTTATCACTGTCACACTAGGAAAAAGTGATTAAATTAATGGCTGATTCCTTTACATTACAGATCTTTGCATCTGCAAAGCATAACTTTTTCCCCTACAGGCCTAATGAATATTTGTGATACAGTCTAGAAGAGTTACACTGTTGTCTTTAAAAATAGGCATTGCTGGACTTTTACCTTAGAAGATCAAATTCTACAAGTTAATGGGTTCCTTACTGATCAGAACTTAAAGTAGTATTTCACATGTATAGACCCTCCATAACAGCACAGTTGAGGTGAAGAACAAATAGTCCCAGATTCTTGGTTTTCTGAATGTAAAGAAAATACTAGAGAGAGCTTCACCCAACGATTAAAATAAACTGTTAAAATCTAGGTAATTAAAACACTTTAAAATATTACAGAAACTATATAACCTGTCAAAAAAGTACATTTGAGGCATGCAAATGATCCAAAATAGAACAAATTATACCTTAACAAGAAAGCAGTATGTGCAACATCTGTAAGATATTTTTCTTAAGTACTGAGAAGAAATAGCTGTTAGCAAGATGACTCGTCTCTTAAGTCAAAGTGATAAATATGATAAAGATCTGTCTGTTAGGACTCATCCTAAGTACCTATGTAAAAATTACGGACTTTTAGTCATATATATTTCATATCCAAACAAAAACTTGAACAAGAAAGCACTGATACCATAATAAAATGCTGGGTTTCACATTCTTATAAATCCAGAACGTTACAGCAAGTCTGCCTTTCGAACACCAGAATTAAAATACACGTTAAGCACCTCTTTTACTGGTGTCCTGGAAGTGTTCTGTGCTGATTTGACTAAGCATTACAAATACAGGTGTATCCTGAAATATACTTACAATTCTGTCTCATAGCTACTTACACTCCAACCCAACTTCTAAATGTCAGTATATTCTGTTAATCAAAGCAGCTTGCTCAGCAACACATTTCCATGCATCCATAAGAAGCTCCTTTCACAGCCAAACTTACAGTCCATTTCTAACTGGTTTTGCTGAAAAGTAACTCTGATTTATCAAGGATTTACACATATTGTACAGCATACTGTGGAGCTTATTTAGTGCAGTCAAAAAGTAACCAATAAATATACTACACAATTATTCAAAGCCCAAATGGCACTGTGACCTGAAAAAGTACATAGTACACTAAGCACAGTCAGCCAAAAATGCAACTGTGTCCATACAGACGAACAATGAGTGCTTGGAGTTCGCAGGGGAAGAGCGTATCAGTAGCTGCTCCAACACAGGCAAAAGGTAAATATCATTTCAGGGCAAACACTGTTGGCACTATAATTTTTATACAAATAAACACTTTTAAATGTAATTGCCATTTTCAAGAACATAGGTGTTTACTAATAGCCATTCTGAACCTGAGCAGAGGAGTCTACAATTAAGAATCAAAGTAACTTATTTACCTTACCGTTATGATACTTTCCATCCTGAATAACTCTGGAATTGTTTTATCTACATTTATAGAGAGAAAAAATGTCAATTGGAGTGGGGAGTCTTTATTTATTTATTACTATGGTGATCGATTCAAAAAGCCAAATATGTACAGTGGGGAGTGATTAAGAATTATAAAAACAAAATGACAGAAATCTGGTTCACAGGGTAGGAAATGGAAATTCAAGACCATTCCAAGATATTACTTCAAGAAAGTCACTTTTGCCACTGCTCTAAAATATGCATGAAGCTCAGAGTAACTGAACGCTATCTTCACCCTATATTACAAAAATTGTTTTTGTTAGCCGGATATATATACATTTTCCTGTACGTAAATTTAAGTTACCAGCTTAGATAATGTTGATAACACATAGAATATTGTTTCTTGTCCAAGTATTTTGTATCAAATCACTAACAATAACATGAGATTTTTATTTTAAAGGTCTATGTAAGATAAGATACAATAAGGCTATATGATATGACAAGTCATTGTATACAAGGTTCAAGGTAAGAGGATAATTTCAGGGAATGAATAAAGAATGGAGATGATGGAAGGCCAGTGGGGGGGTATCTGTTGCTTGGGGGAAGGGCACAAACACTGCTAGTTTCTCAAGCCATTAAATACTTTTGAAGGCCATTTTCAGCAATATTTTAAAATCTACAATCTCATTCAAAAAAAAAATGCAGAAGAAATAAGAGCTAAGTGAATCGCAAAACTAAGAAACAATTAATTTGGCAAAGAGTAATAGAAAATGGACACCACCTTTCCCTAGGATTTTTGAATAAAAGCTGTGTACTAAAAGCCTGAAAAAGCAGGTTTGAGTAAATCAATATAATTGTATCTGTTACTTTCAGAGGTGACCTTTATATCACGTCTTTCATTTCTCATCTTCTGAACAAGTTTGCTTCCACCAATTCTCTGCAAACAGAGTTGAAAAAGGCGTAAGAACTATGAACTATGAAAAAAGCTACTAGGTAGGCACCACATAAGTTAATGACCTTACAAAAAAATCACCTCCCAGCTCTGCATTTAATGAACCAGTGTCTATTGTACCTCAGTATTTCACAGACATCTCTCCTAAACAATGTGCTACAAAATCTGCACCTGTAAAGGAAATTCAACCTCATCTACAGAAAGGTAAAAACAAACTCAACTCCACAGATTTTTTGTGCTATTGCAGCAGTATCTAAAACATAACACTGCAGCACATTTTTTAGACATATAGATAGCAACTGAGCAGTAATATTTTATGAAGGTGTCAAGTTACTGCCCCCAAAGGTAACTGATAAGTGCAAGACAGCCATTATGTCTCCAGATTTTAAAGACAACTGCAAAAACCTGCAAGACCATCATTAGAATAGAAACTAACGTACAAACACAAATGTTAAAAACCCTATGTCTTTATGCAGGTTAAATACATTTCACACCATGAAAGATACCCCCCATTCACTAAATGGCCTCCTACAGCAACAGCAACTTCTTTGCTGAGGTTTGAAAACTACCTGCAGAAAGCCAGGTAGCAGCATTCTCCCCTTCTCCCTGTGCCACTTAGGAACTGAGCCAATACATGTTACAGGAAAACAGGGCATGGGGAGAAATATTTTTTGCCATAAACTTAGGCACATGAGCAAGACAAAACACTCTTGCTCCATTGATTTCTAGAGATGTATCAATCTGAACCCATTAAGGGGCAGGCCCCAGAATCTGACCCAACAATACCTTCATTATGTTTTATTAATCACTTGCTGGTAGCAATTTTCAAGCCAGAATAATATAAAGTAATAAAATGGGAACAAACTGGATTTATTTCATATTCTCCATAATTTACACACTTCTTTTACCTGTACGATTGTCCAATGTCCATAATACAGTTTGATCAGTATCAAATCAAACATTCTCTCACTCAACTTTATTGGTCTAAATTCACCCAAATGCATCTGTCATGACAAACCTTTCCATAATACAAGAACAGATTTTTCTGCTTAAGAAGAAAGTTTCAAAAGCAAATGCTTTCTACTTTTTAAGGCTCTGTAAAACATTTTTTTTCAGAAGAACCACAGTCTTTTTCTGTAATTCATCTGTTTTTTTAAGTAGGTAGAACAGCAGAAACCTAAGTTGCAAAACCCCTTTCAGCCTCAGTAAAATTATCATTTAATTACGTGCTATGTTAGATCTCAGAGAGAAGAGATTTAAATATTGTATTTGTGTACTTTTGAGCTCAGACTGTTCTCACAGTCTGAACTCATTCCCCACTATGTTTTTTCTGCAATTATGACAATGAAAATATACACACTATAATAAGAAATTCCCAAATGTCTGACCAAAACACAAACACAGCTTTAAAAATATCCTCCTCTCATTTAAGGAGTACTAATCTCAGATAACAAACCCTTTCCAGAATGAGTTAAGTAGGAAGTTCCCATAATTTACATATTAAAACTGTTATACTCCGATCCCAACTCCACATCAGCACCCCATGTACTCATACATCAGAAAATTCAAAGTGAGACTCTGTTTTCGTAATCCAAATACAAGCAGAGCTCATCTGGGTTGAACACATAAAGGCGCATACGATACCTGATAGAAATCCTCCTATACTAGTGCCTGAGAAGTCAGAAGCATGGCATGTAATGCACAGCTCATCCCGCCTAGATTTACAAGAATAGCTGGAGCTATGCAAGCTGTTGAAGGGTTTCAGATTCCTCTCAAAGCTTTCAGCCACCGTAGAAGACACGCAGCTTAGCCGCTAAGCCCGATGATGCCAACTTGCAAACAAATATCTCCTAAGAAACTTAAAGAGTAGCTATTTGCTGAAAAGTTATGCAGTGTTCAGATAAATGAACACAGAAGAGCAAGTCTGCGTTTTTTGACATCTGCTTTGGTTTTGGTATGAAGTGCCAGTTACATTATAAGAAAGAAAGCCTGACCTTTTTTATGAGGATTAAATAAACCAAAACAAACCAAACCCAAAACACCCACACAGGATAAAAAACTAAGGCAAACTTTTAAACAAACCATTCAGCAAAAGAGAATTTACAACTGGTTATATTACTGGTAATCATATATCTCAATGTATGTAATTTCTGGAAAGGTACGTTTTGCAGTTCAGTAGTGCAACTGCTCTATTAAAAAAATTTATATTTAATTGATAAGGGGGCCTAACACTGCTTACCCTTCAGCAAGGGCAGTACACTGCTTCTTCAAACACACTGCTTAAGCTTTCACCAGCCTTTGCACTTTGAAGTACTGGGACATTTTGCACTTTGGTTGCCAGATCAGATAAAACCAAGACTCAATGCATCCTCACTGTGGTCCTTTATATTTTGCAGATTCAGAGTGATGCCCGTTTAATAAATTCTTGTATTGTCTTGAAATTCAGGCACATCACTAAAATCATTACATAGAAGTCATCAAAATAGAAATTTTTCTTTTTTTCCTCAGAGCACCAAGGGTCAGAGATATCACAAAGACGACACTATTTTCACAGACTGTCTATCTGAATTCATATAGAAGCCATCCTGGAAGGGTAAGAAGACCTAGAAGAGTTTGTGTAACTACCATCAGTGCAAAGCATTTTCTAAAACTAACTGTAACCTTTAGAACTCTCCTTTCAGACTACTTAAAGACATACATACCCAAAGATTTTTCAGAAGATGAAGCAGGAAAATAAAGAAACAGTTTACTCTTATCTAAATTACGAAATCTCTCAGGTTAAGACAGTATATACCATACAGGCATTACTTCATAAATTTATGAAAGTTTCATACAGTCATTCAAGCACTATTTTATCATGGTAGTTCTCCACCACTAATGCCGAAATCTCAGAATGCTTTCTCCAGAACCACTTTTCAAACCATTTCTTGTTTATGAGAAGTGTCCTGAGAAATAGATCATGGGTCACAGGAAGATATTCTGCCCCAGTGACACATTAATGCAAATTAGTAAAAGGAGAGATTTATTCTTCATTCCTCGACAGTGTCTTATCTTGCATCAAATCATCTGCTTCAGTGGAAGGCAGAAGCCACTCAGCAGTCTGAAAATTTGAATATTATTGGTCAAGCAGAACCTAAACTATATGTACGTAATACAAAATTAAAACATTACTTCTTCTAATTATGAAACAGTACAAAGAAAAGTAATTATTCAAATTTCAGACTGACTCTAGAAAAATGTACATGTATGAAGATAGGAAACGTTGGGCATCTGTAAAAATAACACCAATCTCTTCTGCTAGTGATTGCTACTCAGTGTGAGTTTAAGAACAAGCAGTGTGTGCAGTAAGGTTTCAGCATTGCACTCTGAACCGAGTTAATTTTCACTTCACCAGGTGGAATTCAGAAATGCTCAAGATGATAATTTCTTGCTGAGATTTGAGATTAATGTGAATGAAGCCATTCCATACTAATGATTAAAATTCAGCACGTTAATAATATAGTTTATTTTGCTCCTATTGATGCCCCTAGATTAAATTTAATCCATATTTGTATTAGTTGCATGAGTATCTTAGCAAAAATTAGAAATAGAAAATGCTGAGCAATGTTATTTTAAAACAATTTTTGAAAACTCAAAAAAGATCAGTCTCCAGTAGAAAAACTTCAACAGTTACAAACATAAAAATACAAGATAGCAATTGTCAAAAATTCATTTTGTACAGCATTTTATATTTTTGTAAATTTGTGAAAATGATTTGTAGAACAGCTTAAAAGATCAAAAATTGAAGTCATACATTTAGCTTGTAACATGTACAACAGAAATACTGAAAACTAAAAGCTTTACCATTACCAAGAACACTAAAGCATAAAACATTTGTAAATACCTTTAAATTTATTTATAAATTATGAGCGTCTTTGATATGGGCAGCTTTTGCAAGCATCAGTGAACTGTATTAACGTTGTTTATATTTAATCTTACGTACAGAAAAGACAAAAATAAGAAAAGACAATGTTGAACAGAAAAATCTATTTCTAAAGATATTCTCATCTTTGGATCACAAGCTCAACATGAGAAGCAGTTCAAGACAATTCATACAGGCCTGTATCACTTCCACAGCAGCAAACTGACAGAAATTCTCTAACAATGGCCTGAAGGAACCCTCTTCACAATTCTAATATGCATTGGGGTGGATTCTTCTTCATTGAAAGAACATTTTAGCACGAGAAAAAGATTTTTAAAAGTGCTGAAAAGATCTGCTATTTTTACTCCATGACATAAAACTGTTATTTTGCAAACTATTCAGCTTGTCTGGGTAAAAATAATCTCTATTAAAATACCACAAAAAAAAAAAATCCTAGCACATGACTTGAAAACTAGTTACCTTGGTCCTGGGGCAAATTTTTGGATTTGGTCATAGGATTCATAATTTCTTACTTGGACTCTGGTACAGTAATTTGCCTCTAATTTAGAAGAAAAACAAAACAAAACCAAAACTGTCCTCTGTTGCACCCTCAGCAAACTCAGAACACATTCACACAATAAGCTTACATGTTAAAACTGAAATGCAGAACTGCATCTAGATCACTCATCGCTGATACATGCCAATTTAATAGAGGAATTTTTTTTTCCAACACTGAACTTGAGCCTACACTGTATAAAAAACAGACAACAAAAATTGTCATATTTGGCCTTTCTTTTTCTATACTCCCAGGAAAGAAAATAGACAGCAAAGGTGAAACTGTCACTTGCCACCTTAGTATGAAAAATCATGGGTTTTAACCTCCGAACAAAAACATTGGGTGCTCTTTGGGCATCGTGTTATATCTGTGTTTTTCAGGAAAATTAGTGTGATGAACTATCAAAAGAAAGACTAAATATCAAAGTCACTCCATTTGTACCTCTTCTATCATACACACACAAAGCACAGAAATTTTAGTTGTAGGTTTCAAATAACTACTTACTACCATATGTGATTTTTTATTATACTATATTAGGAACCGTATGTAAGAAGCAATGCCTTTACAGTCAGCATTATAAACTACATTCTCCTCTTTGTAAATTACATAAAATCTTGAACTTCACAAATTGTTTCTATTGTAAATTGGAAACCAACAAAGTTGCTTGCTGGAATTGTTGGCAAGAACAGTCTGCAGAGAGTTGTGCCAAAGAGACTGACTTCAAGTGCCTTTGCCCCAGTTTTGAAACTGACTTCTTTTATACTGGTCTCAGCAAATACTAGAAGTTCAAAACTACAGTAAAACTCAGGATGTTCCACTGTAACTTCAGAGCCCCTTCAGAATCTATCCTGCCTGCTCACAACAGAAGAGGGAAAACAAAGCAGAGGAGGGCAGGGTCCTCCTCTTACATGCAGTAAATTATGGTACAACATCCCACCGAACAGGAGTGAAAGGTCCTATGCATGTTGCCCCTGCCTCCGATCATTTGGCTTCACACCTCCTGATGCAGGAGGGGAGGCAGAGTGCCCCTCTGCACGTGCTCCTGTGCTGGGATGGGCAGAGGGCTCTGCCAAGCACGGCTCATCAAATACTGCGGGGCTCCATGGAAGGAAAGCTACGAAGGATGCTGCTGCATATGGATGAACTTGCTGCAAAACAGATGATTGACACAAAGCTTGACATTTTTCTATTTCTAGTTCTAATTAGTTACAGAAGTGGTGCAAGCTCCTCCAATCCCTCAGTCAACCAAGGAATTTGTCCTTTTAGGACAAAGGAGTAGATTCAGTATTCCAGATCACTTTGATTCCTAGACTGAGGGAGTGGGGGTTTGCTTGTTTTGGGGTTTTTGTAGAACTGGAACAAGATTCTCCTTATACAATGAAATAGCTGTAAAAGTATTTCTAGTGGCCTGTTTAAGATGTTCAAATTTTGAGAGCCAGCTACTCCAAAGCTGCTCACAGTAGTAAAAATGTTCCTGTGGATTATATTATCCCACCTCTCATCTGTATCACGAATGGGTTACAGCCTTCTAACCACATAGTCACATAGCTATTAGAAATAACAACTTAAGTCAGATTTTTAAAACCAATCTATTCCCTGATAGCTGATGAGAAACAGGGTCACAATTATTTATTTGATAAAGAGGCATCCCAGAAAGTGGTATTTTCTTGTAATACTCTGTACTTCCCTATATCTACCTGTCACTGCTGATCCTTAACTTGGGAGCGCAGGCCTCCGGAGCTACATCTTCTCACTGCCTTGGAGATCTGAATTTACCATTCCAGAATTACTGTTCCTGAATAACATGATTTGGATTTTTTTCAATAACAATGGTTTTGATTTTTTTAAGAAGAAAAATGCCTTGTTCATGCTTAGCTCAAAGTTTTCTGAGTGTTTTCATTTAGGTTTGTTCTCTACATTAACGTCAATGATTTTGCATCTACTTTATTTAGACTAAAATATTTTCATTCTACTTCTCTTTTCTGGTTGATTCTGTCCAACTTCTTGATGAAAATCTGAAAATGTGAAGATCTTGTATGCCCTTGAAGTACAAGCATGATGATTTTTTTGCATCTCTTTTTAAACATTGTAGGTACCAGTCCAGTTCTGCTTCTCTATTTTCAAGTGGTCAGTTGGCTTTTCTCAAATAAATAGAAAGCAACCCACCAGATTCTTGCTGCAGAAATTAAGATTTATTTGGGTGTTCTGAAAGGAAATGGTGCAATATATAAGGAGAAAGTTACACTTGCTGTCAAGAAACAAATACTGTTACATAAAAGCAGTGAAATGGGAGGCCACTGAAGTGGCACAAGGACTGTGGTCTGGTCACCTGCTTTTCAAACTGAGAAGAAGCAGATCTTCTCACCATCCTATTCCGCTGTATCATCTTGCCTGCTAACCTGATCCATGTCTTCACACACCAAAGCCTCAGCCACGAGGGAGCAGGAGGCTTCTAACAGATGGCAATGGTGTAATCTGTGCTGTGTCTTCAGCTAGTAGCACTTCTCAAGTGAGTCATGATCAGCTGACAGATTTTCAAGAGACTGAGTGCCACCTGGGGCCATGTCCCTCAGGGTCTGAGGAAGCCAATCTCCCAGTATTTAGTTTGACCCTGGGGCTGACCTCATGGGCATAGGGAGCAGGAGGTGTTGGGAATCACCTATTTAAAGCTCATTACAATATCAATGTCAAACTCAAAATAACTGCCAAATCCACTTAATCCTTCGTGCTGAAAACACACCTTCCAAACTGAAAGCATATTTATCTCAATCTTAAACAAAGTTGACTACATTTTTCTTCTTAGGGAAATCTCTGGAGTTACTGCTCAGTTAACTTGAAAACTCTTATACCCTGCACAGCACCTCTTCATTCTACTCTATTTATACACCACTTAATGGTTCCTTTACTTCCCACATCAGAATGAATTACCAATAAAACATTGCTGTAATCTGTTTACTACATCCTGTTCATCCAGTTTGGATTGTACTAAACATCCGTAACAGTTTAGACACTCTTTATGTAATAGGGCTGGGACAGCAAGACTTACCATGCCTGATTGCACACAAGCCTAAAACTAGTCTTCCACAATTCACAACCCACACCCCATTTGAGCTTCATTTGTATTTTCAATTAAGAAATTGATACTTCAGTTCCTATATGTAGGGGACACATATTCCATGTATTTGCCTCTGAGAGCATAGTTCTCATAGGAAGAAACATAAACCACACCTTTTCTTTCTATTTTTGCAACTTTAACATAGTATTGAGTTTCGATCTTTCTTTGAAACAGCCTGACTAATAAGAAAGTGAATGCACAGTAATATATCTTGTTTCTGGCTGGAAAAGCCATTCAGTCACCGTTGTTTATTGTTCCAAGGAAATTGTAACCATAGACACCATAACTTCAAGGAATTGTTGCCAGTACTCAAAGAGGTACATTTACTGAAAGAATAAGCAAATAGATCTAATACACTTCTCTTTCACACAATACTTTGGTAATTTAAAATGTCCACATGGGGCATACCGATCAATACAGTATGAAAAATCATCATGATGCCTGTACTCCCCTGCACTGTAATGTAGATTGTATCCACTTTTAAAATTAAAAGTGTTATTTTTCCTGTGAATCTACACTTCAAAAAAGTAGCGTACTCTGGCTCCAGGAAGACCTTATTGCGGTCTTTCAATATATAAAGGGAGCTTATAAGACAGAGACTTCTTACCAAGACCTGTGAAAAGACAAGGGGCAGCGGTTTTAAAGTGAAAGAAGGTAGGTTTAGATTGGCCATAAGTAAGAAATTCTTCCCTGTGAGGGTGGTGAGGCCCTGGCACAGGTTGCCCAGAGCAGCTGTGGCTGCCCCCTCCCTGGAAGGGTTCAAGGCCAGGTTGGACGGGGCTTTGGGCAACCTGGGCTGGTGGAAGGTGTCCCTGCCCAGGGCAGGGGGTGGGACTGGATGAGCTTTAAGGTCCCTTCCAACCCAAACCACTCTATGATTCTTTCTCCTATATGAACTCTGTGATACAGAGATAGATTTTCATACTGATCCGAAAACAAACAAAATTATAAATTATTTTTAGAAGACATCAAAGTGTGAAGTCATGGCTAAAACAAGACTATTACATTTAGAACCCCAAAAAAAACCCAAAAAAAACACACCAACAAAACACAAGCATTAAACCACCTACTCAATGTGTCATTATATATCCATAGGTGCAGAAAAGTAACTACAGTAAAAAGTTACAGTAGCTTCTACTGCTCTGTCAAGAATCCCTCACTTGAGGGATCTTTAGAAATCATTTAAGAATAGAACAGAAACCACTCAGGAGAAAACAGTTCTAAAGACTGAAACCTGTATAAATCCTCATAAATGATGTCAATCTTTGCAAAAATATTCTACCAATAAACTTGTAAAGACAACAGATATTCTTTATAAGGGAAAGGTAAGTAACTCCAAATCTAATCATACTGATCCGGCAAACAGTTTTATTTCTGAATACTTTGAAAATATTGCACTGTAAACTGTAAATTCAATTCAGGTTTTGATGAGAAGACATGTCACCATTTTACTTCTTTTCTCTTTCTTCCTGCTATGTTAACTTCTGTTTGTCAATCAGAAAGGTACAGAATTTAAACCCAGTCTGATGGCATCCCAATAAAATCTCACCTGTTCAGCTCAGTCCCATTCTTTTCTTAAAATCTGCATGGAGTTCACTGTCTGGTTTTAGTCTCTTTAATAAATCATCAAACAAAAGATCCTAACAAATTTTAAAATTCTGTTATTATTGATTCCATTACCACCAGGTAGTCTAGGCTGAAATCTGGGAGCAGCAATATCTGACTTGAGGGTGAAACCCAGAAAAGGAGTTGGGAAGGGAAGCTAGCCAGCTAGACAGAAATAATACATCATCTTGTCAGGAGCTGAAACCTTTCAAACACACACCACAAAACGGAACCATGAAAAAAGGGCACAAATAAAACAATATTACTGAGAAAATCAATGACCAGAAATAAGACATCCATTTCTCAAACTATGCTGATTTTACAAGCAGCAAAATTTGCAGCTGTTGCACAAAACAAAACATCGTATTTCCCTTCATTTAGGTTTCTCACACAAATCCACAAAGTTATTCAAAGACTCCTTCCCATTCTTTCCCACTCAGCTGCACAAAGAATATCTGACTAATAGGACAACAAAGACTAGAAATTTATCTAGGCCAAAAGTGAACTTCAGGAGTCAGAAATAGAAGTCTGCAAATGAGGATTTTTATTTTTTTTTCCTTAGGACAAGGTCTCTCAGGAGAAAAGTTTGGTAAACCTCGAAGCAAAAGTATGATAATTTTGATGTCTGCTACACAACTGTTATAAGTGGCAGGAACCAAGGGATGAGACAAGGTAGAGAACTGTCATCTGTCTCTGCGACACTGATCTCAACAAGAACCCCTTTACCCCGTATGTTGGGGGGAGAAATTAGGTCCTTCAAATCCATCCATCATCTGCGCTTCTTATGTTGCTGTTAAATGCCCATTTTTGCTTTGAATTACCTGATGACCTGCTTCACAGAAGTCCAGAATTAATTTTCTGAAAGGATGCAGTAGCCTAGATGACACAGGGTTTTGTCGTCCTCACAGTGTCATTCATACTGTTTATTTTCTCTACATAATTGTTATATCTGTGGGTGTTGGTTGACACAGGCAGCGGGTTTCAGAGAAGAGGAAGATGCTAGCACGCTGATGTCTCCTTTTTCTGCTATGCAGCAATTAGACAAAGTTGCAGCCTTCCATTTTCAGAGTCAAGGGAGATGTTAAGCACACAGAAAATAAAAGTCTTCATTCCAAGGCAAGCTGCCCATGTCCGACCTTACTCTGTGAGACACTGGAACCAAAACCACCCACAAATCCACAGAGCAGTACCAGGATGGTCTAAAAGCAGGATACAGATGGCAAGCCTTCCCATGACCAGTTCTGTGAGCCAGCCCACTGAAGCCAACATGCAGTTAGTGGCCAGCCCCTAAAGGCTCATTTTCAGTGCTACATTGTTCATCTATTCAGCAAAAGTATTTCAAAAAGAAAATACTCCAAACTAGAAAGATGTGTAAAGAGAATTCTAATTATACACCATGCTTGATGGTACCGAAAATCATTTGCCCCTTAAAACAATTCCCCCAAACCATCATTGTTAACAAGCTTAAGTACCAACTCCATTCTTAAGGCTTTTCCTTCCCATTGCCAGATGGTATATTCTTCATCATGTGCCTTAAAACAGACATCCAGCCAGTGAACTTATGCCTACACCATTGCTTTTCCAGTTGGACCAATACTGAAATTATATTTTATCATTTCACATCTGAGAAAAAAATTTCCAACCTTCTAGGTCAGGGGTGGGAGAGAGTACTACATCTCACTCACAGTTTACAGCTGGCATATTTGCTATTTTAAACAGATAAAACTGAAATAAGTAAATTTGCCTGTACTACCTCTGCAGTGAACTCTCCACAGGTTCACTGGAAAGCGATACAGCACTCCAGTGACTAGCACTGAGACTGAATTCAAAGGCATCATAATGGCAGCTGCGCCCTTATTTCAGAGCTAAACTTCCACTGAGTGAGAGATCACTACACGCAAAAACTTGAAAAGTGTTGTTGTTGGCAAGAAAACATAAGGGTTGTATTAAATATTAAGTAATGCTCTCATTTAAACACACAACCTTTTCATTTTTCGTGCTATTATTTTACAAGATCACTCTTCACTTGATGAACAGGACCATGTAAACACAGATCTAAGTAGATTTGTAATCTGCTGAAGGACAGCAATTCTTTAGTTCCTACACCTTTTTTAAACCCAAGCATATTCATCTAAGTGATGTCCAGTTAGATCTCACAAGTATATTAATAAAGACACAGAGTAAATTCAGTACAAAATATTAGGTGAAGGCAAACCTTAAGAGTAGGCTATTTCTCAGAATGCCTAAGGTTAATGACATCAAGCAGACATTTAGAGAAATCATATCATTCAGGGGCTTTAGGAACTCATTACTCACAGTTGTAATCCATTTTCCTAATCCAATGAATGGTATTGAGCAATAAAACATTTTGGTCATCTGCTGCAAAAATGTTTCATAAATAATTATTTTACTCACTGATAGAATAACAGAAGTAATTGTGCAACTGAATTGAATTATTTTTGGCCTAGTATAACTAGCATAGTTTGGGATATTTCTGCTTTTTAACAGGTGAATTACAACATACATAGCATGAATACGTTTCTGAAAGCATTATACACTGCTACATTTAACACACTACAATAAGTATAGAATGTCTCCATTAACACTAGTGGATTTTCTAAAATACAGAACTGACTTTTTATTGTAGAAGACCCTGAAATGTTGAGGTTTCAGCCCCAAGCCCCAAATTAAGGTTGACATGTGGGTGATTCCCACAGCCCTTCCCAAAGGGGGGTGAGTTTACCTTTAGGCTTCCCTCCAGGGTGCGCCGGCCTGGCAGACAGAGCCATTGGGTAAAGGAGCCCCAGGGGTCCCGCAGTCAGTAACAAAGGTCAGGTGTCCCACTGAGGGATAAAAGCTGGGACCATTGCAGGAGGGGCAGTGTCTGTCTGTGAGGTGGGTGCCCTGTGCAGAGTTCCCTGTTGGGGAAGGACCTCCCGCCTCCCTGGGACTGGGCTCCAGTCAGGTCTGGCCTTTGTAAACGTGGGCTGTGTAGAGATTCTGTGTGTCGCTTCCTTGGTCTGATGTGTTTGGCTTGTTGACTCTGTTGTCTCCCGTCCCTTCTATGGGAAACTGCATTTCACCATTTATTCCACCCATTGTTGGTTGTGTGGTGTCGTTGTTGGGGTCAGTGGGATTGATGTCGATTGTGTATAATCTGACTGACTTGTTTGTATCCCCAGTGCTCACCCAGGTACTGACCCTTTTGTACCAAATACAATTTGGTTATTGGTTCATCTTTATGCTGGGTGTGTCCTTTATGATAAGACTAATAACTGGCAAAAGGCACTCACATTTCTTGCAGTTGTTATTATTAATATACTGGTAAAATTAGAGGTTATGCTCACTGAACAAGTCTTCCTCTCCATAATTTTATCAAAACACTTGTGCTTGCAGTTTAGCACGTTCTCCCCAGGAAATAAGGCTTTTGTAATGCTGCCTATCCTCATCTCCCCTGGCAAATTTTGAATTCACTTGCCAGCTGCAACCAGTTTGATGGAGGAGAGACAACTCACATGTATTCATATCCTACAACTTTCCTGAATATTTGAGTATCTCTCTGGGTCTGATTAGAAGGAAGAAACCTAATTAACACAAATACTGATGGAAAAGTTCTAACTCAGTAGTTCTTAGTTTATCAAATGGCCAGTACCTACACATCCTCAATAGCAGAGGTAACTACTGGTCCTGGCAGCAGCCAAGGAAGGTGAGAAGAGAGAGGTGGTGGTGTTGCATAGGGAGAGGAGAAGGGAAAGGAAGTTGTGCATGTACCACAACAAGATATGGATATCACAAGAGTGGCTTAGTGATGGAGATCAAACGTAAGAGAGTACAGGGAAAGCACACATCATCATCTGCAACAGAATGGGGACATTGTGGCATATGAATTTAGGGACATAGCACAAGGTCTGTAGGTAGCCCGATTCCAGAAATTGCTTTGCTTGTGAAACAATTTGTTTAGCCACATGTTTATATGAAATAACACTTCTGTCATATCAGCTATAATCCAACACACCAGGAATAAACCACAGATAAAAGATAAGAAAGAAATAGAACTATTGTTAAAATGTTCTTAAATGCTTCTCACGTGAGCTGAAAGATCACAACATGATTGTCAACACGTAAAATCTGCATGGAGCTTCAGAAAGCTAATTTAAGCAGAACAGCTCCTTTAGATTTGGTTTCATTGTACAAGACTTCTGCCTAGCTTCAGTTTGGAGCACTCTTTCTTACCTTGTTTAAATTTTCCAGAAAGGTTTACCCATCTCTAATGAACAATGTATTTGCCTAATTAGCCATTTACAACTGCACTGAGGATATAGTCAACACAAGTCTTGTGAAAAATCTACAGTTAGGTCAGAACTCCAACAAAATACCCTGCATTACCTGCTTCTTCCCCCACCAGATGTAATGGTACTCATAAGTACCAACTGTTTGCAGCTGAAACCCTACAGAAGTAAAATTTAAAAAGAAAACAAAAAAACACAACAAAAAAACCCAAACCAAACAAAAGCCAAAAAGCCCCAACCAAAACACCATTGCTCATCAATACTAAGCAGAGAAAGAAAAATGAAAAATGCTGAGTAGCAGCTGTCACAGAGTGGGAGGACAAAGACTGAAACTGTCAATGTCAATACCTTTTAAAGTAACCTTTAAGAAAATTAATCTCTTCTCTCAAAGCCATTTTTTTTCAGTTTTTGAAACTGCTACAAATATCTGCATGACTATTTATTTTTTCATGTGTATGTTCTTCCCTAGAAAACCTGTCAAAAGGTTTGCATGAAAAAAAAAATCTCAGCCTTTCTTACTACAGAGTAGTTCCATGGCTACCTTGAAAAACACTCCTGCACGAATACAGGCTTGCATACAAATATACATATAAAAGTCCTTAAAATATGTGCAGATGACAGCAATGGAGCCAGTAGAGGAGAAATGCTCCTACTGATAACTTTATTCCTTTCTCTCAAAAATAACGGCACAACCATGGTACTTGACATACTTACACTACTTTGCCATTGCGTCTAACAAAGTTTTTACTTAATAAGTCATATACATTTTATCTAATTAATATTTAAATTAACCTCCACTCAACCATTCACAATTCAAACCTGGTCAGGTAATTCTGTAAGCATTCCTTTAAAAAAAATTTAAAACCCCCACAGCTTTATATACATACATATAAATATACATAGTGTATATACACACACAGAAAATGTTCTGGGAAGGTTAACAGTGCAAAACTGAGTACTCAAGAGAGGGAAAAAATGCCACAGAGTTGATGATGAAATCTATTGTGTCTTTTGCAGAGTCTAACTCAATGCCCCCACCCTCGGCCTAGAAGGGCTTTACAACAGCACATCTCCTGACAGGCAGAAAGCTCAACAATTTTAAGGTTAGCTGGCACAAGATGTTTATTTTCAAATACCAAGCTTTAATCCTCATCACGCCCAACAGCTGAATCCAAAACTATTATACTGGAATGATTAAAGTCAAAAAGGAATCAGCATTCTGCAACCTTCCAGAAAATAAGTACAGCTTCAGCAACACATACTGAGATATCTAAAGTGTTACAGTTACTGGATATTATCTTATAAGTGATCTGAACCCTTGTTCTCAAACCTTCATAAGCTATTGCCTATATTTGTACATGCCTTCTTCAGCTCACTCTCAAAAGCAGCCTGCTTACTTAAATACATACTTCTAAAAAAAAATTTTTAAAAATTAACTTTACAGAATACCCAACTCTGGGTTCAACACATAGTCTAAGTTTTCCCTTTTCTCTGTCATCTACTGACAAGTACCATTAACGTTGATTCTTACAATTATTACATACTTTTAAATGAAATTTCTAGTTAAATCTTCACAAACATGAAGAGAAAGAATTAGAAAAAAAAAAAAAAGATGAAATACAACATTGGAAACACATGTATTACTGCACTGCTTGAACTCATGATAAGATTTGTCTGATTTAACTGAAGTAGCCCAGGGTTTTTCCACAGAACGTAAATAAAATGAAGGTCAAAGAAAAGAAAAAACTATTCACCTGCTACCTCTGTAATATTCTTAGCATGAAACCAAGAGGGACCAAAAGAGATAATCATAAATTGCAAATAGCTTCACGGACCAAGTGGTAAAGATAAATGCAAATGGTCTTCTGAAAGCATATACCTGTCCAGACAGGCATCGCTGCTGAATGTTCAAATGAAAAGAAGAAAGAAAAGTAACGCCATTTCAAAGTATTAAAAAACCCCACATAAAGTTTTTAGATTGTATTAATGTTGATTGCACATTTAAAAAATGAACAACACAATAGATGTATTATAACATACTTTATATAGACTACAGTCCCAAATTTGCATGAAATTAAACATCTTCTCTGGACAATGATCTGACTAACAGTCCCTTACAATTTTCTTAGTTTGCTTTCCACAGGTTTTTTTTCCATTGCAGAAATGCATGTGGTAGTTACACTGTTTTCTCCAGAAAATATTATTTTTAAAAAATAATTGGAAAAGAGATATTTGATAGCCAACTTATGTATGTTTTAAAAATAGAGATTTTTCTACTTATTAGGAAGATTCTATGTATCAAAATATTCAGAAAAGGGAAAAAGCCAAGAGCAGATACATGAAAAACCTTGGATTGATTTCAAATGGTATGTAATGCTTTGGGATATCTTCACATGCAAAAAAAGTGATACCTATAAGCACATGTCTAAATTATTTAGCACAGTTCTATTTTAAAAAAAGTTTCAAGCAACTGCTTTAAAAAGTAAAAGGGAGACTAAAAAGTCCTTCAGTACCTGAAGCAAAATATACAATAAAACAGAAACTCCAATTATTCCAAATACACCTCAAGATGTGGGCTCTGTTTATTTCAATAGGTAGCAATCACTTCACCTGTCACTCCCTCTCTTAGTACTCTGAAGTCTGGCCGTTCCATGTTTTACCCTGTCTTCACATCCTGTGCTACCCGGGTCCTTGCTGTGCTCTTAGCCCTACATGAGCCTGTCTCTGCAACTAAAGTCTATTGCATTTATTAATGAAGAAAGACATTACCACAAAGTTTACTAGAAAGCACATGAAATGAAATCCAGCTGTGTCAACCAAAAATTATTTCTCTCAGTCTACAGATATGCCTAAAATACAGACCAAGCTACTTCCCTCTCTCTTCATGCAGTTTTCTGTAATACAGATTTTTTTATGGATAACCTGCAAATTTTTCACTCAGAATTTTTTGGGGGCTGTTTTAGCCATGATGCAACTGACACATATATGTGGCTCCCTCATCTAGTGTAGCTCCACTAGAAAGAAATAATTTAGATTAAAACTCCATAAAACAGATGTGATTGAAAAAAACATGCCATAACAAATAGTAAATAACATAGGTGTATATACATGAAAATAAAGGCTGAAATACTTTAAATATCACTAATTTAAAAAAAAAAAAAATGAAAATAGGCAATTCTTATTAATTCAAGTACTTTTTTTTTTCTTTGACCTCTGAATATTTTACTGGTCATGACTGTAATTACTACGTAGGACACTGCCAATTGATGTCAATGATATCTACCCATATGTAGCATATACTATTTTTCAAAATCTAATCTAATGTATCTTAGAACCAGAGGATGTTTTGGGAAGGCCATGAGGTTAATGGGATCTTTTAAGAAAAAGATACTGACTCAGCTTCTATTTAGGACTTTCACTTTTACACAGATTTGGAAATGTTTTCTCTAGACAGCAAGCAGGACAATTAGATAGCCTCTTGAGGACTACTATTTAATACTTCTCTCTAGAGAAATCTACTGATGACAATTCTTAGTCAAAACATCAGAAGTTACAGACATTCAGTTACGGGCATTTCTACTAGCACAACCAGTATCTGACATTAACCCTAAAATTCATCTCTGATGGTTTTTATGCCCATGCATCCCAGTAAAGGGCACCACGCACTCTCACTCAACACCCCGCTTGCCATCTCTGCAGAGAACGGTATACAGCATCACTGCTGTGCTTGAGTTTTGTCAACCTCTGTTTTGTGGGATTTACTACAGTAACCCCACTAATTCCCAACACACACTTAAAAATATTCTTTGCATAACACTAGCAAACAATTCTGCACTATCGTACCAGACTACTTACCCTTGATTAGAAACATTTGCTGGAATGAGGTTATTTTGTTTGAGTTACAACCAAGTACATTACCTTGTGTTACTGTGAAGGATTAATGCATAGACTTTAATAAAATTTCTTATATCTTGTGCTTAAGAGAGTATTTAATGTTTTAGACTAAGTAAGATTTTAGTCTGAATGCTAGGCAGTACTCTACCTGTTCAAATATCAAATCCTTATCAAACTATTAAAAAATATGCTATTTAAGAAGTATCAGTTTTTAAGAGATTAATATACCGGTATGCAATGGTGGCTCAACCACTAAAGATCAGATTGTATTTTATCTATTAAAAAAATAGGAATTTTTTATCAGTCTGTTTTAATTACAAGCAATATGCTTAGAAGATCTGAATACGTAAAAATCGGTTGTTGCAATTAAGAGACATCCGAGATGAAGGATAGAATCTAATCATGTCCAAAATAACAGGTAGATTCATAAAGACTGGAATGCATCCAGGAGTTCAGTTCTGAGAGAACTATTACAATCCATAGAAGAATCAAAATATTGTTTTGAAAAACTCCATTAAATTATGCTTTCATGTTTCTTTCTCTGCAGGCAGATGTCCTACCAAAAAAAATGTCAAAGCTGTTATGCCAAATTTTTTGCATCAGGCTTTGTAAGAATTGTCAAAATCTAGTAACTACTATTTGCAGAAAAAACTAATAGTTTTCATTTAATGTTTTTTAAATATATGCAGTTGTACCTGACCTCTCCCACTGTTCCCACCCTGAGGAGCATATGCCTATCAACAATGTATCATTTAGGGACAAGTGCTCGTGCATTACTGATATTTCTAAAATGCAGGACTATGAAAATACTTCACATGCAAAATACCTTCATCTAGCTCTTGAACCACTCTCTTGCTGCATTCTACTAATGAAATTGTCCCTCGTATTATCTCATCATCACTGCAAATATAAACACCTCTACATTTTCCGCACATCCTGGAAATATACAGAAGTACTAATGCGGCAACTGTCACACAAATCTTCCTTTATACCAAACAAACAAATATACTGGCTGCACATTTAATTTGAGAACTAGCAATTTTCTTTGATTTCGGATGACACTGAATGCATTTAGAAACTGACAGGACCAAATTTTTTGCTTTCCATACGATAAAATTCCTCTCCAGGAGACCTGTTCAGAACTTCCACTTGTGAAGAAAGACCAAAGACACAACACCAGCCTTCATTTCCTCTTGCTGTTGATGGCTGCTTTGCATTTCAGGTGAAGAAGAAACTCAGTAAGTCAAGTTCCCACGTTCTGTACCACTGATCAAGTTCCCACATTCTGTACCACTGAGCTTTCAAGACGACCACGGGCACTGGCCTGCCCATGGCACCTCTGCTCCTCCCTTCAGCAGCACTTGCAAAAAACAGATTGCAAACAGCTTTATTGCCAGCAAGACCTTCACTGTAGATACAGCTTGCATGAGTCAGAGTGTCCTTGTGGTGCTCTTGCTCACATCATTTGGCACAGCAGTTTAAATATACCGCAAAAAAGTCCTAGGACTCTGGCATTTCTAACAGGGGGTCTCTGCCATCAGGGCTGCTGCAGAGTTTAGTCCTAAACAGGGAGAACAGAGCTATCTTCATTAGGAAAAATAAAAACTTCAACGTGCATCAAGTATTTCATAACTGAGCATTTTTCTCACAATACTCATTAATCTACAATGCTTCTGAATCACTGAAGAGGATTAGTAAGCTCTACTGTTCCTACACACAGCTAATAATTCAAATATTGGCAAAAGTTATCTTCAGCTATTACCATGAAAATCAAGTGTGGCAATGAAATTATAATTTTACTAAAACTATCAATATTAATGATTTTAATATGAAATCTTACATATAAGAATTCTACAGTTGGAAAGGAATTGTTGTATTATAACCATAAATAAATGGGTTAATAGTAACACAAAACAAAAAACCTGCAGAAATTTGTTTCACTCGTTTTGTTTGACCTTCAAAATATCAGACCCAAAAAACGTTCTTAGTGATCTTAAATCTGATTTACTTGGAAATTAAGTATTTTTGAAAACCACTGTCAACTACTCTCAGCCACTGAAGTCACTGCAGAGGTCAGTTCTGCAACCTGTATGTAACAATTTGATGAACATGGAAGAATGCATTGCATGTAAATCTATTTCTGGAAAATGGCTTTTTAGCCTGATTTTTAGCCTGAACACAGGGCACACCAAAATTGTATTTCAGGTTTGTGAATGCTATTTGAAACATTTAACAAAAATTCTTTCACCTTATTAGTACATATTTTTAAAATGGGTTCTTTCTTGTCTAATAAGATGATAAATTGCATTTCCAATCACAATGTAACCTGTTCAGGTTTAAATGCTCTCAGTTCTAAGAATTAGGTATGCAGTAGAAACATCTCCTCCATCTATGAACAAGAATTTGTTCAACATGCAGACCATCTCTGTAATACTTGCACCACCAGAGCTTCTGCATGAATTTTCCCTGGGGAAATATATAGATTTCTAATCATCTATTGCTTCCTTTTGAACTATACATAAGAGATTTATGAAAAGGATTTTTCAGGCATGCCATCAGTCAGATAGCTTTAGAGAGAAATATTAGGTTCTCAAAACGTTTTTACACTACTAGTAGGACACTCACAAAAGCAATCATTTCTTTTTGCCAACTCTCAGATTATTATGTAATATACCAAAGCTTTTACATTTATTCAGCATACACAACTGTGGTTCAGTTTGGCACATATTTGTTTTTTAAATATGAATAAGAATGCTTCAAAGAATAAAACTGAGTTGGGAAATATTTATACGAGAAGCTGAGTATGGATTAAAATTACTTGGCTTCAAAAGTAAAATTAGATGATGTTTGATTTGGTTTATTTATGAAGTTGTATTTGCTCAATTTAAATATGTAATCTCCTTTGAGAGAGTTCAGCTTTTCAAAATTATAATCTGTTCCTATATTTCTATTAGTTGTGATTTATTCTGATTCATTCCTTTGTTCAAAAATGCTAATGAAAGCAGACGATGCTGAAAAAGATCAACAAGCAACCACAACCGATACAACCGTCGGTCTGAAGAAAGGGGAAAGACTGTGTGACACAGTCAAGCAAGAAATCCAAGTCAAAGACTTCTAAAGAGACACTGGTTATGGAGAAACCAAGCCCAGGGACTCAGCTGCCAGGCTGAACCAGCATGACCTCAATTCTCAATAACTCATCTTAAAAAGTCTTGCAAAGACACACAGCAAATTACATTTCTCCTATGGGTATATATTTAAGAGAGATGAAGAGCTAAAATCAACCTTGTTGGGCTTTGATGATGAGGCTCAAGGGAGGCAAGTCATAGCTGAAGGCTTTTGGGACATGCAGACTGTATGGATATACAAAGGACAGACTGATAGCAGCTGTGCTACTCTGTACATGTGAGAATGTATGTAAGAGATTTTAAAATCAGACATAGAGGACTTTTAGTTGGTTTATTTCCCTGTCACTACCTGGTTTTGTATTTAGCTTACTCCTTGGGTAAGATCCTCACAACTAATGTCATGCCTGTACACTAGGACCAGAGAGCTGTGCCGTAAAAGCCTTCTTCCAACGCCACCATCACAGAGCCATACAGCTACAGTCATCAGCTCTTACTGTATATACCTGTGAGGCTTTCTAGGGTCAAGACTTTAGTTTGCAGCAAGACAGACAGAAGAATTTGCCACCAGTAGTAGACCCTCAGAAATACCATAATTACAAAAATCAGGAATCTTCCCATCCTCTAAGCAGCTCAAAAAAACCTCTAAACCCCTGTCACTGGCCTAAGCATTTTTCCCTTATGAGACTTTTTCTCATGGGCAAGCACAGAGTATCACACCTTCTGTCTTTCCCATGGAAGCCAAACAATCTTTTAAGTCATATAATACTATGTTCAGGGGAGAGTTTCTGTTTCTAGACTTCTATTGGTTTTGTTTCACCTCGGAGATTTTTTAAAAAAAAAAAAAATAATTTAAAAAAAAAAAGATTAGGATACACCCCTTCTTCCTTCCTAAATCAAATTAAAAACAGTTTGATCTATGGACATCACCACAGATGTTTTCTGTTGTGTGACTTAGTGGAGGAAGAGGTTCATTCCATGGTCTGTCCAGTCTTCTGCAGGAATGAATTCCACAGCTACTGAGAATTTTTTATCTAAGCAATCACAAGTGTTCCCGTATTTGTCTTTTTATTACTGTAGTGGGACTTGGTTGCTATAAAAAAAACAGAGCTATGGGAGAGAAAGTCAAATCCATATAAAAGTTTGAATTAACTAAGACCTCAAGCTTTAAGGCTCCATGCTCACTACAGAACAAATGCAAAAAGCAGACCAACATGGTAATGTGTTGCTAGCGCTCCTGAGGGTAGCTCCTAAACAGAAATATCTGGCAGCTGGTATGAAAGTTCTAGAGAACTAGTTGTAAGGTCAAACAAGAATTACTGAGGAAGGGAGTGGATCTTGTATGTGGGAGGGAACAAATTGTTATTGTTTTCAAGTGAACCACTGAAAGAATAACTTTGAATGGAATTAAACTACACAGTAAACTAAACAATAAAAAGGATTTTATAACAACTGCTCTCTATTTGGGGTGCTTTTATATATATGTGTGTATACATATATATACACTATATATATGTATTTTCTTCTCTATGTTGAAAGAATTTCAAGAAAATACTTTCCTATTTGGTCAGAAGTCTTCTCAAGCAAGGCTCAAAATGAAAACTGTCCTAATTAGCAGAAAATCTTTTGCAGAGTTTCCAGTTTCTGTGTTACCAGTTTCAGCACTGAGCATACCACTTCAATTTTTACACCAGTGTCACAACCCCTGGGTCATGCCTCTGCCTAGAGAGAGTAGGGTTAGGCATTATATTTCACTTCATGAAATAAATCTAGCACAGAGGCTTTATACAGAATCACAGACCCTAATCTTCTTTGATTTCCACTGATGACAAGAAAGAGGATCTGAAGAGAGATACCAGCCATGCTCTCTCCCAATATGAAGTCCCTTGTTTTAAAGGAATAATAGGTATGTGTATTTCTAGTTATTTTATCATTTGTTCTTTCATAGCATTCTCATTCAGTTTTATTTTAAATATTATAATTATCCTTCTCTCAGGGTTTGGTAATTAAAGCTCCAAAAGTACTGCTACTTACCTTAATAATAATAAAAACTTTAACGTGTCCTGTATCTCCAGCTTTCACCTGCTCCAGATAAGATAACAGAGAGGATCAAGATTTCCTTAGAAGGAAACTGGACCTGATTAAGAAATTATATTCTAGTTTTCTCTAACAAGTGGGAAAAAAAAATCTCCAAAAATACTTTCCTAGCAATATTTTTAAAGATACCCTCTTAATCCAAAAGAAGATATGTAAATGAGTCTTGTATGCTAAGACCTCGTGCACTCAATTTTAATGCTTCAAAAGGTTCAAGAAAAAACACTTCAGATGTCTTCCATTTTCTCTTTCATTTCTTTCCATTCTCAGCTCTGGTATCAGAATCACGTTCTCAGATTAGTACTTCTAAGTGTATTTCCAAACTAGAAAAAGGAGGACAAGGGCAGGGAAGAGGACACTTAATTTATTATCTTTTCACATTAGAGTTACAGGGAACCTTAATGATATACCAAGCTATAAAGCCTGTAGTTGGTACTATATTAATCATCTGTCTACATGAGAAGTCAGATAAATATATAATCCTACTTCTGCATTGCAGATTTTATATGTCCCTTAGTGAGGCTGTTGGTTCTTTTTTTTATTATTTTGTAAACATCGCGGGGGGGATCCATAACAGGGTAGGGAATGGCATAGTAACCATAGCTTCTTAAAATGAACAGTTAATATTAAGATTCTTAAGAAGCTAACCAAAGAAATAGGCAGCGATTCAATTTTGCAGCAGAGAGTACCTTTTTTAACAATCTGAGCAGAATTTGTCTCTATTAACACACTGTCCCTTCACCAAGGTCAAGTCTGTTACCAGCCCCAGGCAGCAGCTGGCCCACCTAAGCTTCCCCCCCAGCTTGGGTACTAGCCAGGTCCCACCTGCACATAGCGAGAACTTCCATTTGAGACAGATTCCAGTGGTCTCTGTCTACATGTCACTTACTCTTATATCACATATTCCTGGAAAAAAACATACTCCTCTCTTTTGTCTTCCCAGTTCAGCCCAAACATGTAAATAAATTCCACCCCTCCGCATTCTATCTCTAATATTTAAGCACTGTGAGAACAGACAGAAACAGCCAATACTGTTTTAGATGAACCAAAGTTCTGCAAATACTGGTGCATACACGTAAAATGAGTGCCCTGGGGACTAACAGCTCCCAACATATGCTTAGTAATGAAATAGCAGCTCGAACCCCCTATGCCCTGAAGGGGAATTCTTGATGCTGCAATAGAAATAAATATTAGGGCAGTCCTTTTGTGTTCTTCCAGGTCAACCCAGGACACAGAAGGCACCTCCACTGCCTTGCCCCTCCATGACAAGGAGCTCTTATCCCGCCCAATGCAAAATAACACAGTGTGGGGTTGAGAGAGGCACCAAACATTTAGTATGAACCAAAGAAAATAACCTGCAAAACTAAGAGTTGGCCACCAATCCTATACAGAAAGCTGGGAGGTATATTGCATGGAAAATAGGCATATCATCACTTCTATAATCCTCCTGCTCCAACAGTAAGTTTTCATGGCATTTTCAGCCATCTTATTCAGCAATGCTGATTTAGCACTACCATTTTATCCTGCAGTTCTCTACATAATAATTTACCTCTACTGCATTACAGAGGCAACTAGTCCTACCTACCACAAGGCAAATGCCCTCCTTGGGTAGTGCAACAATTTGCATTGCATCTAAGAAGCTGCATGCAAATCTTCTTCAATTTCCCAGGTTAGCTAACTATGCATAAACGCATATTCCTTTAGTACTGGGGGGAGAGAGGATGACAATCTCATTTCATTGTGAAAAGCAACACATAGTCATCATTTCATTGTAATTCCATTGCACTGGTCCCTTAATATAAAATATCATTTGATATATTTTTAGAACATGCAAAATCTTCATTATAATTCAGGCAGAGGAAAGGGATGTAGTAAGCAGGCGGTGTAAAACTGAATAGTTGTCCTCAGCCAGGACAACAGCTTCTTCCTAAACTGACTTAAAGGACATAAATCAATGTTGCCTCCTGACATTTGGGATCACACATTTCCCAAGTAGGCTGGAACAGTTTATTGGGAACACTGCTCTCTTCTAATTACCTGTGTGACCCAGAGCGTGACCATTCTGAAAGTCAAGTCATAATGGTAGCAGCGTATTTTTGTGGTGCTTCATCAGCATCAGTGTTTGTGTCAAGGTTAGTTAGATGCTGAGCATGACCACTGCATCATATTCATCCATCCTGTAAGCCAAATGATAAACATTGCACGTGCCAAAATAAACAGTCGCCTTACTTCTGTAACTCTTCTCAAGGTCCATTAATGCACAGAAACCCACTGCAGCAAAGCCTGGATGGCAAAATCTGCTTTCGAAAGGCAGTAGCCTGAGGTAATCAAGGCAACAGGAGTGGAGGTCCTCACCATTCCTATTTGTGGAGAAGCATGCTACAGTTGTAGGTGAAAAGATGACTTAAATGCAGAACGCAGCAGATAATTGGATGAGTGGGAGGGTGTAAGAATGTCTAAAACTGTTCAAGTCTCATGTACAAGCCTGCTTCTTGCCAGCTGCAACCTGAATGTGCTGGTTGCAAATATTGATAATACCCAGAGTAAATAACAGTGGGACATCCAATTAATGAAGAGACATGAGACAGTACCACCAAAAGAGGCTGATCGCGTGTTGTGCTTCTGCACAGAGACTACTAAGATTTGGAAAACTGAGGCCCTCAACTTCCAGAAGGAAGAGGAGGCCGAATGAAAGTGCTCCCCAGAGAAAACATCTCAGAGAAAAGAAAGGCACCTGGGATAAATAAGTGAAGACTGGACAAAAGAACCTGGAAGTAAGGGGAGATCCTGGAGTTCTGAGAGACACATGGAGACAAATGCCAGGGGATGCCTAGGACAGCCTGTGTGCAAGATCAAGTAGGGTAAAAGCTCTAAACTTGTTGGATCTCTACTAAACCCCAGTATCCAAATCCAGTATGGGCTGTCATTTCCTGCCTCACCTGTGACAGCTGGCTGACACAGCTCTCCTGGATTCAGCGTGCTCACCCGGACAGCAAGCTCTTACTCCTGGGCAGCATGAGCCTACCACTTGTGGTGCTTCATATCCTGGATCTGCTTCAATGAGCCCGTCGGCTAATGGGAAAAGGTTGACGTATTTCTATTTACATTTTTCCCAGAACACTTAAGACTGACTCTGTCTGACCTTATGTTTAAAGGCCAGTATAAAATTCCCATTCTATTATAAACTGAGAATGCTATGTTAGTATGCAGAGGGACTTGGCTTTCACCTAAAGTAATTGTTAAACCAACCCAATGGGCAGCTTAACCACTACTTGCCAACTGTGGTAAGCCGACTGTTGTCTCCAGCAAGGTGGGAAATGTCCTATCAGACTCTGGCTGGGGTGTACAGAGGGAGGAATCCTTGGAGATATTTAAAATGCTACATCTACTCCTAAATTGAGGTACAGAGTTTGCACCAAATTGTACTATGGAGCACAATTCAAATAAGGGCACAGAAAATAAAATACTGAAGACAGCTCTTGTGCAAGTAAAAATCTTCTCAGATGAGGTGCATATATGAGGAGTGTCATTTACTTCAAATGCCTAATTTCCAGAGGTCAGGAACTAGGAAGGCCAGTGAACTGGAGATGACCATACTGAAATATCTCTTTGCTCAAAATCAGATAAGCATCTTCCCTACCCTGTTTCCTCATTTTGTATGATAGATTTTTCACCAAGATTCAAATCATATTGGACTAAAACTCATTTTATTTTTAATTCATTTCATACGTTTTATTTTTAACTCACTTTAACCGAAACGCAGTGAATGAAATTATCAACTGAAACTACTTCAGCTGCGAGTCTTTAATACGTAAGTTTTTAGTAAACCTAAATCACCAATCTTCATCCCCAATAAAGTTTATATACATACCAAATTGCATCTAGGATGCTGATGCAGTGTACTGGACTTCAATATTGCAACTTCCACACTCTTAATCGTAAACACATCCACGATATCAACCATATTTTGGCATTTTTTAGTAACACAGCTTCAGTTCTGGGCTAAATCTTAAAACTGCAATTCCAGGTCTAATCCTCTCCAAGTGACTTCATGCAATGCAATAGCCAAGTGTCTTTATTAATGACCTGGATGACACAGCTGAGTGCACCCTCTGCATGTTCGCAGACAATACAAAAGAGGAAGGTGTGGTAGGTAACACCAGATGGTTGAGCTGCCTTTCAGAGGGATCTTGGTGGGCTGGAGCAATGGACAGGAACCTCAGCATGTCCAGCAAAGGGAATTGCAAACTTCTGACCCTGGGGAGAAATAACCCCAGGCAGGACAGCCTGGGAGGCAACTGGCTGGAAAGCAACTCTTCAGAAAAGGCCCTGAGGTTCTTGGGAGACCCAACGTTGATCATGAATCAGCAACATGTCCTCACAGCAAAGGTGACAAACAGCCTCCTGGGCTGCGTTAGACAGAGCACTGCCAGCATGCCAAGGGAGGTGAGCCTTCCCCTCCACTCAGCGCTGCTGAGACATCTGGAGTGCTGGTCCAGTGCTGGTCTCCCAGGACAAGAGAGATCTGGACTGCCGGGAGTGAGTCCAATGAACGGATGCAAAGATGACAAGGACTGGAGCACCTAACATGCAAGTTGGAAGTTGAGAAAACTGGAACTGTTCATCCTGGAGAAGGCTCAGGGGGAACCTTATGAAGGTGTATATCTCACCTGATGGGAAAGAGTAAAGAAGATGGAGCCAGACTCTTCTCAGTGGTACCCAGTGAAAGGCAAAAAGGCAATGAGAGCAAACATAGAAAATTCAATTTAAAGGTGAGAAGACTGTGAGCGTGGTCAAACAGATTGTGGAGTCTCCATCCTTGGAGATACTCAAAACCTGACTGAACACAGCCCTGAGCAACCTGCTATAGGTGACTCCACTTTGGGCAAGAGGGGTTGGACTGGACGATCTCCAGAGATGCCTCCCAACCTCAACTATTCTGTGTTTCTGTGACTGAAATCAGCTAGCTTCTCTGCCCATTTCACCTTCATCATGGGTGGAAAGGAGACAATAGGTAAAAAACGCACAAACTCTTTGAAATAAATCACAATTATTACTGTTGGTCCTCTTCTAAGTTTTCACATGAACTGCTTCTAGGATTTCTCCAATATCCTGGTGCACAATCCTTATGTGTTTTAACCATGCAATGACTATTTTAAAAACAAAGAAGAACATATTATCAACAGGATGAACTTGTTCATATATGATGTGATAGAAGGGAAGTATCTTATAACTTGATTACCATTTCTCAACCATGGAAACTCTGATTTTGAAGTGGATATCCCATATCAATTCTGAGTCTTCATATTTCACTGATCTGCAATGTTATGAAGGAACAACTCCTGCATTTTACAGTGATGGCAGCCTCTTAGAACTATTTTCTTATTATTGAACTACTTTAAAATGCGCTCCGTTCCCAAATCTTTTATTATAAACTGTTTCTTTTTCTTCAACTGCAAATCTCCCATTTTAATACACAAAACAAGATAATATATCAACAAAAATAACATAAAAAAGCATGTTTTTTTCCCCTAGACATGAGCAAAACCAGTAAAACTTCAAACAAAAACCCCACAGCTCTTAAAATTTTACCATGTGCTTATGCTTTGTACAAAAGGGCACCAAACAAAAATAAAAATTACAATAAAATGCTATTGATCCTCTTCATTGCTGTATGTATGAAATTAAAGCCTATATATTTATATAACCTATATAAGCCTATATATCCTTTATTTATATATACTTGCTTATAAAGAAATCTAGCATACAAAACATAACCTATCTAGGAAGAAATACTGTTCTATTATGCAACCGTTCCACTAAGGATATATTATCTTTGAACACAATGTATACATAGGTGATACACAAGGATAAATTCTATACAGTCTTACAGCGCTGAGCATCCCTGCTGTGCATAATAAAGCCCTGGCAAGTTGAATCCAAGCTGAGGTTTCCTAATCGCAAGCACAACGCCTGGACTGCAGGTGCTGCAGAGGCAGCGGAACTATCCCGGTCACACAGATTTCTGTTGCTCGATTTGCAACTGAGCCATACTGACAGGGAGCCTCCATTCAGAGTGGATTCATTGCTACCTTCTTGGCTCAACAAGAAAAGAATCTTAATGAAAGCATGAGAGACTATTTTAAGCTTTAGCAACACATTGTAATATATGAATTAAACAAAACACCTCTCTAAGGAGCAGATGATTTAATCATAATCATCCTTAGCTATTTTTTTAACCCCTTTTTCAACTGACGTATTAAAATTATTCAGAAATGTGTAATTTTAATCGGAGTGGGGGGGTGTATTTCAGTTGATCAGATAATGTAGAATATTAATGTAATTAATTTTTGTTCACTTTCAACAATCAGCCAGAAAGGCATAAAATACTTGCTAAATTCCAGTGAACTGTAATATCCTTCTTTGTCTCTCCTTGAAAATATAATGAAAAATCTGGCAAAAGGCAAGCTTATTCTCTACAAGGTTCCACAGTCAGGTGAATCAAATAAACTGCTTGCTTCCCTTCAGAACATTATTTTTAAGCCCAACCTGTGAAGGTATTTACATTTATTAAAAGGAGGTGGGTTCAATTTACAGAACTATCAGCTGCTGGAGTCCTACTGCAGTACAATGGGGTTCCAGTGAGTGTGAGAGATAGTTACAAGGTCACGACTTCTACATTTATTTCAAAATGTAATACATACACAACTGACATTTCACAAGATGAACTGCAGGATGAAAACAAAAAAGTGAAAACACTTGTAACATTCTTATATATTAGCAGAATGTATGCTCACATTTTCAGTATTCAAACACAAATATATTTTTTTAGTATGATTACAAAAATGTTTGCATCCCAAATTCAACAGCACTGGATAAGATAAACAGTATATTTTAAATGCTGGGGGAAGACAAAAGGTAAAAAATAACCCTTCAAAACTGCTTCCTAGATACATGATATGAAATTTAAAAGAAAAAAGCACTCACAAAAGTCACTTCACGGAAGGTCTTAAATAAAACCCAGTATGATACCTAGTTCATCATTACCATGTCTTCTGTAACCTGTAATACTACTGGGAAGGATGAAACTCTTCCAAGATGTTTCAATATACATGCATGAAACCTTTTTATATATGCAGAAAGCATGAGAAATATCATTGTTTCGATTTGCAATGTAAAAAAAAAATGACCTTTTCTGTGAAAATGCAAATATATTTACCATTTTTATGGGCCAAATCAATTCTCCACAGCAATGAAGAAAGATATATGAAAAGGGGGCACACACACACACACCCCAAAAAAAAAAAAGAAAAGGGGGGGGGAATATTCATGCTGCATTACTATATACAACTTATCTACAAGCCTCATTTTACTGCCTTATTCACAAACTTATTCATTTTACCAGCACTACAGGGAAAATATGAAACACTTCTTCACAGGCAGCAATTTCAATTAAAATGAGAGGAACATGAACAAAGTAAAAGCTGTATGTGATCAAAGACCTGCTGGATACCTGAGTCAAACAGTTATTTCAGAGCAAGATACAAGAACTAGTCATGCATATGGATGACCTCTCACAAATTAAATGCTAATCAGGAATGCATCTCAACCAAAAAAAAAAACCCCAACATGTGGACTATGAAGCAGATCTGTAATCTCCTTTTACTAAGCAAAGACTAACAAAAAGCCCTCATTATCAATTTCATACTGCATCTAATATTAACCACAAATCCCAGCAATAAAAGCACAGTTTGTCCATGTTAAGTGTGCCAGCTATCTTTCAAACATCCTAACTTGTGTAATATCTCTGCAATCCTTTAACAGATCCCTAACAGTGCAATCAGGAGGTCAAACGACCACAAGTCCCAAGAAGCATGCAGCTCCGTGGATGCATGTGAACGGTAAAACGAACAGGTTTACCATGAAAGAATACCCATTCCCTTGCAGCAACTTCAATACTTACCCTCCAGAAGGTATTGGGGAGTACCGGGCTAAGCATCTGCTCCTGGCTGCGCAAGTGCCCCAGGACCGCCTACAGCCATCATCTCCTCGGGAAGGGCCGAGCGGCTGCCCCGCGTGGGGAGGACAACTTAAAGTCAGTCCAGCAGCGGCTGGGAGGGCTGCCCGCACCCCCGGGCAGGGAGAGAAAACGTGTCGCTGGAAGAAAAATGGACCGAACCACCATGTTGTTGTTTGTGATTTTAATACTTCCCCTGGGATAATGACAAAAACGGAAGATGGCAAGCGACCAGGACTATGCCACTTACTCCGAATCGGGAGAGACCTTCAAGGACAAGGGCTGTCAAGTCCCATCACTATCATCCGAGAAGGAAGCGGGGGGGAACCAAAGGTTGCGTACGAAGGGGGCGAGGGGACCGGGGGAAGCTACAACCGCGCTGCACCCCTGCAGCGGGGCGCGGGCGGCGCGGCCGGGC